>NC_137196.1:17960377-18062877 GCF_960531495.2 Zeus faber | reverse complement strand
CACCCCTTTAACGCCTGGCCACCACAGCCTGTCCAGTCCCCTCCCCAGCAGTTCAGAGGTCAGGCCTCCAGACACAGGCGGACTGTCCACTACCTATCCGAGGCGGCAGAGCAGGAGGAAGGAGAGGAGGAGGAGGAAGAGGACAGGTTACGCTGCTTTAAACACTATCATTTAGACCTTCAGCCACAAGGTCCCCAACCAGGTCATTTGCACAATGGCCATCGTGGTCCAAAGCCTGTGTACTTTGAGGGTGCTGGTGGGAGAGATAACCATCACGGCTGGAGCGGATTGGAGGGTGGATCAAAGAAGGGCTACAACGGATACGGATGCATTGCATCTCATGGGGGCTTCTTCCCCACCGAGGTCCCGCAAAAACACTTGCAGCACAGCAGGCGGAAGGGGCCCTTTGTCCCCGTGCCAGACACCCTCAGTAGAGAATCCTCTAAAGCCACCAATGGAAACCAGCTCCGGCGTCAGAGTTCTGACCCTGTAAGGCAGAGAGCGAGACAGGAGACCATCCAGGATCAGATCCGACAGGTGGTGACAGACCTGGAAGGTGTGCTGGGCGGACTGAAGCAGGTTCATGTTGAGATGAAAGAGGTAAATGTTGTTTATATACTCCACTCAAGTTGTCTTTAATCCCTACAACAGGTGTGTTAACTCCGAAGGTCACCTGTCAAAATATTTTGCAGTGGCTGAAATGTAAGCTTGACATTTTAAATGATTTCCATGCCGTTCGGGAGCTCAACATAGCCAACAAACATAGCCATCCTGACACACTGTGCCAGTTGGTGTGTTTGTGGGTGTGTTTCTGGGCTTGTCCGTGTGTGGACTGTGTTTGTGACTCACTTATCATCTCTCGCAGAAGCATTGAGAGCAATTTGCACTGACCTTTTGGAGAAAGCTGGTGAAATTGGCACCGTTCCTGGCAGCGCATTAAATAGCCTGGCCTGAGAATCTTGCTAAATCATGCTTTGCTTTTACAGTATCCATTTTGCAAGCATTGACTCATAGTCGAATGCCTTCAGAAAATAAAAGAATTGAGATTCAGTGACTTGTTTCTGAGGCCACATCATTTGTGTCGATTGACGCGGTGAGGAGAAGCTTGTAGTCTTTTGCCGCAAGAACCATATTTTTAATACATTGACACTTTCTATTGTTATTCAGGTGGTTGAGCAAATTGATCACCTCACAGCCAACATCGACCTCAGTGACGAAAGCCCTGCCGTCGCCCATGGTGCGTCCAGCAGCCTTCACGCCACTTCCCAGGGAGATCTCAGGTTGGCCCTGGTGCCTCATCACAGAGCTGCTCCAGTCATGGTGCCACAGTCCATAGACCAGAACCACATCATCTTGAGAACTAACGCCCCCTCCCCTGTCCATATGGCGTCCGTTGTTAAAACCAACCGCGTCACACAGCCCGGCCTCTGCAAAGACATCAGCCGTGACAGATCTGGCATGAACGGCCATCCTCCCCACCTGGTTCCCACCAGAGATCCCAATCACGTGGGAGAAACCCATGCGGAACCGCCGCCACGGGGCCCGGATCCCACGGCCAAAGTCAGGAACAGCGCCTCCGCTTCAAGGACTCAGAAGCCTCCGCCGTACCCCCAGAATGGGAGGTGTGAGAGGGACCCCTGCCCGCCTCCAAACCCCCTCAAGACCCCTTCCTTCCCGGGGAAACGGAGACAGAGCACCAGCATGGTATGAAGGAGGGGGTGGGCTGCTCCAGTGCCATATGGGCCTGAAATCTGACACCCTGCGACACAGCGAGTGGAAGCCTGAAACAGACCCAATGCGGGAACCACTCATGGTAAGCGTCCACACAAGAAGCTTTTTTTTTTCTTCACAATTTCCATTTTTCCTTTTTACAACTGTTGACATTTCCGTCAACACTCGTAGGTGAAGACGCGTGCCGTGTTTACTGACTGTGTAGGCTTCTCAGAGAGTTAATGAATAGCAGTGATTCCCGGCAGGCCGCACTTCTGAGAGTTTGTGTCCGTGTGTGGGCGGCAAGCGTAATGCGTCTGCTTTTGTTGATGTCACATGATTTCCCGGGCTTTACCACGGAGCAGAACCCCCCCCCCCCCTAAAAAAAGGTTATCTAGACATGTGATTTAGTTTAGTCTCAAACTGTCTTGAACTTGAAATCCCCTTTTCAGAAAAACAGTGGGGAAAAAAAACCAAAACCTAATTGGGCAACAGGTGAGATTCCCATTTAGTTTCAGCTTGCTTAAAAAGTGTGTAAAATATGATCCACTTGCAAACTATATCAACAAATAAGTTGAAGTGGGTCAACCAATGAAATTCTCCGATAAAATGTCGACTTAAGTACAGTACAAGATAAAAGGTAAACATATATTGCAATGTGACTTTACGCCTGACTTTGAAGGAAGTGTATGCGAATTGGCGAGAGATTAGTCGTTTTTTTGCATTGCATTTGAATTATTTGACAGAAGAAAAGCATCGTTATATTTATAGGGGGATAATAGGTATGACTCAGTGTTGTCTCCTTTCAGAGGGAACTCAATCGTCTTGTGCTCTGGTGAGATGTGTCTTTATGCAACACATCATATCCACATAACTCAGATGTTACCATTGAGCCATGAGTCACGGGCAGAACATTCCAAAAAAATAAAAACAATTCAAAAAAAAAAAAAAAAAAGCAACCGCAACCTCACCCTAAAGTTTTGTTTCTTCTTCTAAAAGGGAAAAACCAAAACCCGCTTATTAGGGAGTTGTCCTTGTGTGAGGTAGAGATAAGTCACGATACAGAAAATGAAATTGAATTGATCCCCCCCCCCCCCGCCCCCCAAAAAAAGAGGCGCGGGGGCAGTTTGTGCAGATGCTGCCCTCTTGTGCAGAGCATTCATAACTGCAATCTGTTTTTCTGCCCCCTTTTCGAGTTGGCTCGGCACAATCTGGTTTTAATCATAAAAAAAAAAAAACCCAAAAAAAAACCAAAAAAACCTTGGCCTCGCGCCAAAGAGGAATGAGGCAAACCCTTGTTAGATTTGCGACTCTGACTGTTATAAACGTGTGCACTTGTGCGGGGCTTTTATTGCGGCTCTCCCCATTGTTTGGCGCGGGGGGGGGGGGGGATTGGGTTACGAGAGCGAAGTGAGTTCTGGGCCTAGAAAAATAAAAATAATAAAAATAAAAAGGCCCGTCCCACGGGTTACTTTGCTGTTTGGGAGTGTTTTGTCGTCACCGGCACGTCCACCACCGCGGAGATAAGATGGAAAAACTCCGTTGCTTCCTCCGTCCCCACTCCGCTCGCATTGCTGCGCTTTGGGACTAAACAGCAAAAATGATTGGACGCATTAATTATTACGAGTCCGTACATTGCATGGCAATCCCCACACAAACACATGGAGTCGCCGCTGGAGACACCACACCTGCACTGCACAGTACAGTGCCGCGGTTGCGACAGGCAGACAAGGCCATTCGCGCCGCGTCAACTCTCGCTGCTTGCGTCGAAAAACGCCTCGAGGAGGGGAGCCGCGGGTGCGGGGAGCACGCGGGCTCACCCGGGGGCTGCGTTGTGAATTTAAATGATGTTTTCTCTTCTGTGGCTTCCCCTGCAGGGGGCTGATGATGCGACTCGGACAAGCTGTCATGCGATGGAAGGCTGAGGCTGGCCTGAAGGTGGGGGTGTTTCCACAGGGGTGGGGGGGGGACCAAAAAAAAAAAAAGCCGCCTGAGGCGTGAGACTCCATTATGCAGGCAGGCAGGCCTGCCGGCACAGGGCTGTGGAGGGAAGTACCCCAAATAGGAGGATTGATTAAATCCATTCCCTCATGGTCATTTGCGATATTTGCTGCTACCAACGGGGATGCGGGGCACGAACTACCCCCGACCTCCATCAACCATCTATGTAAAAAGTCTATTTTTCCACAACAATGTTAATTTATTCCATAATTATGCTTATGTATTCTTAGACGATATCATGGAATTAAGCAGAGTATATTTTTATTTAAACAAAAATGAAAAAAAAAAAAAAAAAAAAAAGTTTAACTGAGTTTAACTTTGTTTACTTCACACCACGACACGTATGTTACCAAAGAAAGCCCAACGAGACGATGGAGCCGCGACGTCGGGGGACGCCGGGGCCCCCGAGCTCGGAACGTTGCGTTCTGTGTGGATACCCTTCCCCGAGCGGATTCCTCCGACTTGTCCTCGCTTTTCCCATTCTCTAAATGTTGTATCGACCGGGCTGCGTCCGAGGGGATGATTACGCGTGATCTCTTGTGACGGGCGGCGGGGCCTCCATGTACCCGGCACGCCGTTCCCAACGCTCGTTAAAACCCGTCGGAGCTCCTCCCCGATCCCGAAACACGAAAAAACTCAGTCTCGTGACCTTATTCTGTCTCGCCGCGCCCGCCTCCCTCGCTCCGTGCCGTGTCCTGCTCCGACCGCTCCCGGGGGGCCCCCGTCACGGAAGTGGAGGCGACGTGGGCGGGGGGACCTGTGCTCGATTCCACCGCCGTCGCAGGTCCCGTCGTGTTCGCTCACGGGTCGAGGCCGGGTGCTCCAGCCTTCCCCGCCAATAAGCCGGTGCGGGCTTTAGAAACAAACAGGTGGAGGATACGTAGGCGTGGGACGCACGCAGCGCTTTGACTGCAGTACACGGTCACCTCGACTCAACACCGTCCCTTTCTCTACCTGTGTTTTCTGCGTGTGTGAAGATTTTATCTGTCTGCACGGGGATTTATGATTTTACAGCTGGGAACGGCGTCGGTGGGGCTGTTGCGTGACCCGCTCCCTGTGTCTGTGCGTCGGAGCAGGCGCGAATAAGGCGAGTTGCGTTTCAAGGTCGGACGGGGGAAACAAGGTTGCAAGCGGTCGATAAACCACAGAAAGTCAAAATCGTTTCAAGCGATGTTTTTTTTCTTTTTGAATCACTATCGAGGCCATTATATGAGAAGGTAACATGAGATAGTCCTTTATTTATTATGTTATCTTTATATTTATTATGAAATATTATAGAAATACTATAATATAATTTATAGTTACCTTATAGTTATAATCTAGAGGTCTTATAGGGGACAGAGCAGTCAAATACACCATACTGTGGAAGCCCGTTTCCGCTACATTAAAAAGTTTTCCCAAAGCAACACTATGTCCGTTTTTTCTTTTGACCTTAAAATAACAGCTTCAAAATAAATATGATGGTACTCTGATTTTGCTTTCTTCTTCATTTTCTCAAATTTGTTGTTTTGGTATTAATCTTGAAAAGAATGAAAATTGCAGTCATGCCATCATGTCACCACCTGAATATATAAACATTCACGCAGGTTGCGCCTAAATTTGAATTTCAAGTTGCGAGAAATAAAGTGAAACTTCATTATGCGGTGAAAAAGTACAGTGAAAACCAGTCGCCGTCTCAAATGGAATTCTGCGTCCCGTCAAATCCACCCAGCAGACAAATTCAGGAGTTGCCACTTTGAGGTTTCCTTCTCAAACAGACATTTTAAACAACACCAAGTATTTAATGGCGGGATTTTCAGGCAACTCCTTGAACACAAAGTAAAAAGTTACAAGGGATGCTGTGTTTTTGCAGCCTACATAGAACATAACCCGAGCAGTCTGCCCAAGATGGGCATTTACAAGTTTGCCCTGGATGGAGGTGCATGACCGTCACCTTCAGTGAGAACTGACTCAAGTTCTTCCATTTACACCAGAAAAGGTCGACAGGAAGCATTGCTCAACTTATGAGCTTCATCCAGGACTCTGTTATTTCTGGCTGAAAAGTTCCCGTCCTTCAAACTAATTTAAGTGCAATCATTTGTCATACGAATGTGCAAGGGGCGCTGTACCCGAGGTGAACATTACATCTGCGTTTGCAACATAGACTGTTATTGAAACGTGATCGATAGAGGTTCAACTCTGTCCGGTAAAATAAATTATTTTCGGACACCCGACCAAGTTTTTTACGACAGTGGTGTAAAAGCGCAAATGCACTCAAAAAACTGTTGGGACCGAATTCCAAATACCAAAAGTGACACCGGTGTTGCTTACATACAGACTTTTTTTTCTAACAATTCTGACTTTATTTCTCGTAGTTCTAACTGCTCGGATTATTTGATGATTATAGATGTCTGCCCTCCTAATTCTGAGTTGTTTTTTTTTTGTTGTTTTTTTGCCAATCAGGCAGCGTCACCTCCTCCGCAGTGTGTTAGCCAGAAAGCTTTTCACATTGAAAATGAAAAATTGATTCAATCATAGAGGACTATTTTAGGCGTGGTTTCCCAACCCGTAAGATCTCGTCGTTTTCGCTGGTATTGACCCAGCCTCCGATCCCTGGAGCCGGTTCAACAATCAAGGCGGATGAAGCACGTACGCGGAATCGCCCGAGACGGGCGCCCATTTAACAAGGTCATGGTCCAAATGATGTATGGCATGTTAACTAAAACCCGGTGGAATATGTATCAGCGGCTGTATTGATGGCTTCTCCAGAAAAGTGATCCGGCTTGAAGCATAAACAAACCAACAATGACCCCCATGTGATCGCAGGCTATTTGATCAGTTCACATCACCGATAATAATGGATGTCCATCAAGAACACGGCTTGACCACGGAACTGAAAACACCCACATTGCAGTGATGCAAAAGTTGATGCGAAACTCTCGGAACGAGGATGGCACTCCGGGTCCAAGTACTGGAAATCAAAGACTTGTACGTTGGCGGGCCACCTCGAGAAGACAGTGGAGTCCGTTTTGGGGGGACCGTTTTGGACGGCTGAGGGAAGATGGCCGCCTTGCTGAGGCCTCCGTTGACAAATCTCGGATTCAGTTTTGTTTCCAAACTAGTACACGAGTGAGTATATTCGTCAAAACAGATTTTGCCAGTGCCTGAATTGGGTGCAGGGACTCATCTAGGGGGTCTAATCAATAAGTCAATAAGTCAATAAGTCCCGTTCACACACCCAAATATCGCCCAGTTACCATTCTTGTCGAATAGTCGCTCAACTTTGCAAAGAAAAATAATGTTATGAAACTGGTCATCATTTAATGTGTTCACATAGCCTATATTGGTGTTGATGGACAGCCTCGTTTTTGTATTGTATTTTCTGTATGGAGCGCAACGGTGACCGGCCACTTTTTGAGCGGCTCCGTTTCCAGAAGTGAATTCCCCATTCATTCACTGCATTGACATTTGACTTCACTGCATTGACCAACTGCCAGACGGCTCAGTCAGAGCCAGAATTCAGAATCGGAATTGTGAGGAAAAAAAGTCGCAATTTAGCAAACTTTTCTCTTTAATGCGGCCGAAACGGGCTTCCATACAATCGCTACATTGCATTTATTGAAATGAATCCTATTTTGGTGACCTACTAGCGCTGACAGTTTTTTTTTTTTTTTTGCTAAAATATAATATATAAAATAGCTCGTAATTGTGTTAAAATATTGCGGTAAATCAAGAAAGAATACTTTAAACATACACACATAATTTGGACTGATAATGTGAATCCGAGAGGATTATTAGGTATACAATGAATAATATTGCAAGAATACTGTGCCATTTTTACAGTGATGCTTAGGACCAATAATATTCCAATGGTTAACAATGACTATCCTGCGCATTTCTTTTTGGGTGGGTGAGATTTCCAGCCAACACGGCAATGAGAATGTTCCTGCATTAACGTTGTAGTTTTATCGTTAAGAATAGACATTACTCAATCGCAACCTTCATCATAATCCTAAACAGGCGTCTTCAATTTCCTTTGTGTTCCGCAGACCTCAGTCACGACCTCTTACTTCAGCAAAATAAAATAACAGCCTCAGTGTTTGCCATGGCTCGGTATAGACATGTGCAAGAACATCTTACGCACTCCAGATGCATTTCACCTCACTTGTTATTTCTAAGTGGGGTGGGGGTCTTTTTTTTGGCGCCATATAAAAGTGGGATCGCTTCAAAGAGTTTCCCCCACTCACCCAGCTCTCCCCATGTAAAATCCCTCTCCTCGGACAAACAAACAAGATGAACACAAATAAACAAGTCACCGGTGAGACCGCCGGCCCTGGATCCCGGATCTGCCGCCTTAAGCCTCGCTAGGCGCTGACAACTTCCATAACACCTCGTCTGTAGCACGTCTGGCCCTCCACATACACACACGCACGCACGCACACACACACAGACAGACAGACACACACACACACACACACACACACACGCGCGCGAGACAGTGTTTTGAACCAAGAACAACACGGGCTGACTGGGCTCCCACCTCTCATTTGTCTCGACCTTCCCAAAAACAATACACAAGTTGGAGGCCGCCCCGCTATTAATATCCGTGATGTTCATCGCTTTTTTTTTTCTTTTTCTCCCCTTTCCTTCCAACAGGATGTTCTTTTTCTGCTCTGTTTGCGAAAAAAAAACGACAGCATTCCAAACATCCAACAGAGTCGGCCTTTGCCCAAAAACTTTGGGAATCCATAACGGAAAGTAATGGATTCATTAACGTGGCTTTGAACGACGTTTCTTCCCCGGCATATACCGAGTGAAAAAGCAGAGTAATAACTGTAATATCCAAAGAGCAAGTCAATGGGGAAGGGTTATGAGAGCATAACCAGACAAAACACACGAACAAAAAAACAAATCAACACATTATTCACACTTTATTAAAATCAAATCGGTGAATCAAACCGGTTCACATCACTCCCTGCTTCAAGGTGGATGGTCTGTTTAAAACTAGAGAAGATAATATCAGCGCTCGCAAATAAAAGTTCCATGCGTGGGTTCTTTTTCCTCGAATGCGATTTTCAGATTTGAAGCAACGGCAGCGAGCCTGACTTCAAAGGCGACGGGGTAAATAAGTAACGAAAAAAATAAATGAATAAAATGTAAAGACCCCGGTTGCTCAGGTCTTATTAATAGTTTAAACAGAGATGCTTGCTGCCTAATTTCAGACTGATTGGAGCGTGATGAGCGCCTCGCCCGGGAGATGAATAAAGGGGGGCAATTAGAAGAGTTTGGAGGAAAATAAACACGACGCGCCGGGGCAGACGGAATACGGATCGGCAATCAAACAACGGCAAATTTCGTCTGCATCCCCTTCCAAACAAGCGGCCAAGCCACGGATGCCACCCATCGTGAAAGAGGAGCGGAATTCGCTGCAGATGTCGGGCGCCGTGCTCGGCACTGCAGGGGCCGCATTTCAGGGTGTCTGCCGGTCCTGAAAAAAAAGAAAAGAAAAAAAAAGAAAAGAAAAAAAAGAGCCTTAAAAATGTCTCAGCTTCACTCTCACAAACATCGGGTCTCGAGAGTCATCCGACGGTCTTAAAAGTGAATTTATGGGGTATTCGTTTCAACGTTTTATGTGATTTCGCTTTCCATTATGTTTATTTTTTTGAGGTTAAGCCAAGGTGCTTTATTCTTGCCCGGAGAGAGAAATACAAGAATCTCCTTGTAAGAAGAATGTACTGGTTTGATTAATAACAGTATCTAATCCCTTATCCTTGATCTAAAACAGGGGTCTTGAACTACTGGCCAGGGGGCCACATGCGCTCCACTACATGTTGACAATACATTGCTAATTTTTCTTTTTAATCACAGTGCTTGATTACTCCAGGCAATCTCACATCATGTTTTCAGAATATAAAACTGAATAAAACTGAATAAAACAAAGTTGTTGTTTTTTTCTAAGGTGACGTGCATATTATTGGGCCTTAACTGTGAAAATGAAATAAAATAAAAACACAGGAAAAACTTTCCCTTGATGTTGAACATGTGGCCAGTGCCCCCCCCCCCCCCCCCCCCGGGTCATTTCAGTTTGGGACCACTCATCTAAAGGAGAGAGGGAACAGTTCAGAGTTTGCTCGATTATTTTTTAAGGATTTTTAATCACCCGCCAATGAGGGAAGACAGCTTTTGACAGCTACCAGGCTCACCTAAAGAACTTACCCTATTTCTATCTAAAACTGACCTCTGCCACCTGACAGATAGTACTGGCACCTATCGTTATACTTGACAGCAATACTCTGAATTGAATAAGAGAGTCTTGTTCTTTGTCCAAACGTGTCTTAAAAACATCTGTTAGAGTATTAAATTGCACTCAGAAATGCAGACACCCTGGTATTGTCCGTTACGTCGGAAGTTGTTGTCTGCCAGTTATGCAACCGTCCAGAACGAGGAAGCTGGTTCTTTATATCTGTCTACGGGTGCGGGCCTGCGCTCCATCACCGCGTCGGAGCCAACCCCAGCGCCGGTCCCAGCGAGATGACGGCGCCGCTGAGGAATTTCTCCGCTCTTTGCCTAAGTCAACCCGCGAGGGCGGTCTCCCGGCGGCGGAGCACGTTCCGCCATCGTGACCTCCCCTCTCACACGGCCCCCCGCTTTGTCCAGACGTGACCTGTAAATACCCCACACCCTTTCCCGCCCCTCCCCCCGACGCTGCGGAGCGTCCCGGGGAGGAACGTCTGTCTGCGTCCCCGGTGCGCCGGGGTGAACCTGGCGGGACGCCGCGCCACTGTTAACAACGGCCCCATCCTGCTTTGACCTTGCCTGCTCTACCTTGCGTTTGTTGGAGTAATCGCGGAAATGAGGCACGGCCGGACCAAAAGAAGGGTGCCAGCTCCCCCCGTGGCCCCGGTCCCGACGCCGGCGCTGGTGCAGGGGCCAGCGGGAGACGCCGTCCAGATGTCTGCCGGGGTGCGAGCCTGCGGGTCGGCCAGCTGAGCAAACAATCCCCTTCTTCTCTCCAGCATGACATGTTTGAAATGACATGCCGGTCCAAAAAGGAACAGTTGAGCTCAGAGAAACAGACGGGGCGGGCGCACGTGCTCGCACGCACACGCACACACACACACACACACACACACACACACACACACACACACACACACAAAACACACACATACACACGCGCACACACACACACACACACACTCATTGAAAATGCTGAACATCAGATTGGATCGCGAGCACAGGTCCAAGTGCTGCGTCATGAGCCGTAGACCCCGAATAATAATAATAATCGACCTAATCAAGGTAACTGCCTCCTGTGAATGATCTCTACCTTTGTGGAATCTCTGCAGTGGTCCTTTTTGCTGAGATTGTCACTGTCTGCTCGTGTATTCTGTCGAGTTTCCAGACGGGATCGGAGTGGAGGTGACTTTTTTTTTTTTTTTTTCCAGACACCTTCAATAACACAGACGATATGTTCTGGCGCAGACGCGTCCCGGCGCGGCCCGGCGCGAACCCTTTCAGCCGCTCTCACTCCGTCCACTCCAACGTCAGTTTCGCCGCGCCGACCGCTCCTCCTCCTCCTCCTCCTCCTCCTCCTCCGCCTGTAAATCTGTTTGCCCCTCAAAACGGCACACTGTCTGAGAGGGCATTTTCTTCATTCATTCATTCATTCATTCATTCATTCATTCATTCTCATTCTTTCCCTGAGTGTTCGTGTTCTGAGCCGCGTGTGGGAAAATCCACCAGAAGGTGAAACAGGGCGCTACGGCAGAGCGGCGGTTTCCGAAAAATGAACAGAGCTCCACCGGGGTTTGCACTTTCCACGGTTCATCCTTTTTTTTTTTCTCCCCGCCAGATGTACTCGAAGCAGTCCGCCGCTCGCCGCCTGTGCAGCGAGCGCCGGGTGAAAACATCTTGCGATGAGAAATGAGTCACTGAGACCCCTCGTTGGGAACATGAATCAATCGTCCCGGTGAGACAGAGCTCTTAAAAACTGCCGCCTCCTCGGACCGAGCCCTCATGGACCCGAATGAACCATAACACAGAGAGATCGGTGGGAGGAAGCTTTAAGACTGATCTGTTTTACAAGCAGCCAAACTCCCCACACATCACTTAAAAGACCAGGGGGGGTATAGAGGAGAGGGTTAGATGGAGATAGATGGATGGTGAGAGAAAGAGAGAGAGAGAGAGAGAAAGAGAAGCGAGGGATATAGAGGGTTAGGGTTAGATGGAGATAGATGGATGGTGAGAGAGAGAGAGAGAGAGAGAGAGAGAGAGAGAGAGAGCGAGAGAGAGAAAACTCTTCACGAATTTGAGAGAAAGAGAGAGAGAGAGAGAGAGAGAGAGAGAGAGAGAGAGAGAGAACTCTTGACGAATTTGAGAGAGAGAGAAAGCGATAGAGAGAGGGGGGGATATAGAGGAGAGGGTTAGATGGAGATAGATGGATAGCGATAGAGAGAGCGAGAAAGAGAGAGAGAGAAGAGAGAGAGAGAGAACGCTTCACAAATTTGAGAGAGAGAGAGAGAGAGAGAGGGGGCCCCCATTCATCCCGCCCCGGCTCTGCCTCAGCAGATATGACATGGGGGTATAAGATCCTGCCGCCGTCTTCGCACGGCCTCGTGAGCAAACATGTCCCCAGCCCGCGTCTCCCGGCCTGTTTGTCTCAGAGGCATCGCTCGCGGTGAACGCCGTCCGGCTTTCGAGGGGGGGGGGACGAACGCCCCGTTCCAAGCTGCGGGGGATGGACGGCTCAAAGAAAAAAAAAAAAAAAGGTTTGAACCTAAACAAGTTCCTTCCTTTCTCGCCCCCCTAATCTGCCGTGATCCAGCGGGGTGGCCGTCCGCGGAGGTACATTTAGAGAAGACTTCCTCTGAAAAACACCCCAGGGTCCTCTTTGGGTTTATTTTTTTTTTATTAAATAGAACATACAAGGAACAAAAAAAAACAAAAACAAAACATGGTACACTCAATTAGGTTCCAGAAATATAAACAGGTTTTCATGACCGTTTTAAGGTCCATTTTTCCACTTCACTCCAGCCACACACTCACACACACACACACACACATGCGGGCGCACACACGCACACACACACACACACACACACACACACACACGCGCACGCAACAGATTTTCAAGCATATTGAATCACGCTTAAGGAGTACGACAAAATAAAAAGAAGAAATAACAAAGAAAAGGACTTTTATCACTATAACCAAAAAGTGGTTCAATAAAACTGTCGTACAACTTATGATATGCACTCGAAATGGCGATCCCACTCAAATGTAAAGGCGATAAAAGGAAAACAAAAGCCTCTATCTAATGAATAAACCACGTTGGCAAAGACACGTTATGATTATAAATCTGACCCATTTGTTATGAATGTTTATAGTTTGTAAGATTAAATCTGTGACAGATTTGGCATGCTGCACAATGACCAACGCCAGGCGACGAACAAGACTTGTAAACCGTCTAATATTATACTTTACATTCATAAATAACCACGACAGCCGTTGAGTCGGAGCACGTGGGGAGATGCTCTGGGTGCGCCGGGGTCCGCGGAAGGTTTCAACCCCTGCGGAGAAGAAAGATGTAAAACCACGGCCGTGCTGCGTGCGTACACGTGCTTCTCTCATATCCTGGTATTTCAACAAAACATAAAATAAAAAATGGGTCCAACAATAAACACGTCTGCTCCGGTTTGTTTTGCACGACATGCAGAGTCATTTTGGATGGAAATCGCTTTTCACGTGATTTTCGGGTAAGAGCCCTGTCTCAAAGCTCCGTTCCCGTGACCAATTCGATTACAGTAATGCATTAGTGTCATACCGGGGATGCTTTCTGTCTGAGTAGCGCGCCGTGACTGCAAAACGCATTATCCCCCCGGTTCCTCGGAACAGGGATTCGACCTCTGACGGACGGACATGGCGTTCGGCGCGGCGGCTCTCTCACCTCGTCACTCGACAGTTTCGCGTCTGGACGTAAACCCCCGTGTAGGTGATGTCACACCTCACTATGTTGTTGGTGAAGTCCGACTCCGCGACGTGGAAATTCGGATTTACGGTCACCTGGAAATACAGCAAAAAAAATTAAAATAAATAAATATTTTTTTTGTTGAGAACGGGACGAGACGAGCACGAGCTTCTCACGTCCTCGCCCTACCGTCGGCAGCGTTCCCGGAAATCCATTTGTTTTTTTTTTTTTTTATGTATTAATTTGGACTTTGGCAACATTGACTCGCAGACTCTGCGCAGAGAAACCTTGAGGAAAGTCAAGAACTGAAAACAAATACTTTAGAAATGGAAGCATCCACATTCGTCTGCCCGGTCCTTCACTCTCAGACAAGGTTATTGCGCCTACACTTGGGGTGACCTGGTGATTTTAATCAGGGCAGATCACCGCGGCAACGGATCAAATCATGACAAAGTACACTCCATTACCCAATTAACCCCCTCAAAGAAAGTGAGTCAGCCTCTTTTTAGTTGAATTCTAAAACATTATAATAGCCTGAAGGGAAGATTTTGATTTGAATCATTTTAATATTGATTATTTTTTGGTCGCTGATGAAGGGCTGTCTACGTAATATAACATCATATCTTCCACATTACCTTCAGGATGTAGTTTCCAGGAGGTATATCCGTGATGTCGATCCACTGGCAGTCTATGTTAGCGGCGTAGGTGTCATGGCAACCCGGGCTCAACCCCTGTCCCACAGCAACACACAGTCCACAGATGAAGCATTCGAAGTGAACTCATCTACCTTTGAGTGACATCAACCCGTCAGGCTACAGGTTTGGGGCAAGAACCCACTGTTTTACATGGAGTTGGGTTATCATCTGGCGCTTCTTGAACACCCGTCCATGTTGTTCAGGCAAAGAAATATATTTCATACACACAGATATGACGTTGCCGTCACTGGGTGTTGGACACCTGGGCTAAACGAGTTAAATACGCCAAAAGCATCGAGAGTATTCTCGCCTACCTGCGTGTGGGCCGTGCAGGCGTAGCGCCGCCTGAAGCCCATGTCGCAGCCCGTGTCCTCCAGGCAGAAGCTGGCCTTGTGGCCCTCAGCCACCCTGTGTCCGGTAGCGGTCTCCAGGAGGTCGTAGTTACTGAAGGCATCCATGCTGTGGAAGTGCCTTAAAAGGGAGTAGAGTAGAGAAGAGAACAATATATATATATATATATATATATATATATATATATCATGCTGTGGTCAACAGGACAGGATTATGGTCTCAGCAATGAATTTTGAGGCTTGTGATGCAATTATTAACACGGTTTATTCGAATGACCGGCAAGATGAACCTGAGACTTCAGTTTTCCAAACCAAACTCACTGGTGGCAGCTGTGCCACTCCCACTGGTGCCGTGGCCTGACGGGCAGGAAGTCGGCGGTGCCTTGGTTCTTCACCTTCTGGGGGAAGCGCAGCAGGACTCTATAGTCGATGTCCCGCACCGTGGGCCGGTACGCCGAGCTGGGAGGGGGGGGAGGGGGACAGAACACGTGAGCACGTGGGACACGGGCGCTAAGCCGCGCTGGAAAGTTCCGCCCGGCGGCGCCCCCCCCCGCCCCCTGCCCTTGGCTGGATGGATTTTCTCAGAAGCAACTTAGCACAAAGGTTCTCTTCCATTATGCCAAATGCTTTTGGGAAAACCAAATCCAGGGCATTTGCTTCTTGGCAGGCCCGGAGGATCGAAGGATCATTCCTCTGAAACGCGATCAAAAGGCCATATTAACTCTATCAACAGATGTTTTTTTCGATCGCAATCAATGTCATGCTCACACGAACTGAAAGTTATTCTAACACGGTCGAACAACCCCACGATACGGAAATAGCAGAGTATTATTTATGTTGCACATTTCTTTCTGGATATCTGTGTAGTGTTTGTGTGGAGCATATGTGTATCTGCAAGAAACACTAATACAATTTGTAAAATTCATTTACAGATGATGTATCTGTAGGATACGTACAGTAGAGTGTTTTGAAAGAAGGGATTCGGGTTCTCCGCCTGAGATTACCTGGATAAGCAGTTTTCCTCCGCCGCACATCTCAGAGCGTACATCTGCATGCGTTGGATGTAGGTGCCCGCTTGGATGGCGTACGGGTCTGGGACCAGGTCTGGAAGTCCTGGAGGAACATTAAAGGCACGTTCCCTTTTTCATATCAAGGACCCATTTTTATTGTTTGATATGATTCAGTCTAGACTTTCCCGATAACAGTGAAACTACGATGAAATAATGGTGAAGTTGAACTATTAATAAGTCTGCTGGGGAGCCTCTTGAAGGACTGCTGGGGGTCCTCGGACCACACGTTGAGAACCACTGCTCTAGTGCATGTGTTTCTGTTGGCGGAATAAAAATGTTTGACATTCCTTTAAAGTCCTTGATGCCAGATGCAGCTCAGGATAAGATGTTTCCCCATTATTGTGTTGTTGTTTTTTTTTCTCTCTTTGGCACAATGGCGTGTTAGGATGTCAGCAGAATTGGAAATTGGACATTTTCCTGGCTGAGTAAAATAAGATATCAGTTTCACAGACACCGTGGGTGTATCTTATTCCAGACAACTAACAATCCACTGGATCTCAATAAACTCGGATGGAAGGAAAACTCTTACCGTTTTGGAAATACCTCGTCCCATATCCCGTGCCAGGCACTGTGCGTGTGCGCGCGACTGACCTTCCCGGAGAGGGATAAATGTTGTAGAAAACGGAATTCCTGTGGTTTTTCAGAGGGTTGCGAGGGTCATCGTTAACCATGTCCTCCCCGCGACTGCTTTGTGCAGCGGACTCCCTCTCCTGCGCGGAATCTTCCGGGTGTCCTGGGCCGGGATGCTGCTCATTGCGCCCGGAGACGGGTGGTGCGGACAGAGCCGTGCGTAATTGGTGATACTGCGCGCCCGGTCCTCCTGCCTCGCCGTTTCCACGTTGTACTGGAGGATCCTGGTTGTTCCCAGAGCCCCCCGCTCCCGCTCCTGCTACTGTTCTTCTGGGCACCCCGCTCCCAGAGGAACCTCGGGAATTCCCTGCCGAGGAGGAGACGTTGGTTTGGAAGCTGCGGGAATATCCCGGGTCGTAGAGCCGTGCGCCGGTGTATCCCACACCCCCGAGTGGGTAGTGAGGGGGCTCCGGCTGGTGTCTTGGCTCTGTAGGGCGGCTATCAAGATCTGGGTACTGTCTAGTGCTGCCGCCTCTGGGCCCAGGTCCCGGTCCCATAGATCCTGGGTCCACGCCATGGTTTGTCTGGACAGGCCGAAGATGCCTTTGCACGGAGTGTCCGCCTCTTCTTTCCCCAGGCACCGGGGGCCTGAGCCCTTCTCTCCTGCTGCTGCTCACATAGACCCTGGACTGGCTCCTGGACCGGACCGGGGAATGGTACTCGGACCCGGTGCTCAGCAGACTGTGCACTTGGCCGTTGCTCTCCCACTGGATGCGGTGTCTCCAGGGGCCGCTGCGCGGAGGCTGCTGCGCGGTGATGAGTGGAACCAGCCCCTGGAGAAGGTACAAGGATACCACCGACCACTGGATCATGATTATCCAAAATGTATTCAAACCCTCTTAAATGTAAGAAGTCAAATAATAGTAGCATGCATTGAATTAGATGGGACTATTTAGATGCGTAAACGCAAAGCGCACTTTCATCCGTTCAAATTACGCACCATAGCCGTTCCCGGTAAACTGACAGGAGACTGAGGGAGGGCTTTTCCAGGTCATTTGTTAAATTTGCCCGGTTTACTTACGTATGCACTAAAAAGTTCGACCTGGCTGCAAACGAAAAGGATTAACCCGTTTCTAGCCGTGCTACAGCCGCGGTTACACAAGCCTCACACAAGGGGCGTTTCCGAGCAAACTTTACGCACGGCTGTCATCTCGGGCCATACATTCTAAGTTAAACATGTATTAACTTTTGTTTTTCCATACTGAAAGTGAATATAATTTTGAATATGAATTGTTTTTGTGCTTTTTGCGAGTATACTTGAAGGGTATGAGTAGTATATGTGAAATATATGTGTAGTATATGAGTATAAGTATATGTGAAGTTTTTTTGGTACGTAATTTACTTTTATGTACTAATTCTAAGTACAGGTCCAGTGTGCTTGTCATTAATAAGCTGCAAGTGTAGTATAGGTACACGGAAAAAAATAGCTTCAAGTTGGTTGCTATTTTCTTTCCGTTTATTTTCAGACAGTGTATTAATGTGTTATTATAGTGTATTTTTGACAAGTACACTGGGACTTGTATTTACCTCAAGATGTACTGATGTATAGTTACTAAAAGTCTTTCTAAACTATATTTATTTTTTATTGCGAACAATAAAATGCTTTATTGCTTGTCATGGTGATAAACCTGTGTGAAAAAACTTTTATTTTCATGTTTAGGAACTGTATGCATTCATTTTCTGAGTAATTGAACAATTTCCCACCAGTTCCACATGTACCGCATAAAGAACCATTGGTTTTAAACCGCTAGGAATGTTCGCCATGGGTTTCTATTCCAACGCTTAAGCTTGACTAAAGAGCAGCAAAAACCTCCATAACCCCCAACCTCAACCAACACCAGCCTCAGCTTTTCTCCTGAAGCAGAAACTCCCACCACAGGGGGGCATTGTGCACCTGATAATGTGTTGGAGCTTTTGTATGGCTACTTTATTGTGGTACTGAACTTTATTCTGGTAATGAGTTAAGAAGGAAATTCGTCATTTAGAACATAATAGAATAGAATACTGTAGAACAGCATATCCTATTGCGATTGTAGAGGGTAAAACGAAATTCAGTGTGGCTTCTGAGCTTCCGTACTTGATGCTATAAAAAAAGAAAGAAGAAAACAGCAAATAGGAAAAGAAATAGAACAATAAATAAGACAAAATGGAAACAAAGCAGCAATGAGGTAACAAACAGTACAACAGTGTCAGTCGTAAAGAGTGCTCCAGCTCAGATGTGCAAAGCGGCAACAAAACCGGTACGGAACGGGAACGTAGATATAGAGTGTTCATGAAAACACAATGTGGACGATGTATTTATCCGTGAAAACTGAGGCTATTAAGGCAACATCCAGACAGCAACGCAGAACGAAGGAGAGTGGACCCCTGTGCAACCGTAACGCTTATTTGGTGCACGGTGAAGTATGTGTGTGTGTGCGCATGTGACGTCAGTTGTGACGGACAATTATGGGAGCTGTCAGACAGTTTATGGGGGCACTTGGTGGACTGATTCAGAGCAGTTAAGGCTCGGGGAAGAAGCTTTTTCTCAGTCTGGAGGTGTGGGCATAGACGGCCTTATAACGCCTGCCAGACGGAGAGAGTTCCAACAGAGGATGGCATGGGTGTGTGGAGTCCTTGCAGATGCTGGCAGCTTCCCCGAGGCAGTGTGAGCCGCGCTGTAGATGTCCTCCAGAGCTGGGAGCTGTATCCCAATGATCTTCTGTGCACTGGAGGCGACCCGGCGGAAAGCTTTCTTATCAGCTGCCGTGCAGCTGAGATAGCACACGGAGCTGCAGTATGTTAGGATGGGGGTTGCCCACTGACTGGGGGTCCATTATTCCGAAACCGCGAAAAATGTTGAGTTAGAGATGGTTACGTTTAGGTATAAGGCTAGAGATGGTTATGTTTAGGTATAAGTTAAGAGATGGTTATGTTTAGGTATAAGGTTAGAGATGGTTAAGTTTAGGTATAAGTTTAGAGATGGTTATGTTTAGGTATAAGGTTAGAGATGGTTAAGTTTAGGTATAAGGTTAGAGATGGTTATGTTTAGGTATAAGGTTAGAGATGGTTATGTTTAGGTATAAGGTTAGAGATGGTTAAGTTTAGGTATAAGGTTAGAGATGGTTATGTTTAGGTATAAGGTTAGAGATGGTTATGTTTAGGTATAAGGTTAGAGATGGTTAAGTTTAGGTATAAGTTTAGAGATGGTTATGTTTAGGTATAAGTTTAGAGATGGTTATGTTTAGGTATAAGTTTAGAGATGGTTATGTTTAGGTATAAGGTTAGAGATGGTTATGTTTAGGTATAAGGTTAGAGATGGTTAAGTTTAGGTATAAGGTTAGAGATGGTTATGTTTAGGTATAAGTTTAGAGATGGTTATGTTTAGGTATAAGGTTAGAGATGGTTATGTTTAGGTATAAGGTTAGAGATGGTTAAGTTTAGGTATAAGGTTAGAGATGATTATGTTTAGGTATAAGTTTAGAGATGGTTAGGTTTAGGTATAAGGTTAGAGATGGTTATGTTTAGGTATAAATTAAGAGATGGTTATGTTTAGGTATAAGGTTAGAGATGGTTAAGTTTAGGTATAAGTTAAGAGATGGTTATGTTTAGGTATAAGGTTAGAGATGGTTAAGCTTAGGTATAAGGCTAGATATGGTTATGTTTAGGTATAAGTTTAGAGATGGTTAAGTTTAGGTATAAGGTTAGAGATGGTTATGTTTAGGTATAATGTTAGAGATGGTTAAGTTTAGGTATAAGGTTAGAGATGGTTAAGTTTAGGTATAAGTTTAGAGATGGTTAAGTTTAGGTATAAGGCTAGAGATGGTTAAGTTTAGGTATAAGTTTAGAGATGGTTAAGTTCAGGTATAATGTTAGAGATGGTTAAGTTTAGGTATAAGTTTAGAGATGGTTAAGTTCAGGTATAATCTTAGAGATGGTTAAGTTTAGGTATAAGTTTAGAGATGGTTAAGTTCAGGTATAATGTTAGAGATGGTTATGTTTAGGTATAAGTTAAGAGATGGTTAAGTTTAGGTATAAGGTCAGTGATGGTTAACTTTAGGGGGCATACTCCTCATTCTGTGACTTTCCGCAGATGATGATTGGCTCCTAGGTCTTTCTTGTATTGAGGTACAGGTTGTTCTCTGGAGGCAGATTCATTGCTGTTGGAGATCAGCCCGATCAGTCTTGTGTCGTCTGCAAACTTTATTTAGTATTTATTTATTTATAATCCATCCAAAGTCAATATTATTTTTATTTTAATTCATAAACTTAGGCTACACAAATACTTACTTTAGCCTATTACTAATACTGGTACTACTATACTAGCATATAATTGTCAGAACGTCGATACATACTATTTGTACCCACTTTAGTGTAACCGCCATCTGTCCATATTGGGCTACTAGTTAGCGTAGTGCTACCCTGTTAACTTTTTTTTAAACATGGGTAGTATGTTATTTATATTGCATTTTATTATTTGATTTAATTCTTGACTTGCTGACTTGCTGCCTTGCTGCTGTAACACCTGATAATAATAATAATAATAATAATAATAATAATAATAATAATAATAACAGTGATAATAATTATAATATTAATGTAATAATAATAATAATAACAATAATAAAAATAATATAAATAAATAAATAAATAAATAAATAAACAAACAAACAAACAAACAAACAAATAAATAAATAAATAGATAGATAGATAGATAGATAGATAGATAGATAGATAGATAGATAGATAGATAGATAAAAAGAAGATAGATAGATAGATAGATAGATAGATAGATAGATAGATAGATAGATAGATAGATAGATAGATAGATAGATAGATAGATAGATAGATAGATAGATTAATCATGGGAAGTCTCTACCCAACAAAAATCCTCCACGGTGAACTTTTGGTGCGCCAAGCATTCCAGCCAGGGTTTAGGTTTCATCTACAAATTAGGGCAGAAGCAGGTTCACCACGTGTCCTGTTCTTATTATTAGAATGGAAACTTGAGAGGCACTAGAGTCCCGCCCTGCTGCTTCCCAGACTTATAAGAGTGCCTCATCCTGCGCACTGGTTTGGCACAAGACTTTTCGAGCAGGACATATACAAAATTTAGCCAGTAAGTATTTACGATAAATTCAGTTTTTACTTGTGTGTCTGACGTGAACAATATAAGTAAACAAATCACAAATAAATGTGTCCACATGCAGTTGAATTTATTGTTATTGTAAGTTAAGAGTGTTGGAAATAAAACTTGTTTTCATGGAAATCCTACAGACTTCCCCATTTGCTCTGATCGACCGGTGAAACTAATTCTTTCTCACGCTTTGAATATATCTTATTCCATAAATATAGGTACCCAGGGCTGCTCTCAGATCTTTGCTTCTTGTGCGATTTAAGGAAGACGATGGTCTAAAATGGTTTCTCCACAAGAAACCCCAAAGGAATGTACCCGTTGTCTTTCCCTGACGCCCCGCACCTCCATTCTGAGGAATGCACAACTAAATGATAGATCCAGAGGGTATACGTACTTCTGAGCATGGGCAGACAACACAGGTGAGAGTGAAACAGTGTGAAATACAAATAGAGAAATGGTGTGAACAGACGTCCTAAAGTTCTTTACTTTTTGATTTTGTGATTTCAATGAATAATTTACCCCAATTGGAGTTTTAATATTTGTAAATTCCCCTGTTGATAACCAAGCAGATGCTAAATGTTAAATGTAAAATTATTGCAAATATTTGATCATATTATCGTATTTGAAGTACATGTTGGCATTCATTAATTTAATGTAAAGTTATTTGGCTTGATTCCATGCTCTTCACCTCCAAGTGCCCTCAGTGTTCTGACCTATTTGTTTCTTGTTCTATTTTTTTATTTTTTTGTCCCTCCAAATGGTTATTTCCCACATATCATAGCCTACTTTTCAATATGTTTTTCACTCAGAGTTTCATCTTATCCCAATAAAGTACAGTACTGCATGGACAGTGTTGTAGTGGCATTGTCGTACAATACACCTCAGAGTCCGACTGGGAAGAAAGTAATATTGTGCAAGACACCATGTGCAACTATTGAGTCTATTTTCAAAGTCAGTTTGAAAATACACGTGGTGGATCTCATCTAATTTTGATTTCTTTTTTATGTGTCAGCATTTAACTTCCTTCAAAGACGACTATTTTGTTTTCGGATCTTTGCTTGACGTGTAATATAAACATGTATCCATTTGAACACTATGTTCCAGTCGGCTTTACACCGGCCACTGCCCTTGGAACAGGATTTGCGGGGAGGAACAAAAGGTCAATTTATTCATTGAATATATTTTTAAAAAAGTGTAAATTCTTCTGAGACACAGCTCATAAAGCTGTCGTACGGCGGCCCAACCACCTCCGCTCACATGCCTTGGGGGGTCCTCATCACACATCCCAGGGGGTGCAAGTCATATCACATGTTCTTTGCTCTCTGTCCAAATTTGGAAGCACCTGTGTTGCTTTTTTGGGGAGGGTGGGGGGGTGGGGGGGGGATGCTTTTGGCGTCGCTAAGGCAATGGATGACGTTGGAGCACATGCCGAACATCAGGGCTCGGCCAGGCCGGCAGCGGCAGCAGGGGATTGGTCCGAGCCGGGGGTCGGAGCAAGCGTGGGGCTCTTCAAGTGGCTGCATATTCACTGTCTATACAATAGCCAAATATAATCCCCTGACACACCAAGCACTTGGTCTATATATAAACAGGCAGGCCCACTCCCCTCGGGGCCGGGGCAACTCACGACACGCAAGCACTCCCAGAAATCCATCACAAGACTCTGCAGCCATCTGCACACACCCCTTTAAAAACCCCACCCGTATACAGTTTTGCCGTGCCAAGGCCTGGGGCGCGGCCCACTTCTTGGAATAATCTTTAGCACAGGGACATCCGAGGGGATTCCAGAATTACATACATAGATTGTTAGACTGTGCATCAACGGCCGTCTCTTGGGAAATTGAGACCTTGTTACAATAACATGCCTGGGAGAAGGTATGCCTCTTGTGATTTAGAAGGCAATACTGCAACTGCACCGAAAATATTAGATTCTTGATTGAAGGTTTTGACATTGAAGCCCAAATAAAGTGAACAATGTGCTTCTGGACGTGTCCTCATTTCTCAGCACATAGCGACGGCATGGGGGGTTAAAGACTTGTGTGACTCTTTAAAGGTCACTGGACCTATAGGGGGTGGTTGCACTATAAGCGCTGCATACCAGGGCCTGTGCTACCAGTGCAGTGAAGGTGTTCTCAATGTGAAGAGTTGGGAGGAAGACGCACAGCGCAGTTTGCTCAGTAAAATTTATGGTTCGGGAACCCGCTCATACGGAATGCTTTATGTTTTAATGTTTGACATTGTGGTGTTTGTAGAGTTTGGTAGGGTGAGCGTCCATCGTCTGCGGGACGGGGATTGGGGCCTGCTCAACGTGTGGTGGAGCAGGTGACGGGAAGTGTATTCGTGTCAGGGATTCCGTCTCTATCTATCTCTATCGCTTGCTCATCACTCCAAAGTTTTGCCTTGAATTTGAGTGAAATGTGATGGGTTTAGACACGATTTTTGGAGAATTTGCGGTAAAGAGTATTGAACAAGCAAATGGGGGAATGAATGAAAGTAGTAGTGGCGTGTATTTTCAAAAGATGGAATGGGTAGGAAGTGATTTATAGTCCCATTTAATGTATATTTTGACCTGTCTTATTTTGTTTTCCCGCTTTATAGACTCACATCCGCACCTTAGGAAGACGGTGGTTAATGATTAATTCCATTTGGTCTTGAATTGGAAGTAATCCATTGTGATTAGAGGCTCACGTATCAGCCGCCTTCGTAACGGCAACAATAAGGAACTCATAGATAATGAGGAAGCGTGTTAAACAGTCTGATGAATATATAACCAGTGGTTGTTTATTAATTTAGGGTTCTGATAGCTACGGTCTTAAAAGTAGGCTCCTTTAATGGAAAGGGGTGTGAATTGTGTTTATCATATAACGTATTTACACCAAAATGAATGTGTATATGCAGGTTTGTTTTTTTATGTATGTAAACCCACTAAAAATAGGCGATTGACTCCTTCCCCATTGCCAGTAGACGAATATGCTTTTCTTTTTTTTTTTCTGGTGTGTCACATTCGACATTGGGCGGGGGGGGAGGCTTGGGGTGTTGCTGGAGAGGCTTGGAGCCCAGTGGGGAGCACGCATGGAGCGGTCCCCACGGAATGGTCCCCAAAGGTTTCATGTCCCGCACGTGGGGAAAAAAAAAAAGTCTGATTTCTGGATTCTAAATCGTATATGAAATGAGGAGTGTGTTCCTTTGTAGTCACGCATCAACGTCCGAAACTTTAACGCGGTCATAGCATCGGGCGGAAATGAGCGTGTTATTGGTCCCAGGAACGAATGTTGATTGTAACCTTTCCCATTAAAGACAAAAGCCAGATGTCAGCAGGTGTTGGTGGGTTTTTTTGTGCAGTGTAAAAGGGGCTATAGTTATACATCTAGACTTTATAATTACACACGTGAGAATTAAAGACACAGCACACAGGGAGTAGATTCAGTTGTTTCTTTAAGTTGCGGAATTCCTCCTTCCCGTCCAGAAGTGGTTCATCTTTTGAAAAAGTTACGTTGGATTATATAAAATGTCTCTGCCATCTTGGGTTCTTGGGTTACATGGCTAACTATTTACAGATCAAGAACAAAAAAAATGATAATAGGCTAGAGGCGCTGTTTCGATGTTACACATTACTCAAAAGTATATTTACAAGTCTATACACAAGTTCTCCGTGTCTTGCATCCTGCTGTGAAGAGAGAGAGAACAATAGTGAGCGACACAAATTCATACAGTAAGGACGATGTGTAACGTCAAAGGTTTGACGATTTGTCATTTACCTATAAGCTGTTGAGCAGGGAATTCTGAATGCTTTCATAGACCTGGGTGTAGAGCTTTTCTTTTGAATTCATGCCGTCGAGGTACTCTGTGGGGAAACACAAAAGTCGGTAAAGCCTTTAACCCAGTTTTAAGCAACAGTTAGTTACACAAGGTCAACTGTTGGTTAATAGTCAATCCATCCTTCATTTTTATTACAGGGGAGTGGGCTGTTCATTCACTTTGTGTATTTACCGGGAGGGATTAAGGGGGTAAATCTGAGAAATGTGATATATGGCCACAAAAACGCCATCGTTTCCAGATGAATCCACCCTCATGTTCACGTCCATCTGGGAGTGTTTTGACTCCTTACCGATGCAATTGCAGTTGTTCTCCATCTCCTTCCTGTGTCTCAAGTACATGGGCCAGACGTGGCCGTCGAATAAGCCGGGGGGGTCAGGGACCGTGTACGTTCTTGTACTGCCGGGGCAGAAAATTTGATGAAACACACCTTTTTTAATACGCAGCAATTAAACCCGGCAGGAAATCCCACCGGAAAGCCCCCTCACCTCCGTCTCTGTTTGCACTCCTCGTATGGAACGGAGATGTAGTAACACTTGTCGTACACATCCAGGAGAGGCCTGCGGAGAGGAAACGAGAGTCGCGCCGGGGGGGAATTATGTAAAAACAGTGTCGGGTGTCGGGCGGTATGAGCCACAGACTGATTGATTCGGCCAAGTGACCCACTTGTAGTTGTACAGGAGGAAGCCCTCCACAATGAGAATGTGGAGCCCCGTGCTCTCCGGGTTGGATTCCTCGGCGTCCGCCGACAAGCTGACACCATGGGAGCGAGCGAACTTGACTGGGTTTTCCTGCCAGCCTCGTATGGTGCTCACCATGGCCTCCATGTCCAGGGCCGTGATCACTGTTTACACACGGGGCAGGGGAAAGATACAGAGCAGAGCGGGCTTTCAGAACACACACACCAAACCGCAATGACCAATGTGTTTCCAACGCACATTAGCCAAGAATGGTCAAGTGGACGACCAGCGTCCACACATTTAACCACTACGTAAAGCTTTTAGGGTTTGATGTGCAGGAAAGAAAAGAGTACTTCACTGCATGGTTTTCCTACGCGAAATCCATTCTTACCATCCCACTGTCTAAAGCCGTCCTCCCCGACTTCTATTTGATCGGGTTTCTGAAATAACAGTCACCAATAAAACATTGCTGCAACCTAGTAAGCAGTCGGAGCTGATCACACCTGGACATGACAAGTCAAGGACCCGTCTCCACCAAAAGTTGGGGTTGTAGATCGGCCAAAATTGGCGTTCTGGGGTTCCAATTGCTGCATCGATTTTTAGGAGGTTTTTTTTTAACGCTGGATGAACGTCGTGATTACGTTTATGACTGTATGGTACAAGTCTGACACTGATGCAACCGCGCGGGGAAAATCCAACTTAAATATAATGGTGTCAGACAAACAAATCTGCAGCTGCAGTCTAAATCGAAACTGCACTGTAGGACATTCAAACTGCATACTATCACATGTGTAGAGGGTGTCGTTGAGTAATTGCGTGATTGCCCCCACATGTAATTGTTACGTGGGGGCAATGACACGTGGGGTACAGACATGAGCAAAATGCGAAGTCTTGGTAACGCTGGTAATGAATTTAAAGGCGACATAAAAAAAGAGTTTGAATGACTTTGAGTGGGGACGCTTAACCTTTTCGTTGGCTGTCCAGGAGACAATCAGCCAAATGTACTGTATTACTAGGCTACTAAGAGAACAGGAGGCTGAGGGTGCTAAAGCCACTTGCTTGGTTGACAATACAATAATAATCAGAAATATATACTTTAAAATTTGTGGCCGAGTTTAAACTTGAAATGCATTGTCGATATTGGATCATATATAATAATATTATATTAATAAATATAACAATATTATATATAATATTATTATATAACAATATTATATAATTATATATATTATAGTAATAACGTATTATTCTTATATATAATATATATAATATATAAAATAATATACAAAAGTGGTACAATAAAAGTATATATATATATATATATATGTGCATGATTGCATGTCATGAATGGGTGTCTTACCTTGTAGAAGTCATCCTGATGCACCACGCAACAGTTTGGTAATGTCTTTAGGAGTCTACTCGTCAACGTGGTCTTTCCACCGTTGGTCATGCTGCAATGTCAGTTTTCCGACATTAGCGAAGAACTTATTTTGCAGAAAAAAACGAGTCTCACACAAAACCAATCAAGTAAGAAGACCAAGCCTTACCCGCCAATGCCTACGATGAACTTCATTTTTTAACCTCTGGACGTTTGGTCTCCTCAGGAACTCAGTTAGTAAAAGAAGGGAACACCACCGTAACAAACTCTCTCTCAAAGTAAAAAAAAAAAACCAAAAACAAAAAACCCCCCTTTCCTTTCTCTTTCTCCAAAGCGTTCCCTCCTTTTACAACTTCATTGATGCGCCACGGCGGGGCTGGGGATTTATAGCGCTCAGCCGGAGCGCCTTAGCCTACGCCACGAGCACGCCAGCCAATAGGGTCGCGTTTCCCGATATGACCAATCAGAAGGAGGCAAAGAAGTATATAAGTATAGAAGTATGTATATATATATAGAAGTGTATATATATATATATTTTTTTATTATTTTTATTTTTATTTTTATAAAGAAAACATATTTCACAAGATGACGCTGCATAAAATAAAAATCTAGTATTCTATCCATATTTATATTGGCAATAGAAGGTCAAACGAAAATAATTTCAATTCCATTTTTACAGTGCAAAACGCATTTTCTTCCAGCTACTCATCGGTTGAAATGATTCAGCGAGGAAATCCGTCTCGGCTGACAGTATACACAATTTGAGAGAGGGCTTTTCATCAAGCACATCTCCCGCTCATTCCAAGGGCAGCGCGACGCCGCTGGGTTCCTCAACGATAACTCAGTTGTTGCACAAATCACTAAATCCGAGCGTTAACCATCTCTCCCTGTTGGGTTATTTAGAGTGAGGGAGAGTCAAGCCTGGTAGCCAAAAATCGAAATCAAAATCAGCCAAAATCCTCGTAATGACAATAAATTATATGACATATTACATAATATGACAAAGTAGACAATTTTATTTATTGATCAATACAAGTAGAATTTGTAACTCAGTTCCTGTTTCCCAATCATCTGAATCAAGAGGGTAAAAAGTCTTAAGGACAGGAGACGAAAAAGAATTCCGTGCTTGGACAGCTCTGTACCGCTCTATATTTAGTTGACTGGTGTGTGTGTGTGTGTGTGTGCGTGCGTGCGTGCGTGCGTGTTTGTGCACGTGTGCATGTGTGCGCGCGTGTGTGTGTGTGTGTGTGTGTGTGTGTGTGACCACCTGCTGTGTCACACATATTTCTCAAGTAACCAGTTGGAGTGGGCCCCGAGGCCCCCAGACATGTGACGGCCTCCCGTCATGACAGAGGCTCAGCCCTGATATGGCGGCTGACACGCCGCTCTGTAAAACACTTATCTCTGCGAAGCCCAGTTAGCTGAACCCAAAACACAGCGGCGCGCTGCTCCCCGCCGGGTGCAGAAAACGACGTTTTTCTTTTTAAATTTTGTGCCGTGTTTGATCACACCGTTTACCGCCCTTCTGATCTCTTATCTCTGTGTCGTTAGTGTAAAGAGTTGAACTTTGTGTCCCAGCTTATCAGAGCACATGGCACCATGTTGAAAGTGTCACGTTTCCTGCCGTGTTAAATCTCAGTGGAAATTGCATGATCCGTCGCATCCTTGCCAAGATTCAAGATTCAAGATGTTTATGTATCACATACATCTACTGTGCATACGAGCATACATATATGCAGGGAAATGTCATGTCGACGCACCCGGAGAGTGTGCACAATTAGTACAAACTGGCACAATAGCTCAGTAATGAATTAACAAACTAACCAAATTAAACCAACAGATTCTTTAAACGTAATTCAGTTAGTACAAAGAATATAACACCATGTTGAAAGTGTCACGTTTCCTGCCGTGTTAAATCTCAGTGGAAATTGCATGATCCGTCGCATCCTTGCCAAGATTCAAGATTCAAGATGTTTATGTATCACATACATCTACTGTGCATACGAGCATACATATATGCAGGGAAATGTCATTGCGACGCACCCGGAGATGGTGCACAATTAGTACTAACTGGCACAATAGCTCAGTAATGAATTAACAAACTAACCAAATTAAACCAACAGATTCTTTACACGTAATTCAGTTAGTACAAAGAATAAAATAATAGTTAAAAAGTAATGTACTTAACGGGAATACAAAATAGAAATAAGAGTAATCGACTATTATGTATATACAGATATGTGCAGTAAAGCGGCGTGTGAATAAAGAGAGGTAGTGTGTGTTGAGATATACAGTACAGTTATACAACAGTACAGCACACAGTATGCAACATACAGTACAGTAAGGCAGTGGGGCCTCTGTGAGTGTCTCAGTGGGGGCCCCTGGTGAGTTCAGCGTTGACATGGCTTGCCGCCATGCGACACCGACATCTTTCGCCCTCTATCTCCAACTCATCGGTGATGACATGATATACGGCCACACGGGGGAACAATGGAAGTAGATTGTAGCGTATTCCATCCCACCTACAGATACGTTAGGGGCGGCAGTAGCTCCGGCGGTAGAGTGAACGGTTCGATCCTCCTCATCCGACGAGGTGTCCTTGAGCAGGACCCCGAAGAGCTGGTTGTCTCCTCGCCTGGCGGACACCGCCGTCGGTGCGCCGGCGGGTGAATGTGAGGCGTGTACCGTTGTATTTAGTGGCTCGACAAGCGCTATACAAACGCAGTCCATGAGACATTCCGCATTAGTGGACATTTTCTAAAATTGCCCCCAAAAGGACGAACAGCTCTTTAATTGTATTCATGTATAACTGCCATATGCCACGGTACTCATTAGCCATGGCCAGGGCCCTGGCCATTTAAAACATGTCATCTACATCTATAGCGCTACGTTTATCATTAACTGATTTTGTTTGTGTATATTTCGATCGGAGTGCGCACTAAATGCAGAGGGAACGCGCTGCAGCGAAAAGGCTCGTCAAGTTGGTTTGACAGGTGACGGTCCCTGGGCGACAATGCCGTCGGTCACTGGTTATATATAGAATTATCAGGTTGTGATGGCAGAATTGTGAGCGCGGTGAAGGGTCACTTGAAAGGGAGAACGTCCCGAAAAAATCTCCCGTGACAAGTGGCGCGCTCACAGTGCTGTTAAGGATAAACGCACGCCACCCACTTGGCACGACGACTGCGACGGGGATACGCGGCTTTCTCGTGAATCTAAATGTGAGTGGTGAGAAGTCACCTTGAAAGATTATTTCAGTGGTAAAATACCGACACGATCACAGTGTCTACCCAGGACGAGCATTCATAGCATATTTTCGTAACCATCTTTGGCCTCTTCACGTCAAAGGTGGTCGCAAGGACAGATCGTGAAGCCACAAATTTGTCTCATTTCCAGTTTTATTTATATTTTTTTACAAATATTTCTTAAATTTTCTATATTTACAATACAATACATTGATGGCACAGAATCATAAATAACATGTAAAGCAATTCTTTAACGGTCTGAAAATATCATGTAACAACGTCTCCCGTCTAGTCAAAGGTAATAATAAAGTAATCCACGACGGAGGAGAGGAATATGAACAACCATGCAATCGATGTCCTCGCAGATCAAACTTTGGAAAAAATAGATTACTGCAATACCACGCACCTGAGCGGTAAGCTTTTCAATTTCCGAAGGACTACAAAGTTAAATGACGACTGCACATTGATATCCAGTAAACGATGAACGAAAACAAATAATCCCCATGCCAGTCATTTTTTTACCACCTTTCCCGAAACATGAGTTACTTAAGGAATCTGTACACTTTTAAACAACGCCTTTCAAAGCTTCCTGCCCAAACTGTAGTTTCTTTCCCGTCCTTACTTTGTAGCCAGTATTTCATTACGCGGCAATCCCGATAAACCATGCTGTAAAGAACGGAGTTGGTCACAGATGAAGCCGATTTCATCATGCGGGGAAGGGGTATTTTTTGGGAAATTTGACAGTGTGATGGGGGAAATTGCATCGACGGGGGGGGGGGTTAACTGTTACGTAACGCCGATGTCGTCGTAGTGGATGAACACTCTTCAACGGGAGGGTCTGAAACACAGATATCGAAACGTTACCCCTTGCAACTTCACTGATTCCAATCAGTCAGACTGGTATGGCGATTTAAAAAAATCACGCAACGATCTGCAATGATGCAATGACCCACGTCTGTCTGCAATGATCATCAAAATGACCGGCGTCAAAGTCAGGGGGGGTACCAGAACGCTGCCAGGGGGTGCACACCCTTCGGACAATGCCGACCAGACGCGTATCGGGTTTTTACTTTATTCTTCCACCAATTTCGTCGGCGTGGCGGCCAGCGGCCGCCTCCATCCCTCCGGAGGGGTGGGTGAAGCATCGGAGCCGAAGAGCAGCTGTGGCAGAGCTATGTGAATGATATATGGAGGTTGATAGGAACGCTCAGCAACGCAGGGGCGCAATTTGACGGGGCGCGCCCGACCGGATCGGCTTCGCGCTGGCCTGTCACCCAGTAGTACAGGCCATCAAAAATAGCATTGATCACCGGCGTGCAAATAGTGCTAAGGAGATAAACAGATGGACTTTACGTAACACCCCCAGGGGAGGCAGGGGGGTAAGGGCGTCAGTCTCGACGTGGAGGGAATATCGGAATTCAAGACTTACGTGGGTGACATTACGTGGACTTGCGCACTGAAATCCGAGTCGAGGAGAATGTCTCGGACTGCCATTCCGGAGACACCCTTGTTGTGATTTTTGAAAACTCGAACTGCAATACAACGCATTAAAATGTCGACCCTCTCGTCTCGTTTACCGACGGTTCAACTCCACTTCGATTTTTCGGTTTGAAGCAACCTCGAACAAAATGGAAAAGCCGCGACCCGACGTGAGACGTGGCCCATTAGGCCGACGACTTCCTACCGAACTTAGCCGCTGTACTTTAAATGTGTTGATGCAGTATATGCGCGTCTGCAGAGAACAGAACATTTCCCCCAAATGCCAGAGTTTGGTTACACAAGGATGACATTACAAACCGCCGGTCCCACTTGATGGAGAGGATTCTGACAGAGGAGGCTACAGGAGCTCCTACCTTAATGTCAGATGTCACGGCCAAACTCCGCAATCATTGATTTTGGCCTGCGAGAAGATGTTTAGAAACACAGGATTAAGTGGTGTGAAATTAATGCATCAAAAAATGTAGTTACTATAGTAGCAGCCAAGATTTCAATTGGCGAAGTGTGTCACGATGGGATCGGATATGTTCACATTGAAATCGGAGAGAAGGGGAAAAGAAATTACCTCATAATTAAATAAAAAAATTAAAAAAAAATTAAATAAATAAATAAATAAATAAATAGATAAATAGATAAATAAATAAATAAATAATTATATATACCTAATCTATGAACTTAAAATTGTTTATTTCCTTTAACTAATCAACACACTCGACAGCTGTATGAGAACATTTTACTTGTGGTCGATTTTTGTTGCAAATCATTTTCTATAATTTTACTTTCTAATCATTTTCTAGGATTAAAAATAAAAATGAAGGTCATATAAATATTAATCATTAGATCTCCGTAACAAAAAAGCTCCCGTCATTGTTTTTTTTATCATAACCATATGTTACACTGCACATTGCTTATTTCATATTTCATTGAACATCTACACTGTATATTGCTTGAGCTGTTTTACTACTTATTTGCTTTTTAATTGATTTTATTTTATTTAAATTAAATCAATGTAATCAATGCAATGTAATTGCATTTGATTAATGAATAATTCATAAATATCTTATCCTAATAAGTAGAGTGATCATTCTGACTTAATGTTACTATCCATCCTATTCGACATAGGAGTTCCCGGAATTCGTAGAAGGAAAACATCATGGCTGATGGTATTCTTGGCATCATCTGCAGTACCCCTGTGTGCATGCGGACATGTGTGCAGTGTATTGACTCGGAGCAGGTCACCTTTCTTTGGCTGCTGGTGAGTTCGCCTGCAGATGGTCTTGTTCGAGCCTAAAGGTCAGAGGACAAGGTCATTACTTTTAACCATGACCCATGTCTTAGAATCAATGGATCTTAGAATGTGTAACTTTTATTATTATTATTATTATTATTATTATTATTATTATTATTATTATTATTATGACTTCTATTCACATCAAAATCCTTACCTCTCCTTTTGGGTGGTGATCTTCTCGTCATCATACCTAAATGAGAAAAGTTGATAAGTTTGGAAATCAATAACCCAATCTATATATTTTTTGTTTTTGTTGTTTGCCTGCACATTTGTTGCTACACTATTCTCTAAATGCTTCTAGTTCTGAGGTACAAACGTGGAAACGTGGAAAAACCGAGAGATTAGGGGACCAATCAAAATAGATCTAAAATACATTCAGGAGCCGTGGTCAGGACTCTGTCGCCATTTGGAGGCGAACTGATGTTTAAACACGACGAAGTTTATGACTGTGTGAATGGAATGAGACAGACCCACAGTTAACGTCGTTGGCTTCAGTTGTGTTTGCCCTCCATGGCCCGTCAAACAGGGTCTGTGCTACAGCCACGCTTCACGTTTGACTGTAAATAAATTAGGATTGGATTTTGGGATATTTGTACGGCTCAAACTGTCCCTTTCATGCAAATGTTTGTTTTCATCCGGGGGGGGTTTGGACACAAAGTCAGACCGTTTAGATTTTAAACTCAAGGTCTTCAAAGATACAGGTGTGTGTGTGTGCGTGCGTGCGTGCGTGCGTGCGTGCGTGCGTGCGTGCGTGCGTGTGTGTGGTAACAATGGATTCAAATTAAGAGCTAAATTGAATTAAGATGATATGGATTGTGGGCAGGGGAAAATATGTTTACTTTTTCCTGCTGCTTTCTCGTATATTGTATAATTATTCATTCATTTAGTGTTAAAATTTGATGAATGTTTTTATTTAGTTTCATTTCAAAATGGTTTATACTTCTCATCTATTGTATTTCTCATCTACTGTCTGGTTGTATCAAAATATTCTAACGCGGTAGACGCGTTAGAATTTTGCTCTCCAAACCCGTTAAAGCGTTTCCTTAGACCAGGTTAACACAGACAGCATGACCTAAGTGGATCTGGATGGAGCTGCAGGCCTGTACTGTAGATGTCGGTCCCGGTGGTTTAGTGTCTCAGTGGCGCCCCCTGGGGATCCAGGTGACTTACTGCAGCACACACTCTGGGATCTGCACGTGCTCCATGGGGATGATGTGGCTGAGCTCCTCCAGGGTGTTAACGTGGCGGATCTTGTCCATGAACTTCACGCTGCACAGAGGGAACCACAGTCTTACGCAACGGCAGGCAGCAGCAGGTGTCGCCGCCGGAAATTTGCCCTTAAAACTTTAAATGTGATTCCACCTTTCTGAGTACTGGCAAGCCGACGGGATTTAACTACGGTTTATTATACGTTCATGGATCTTATCACGACAAAACACTTCACATGGTGATTTGATCATCATCAGCGAGATAAAGGGCGACTGTAGGGGAAATAAATGAGCTGGTGTAGACTTGGAATTAAAGTTTGGCACACTTACAGACCTCAAACCACTGCCCTCATATCTGTCATCCGTGGTGTCGATGCAGACTTCACCAATCTTTATCTAAATGACCTATTAACACCACCTCGTGCAGCTTTTGTATGACATTTTTACAATGTCCTTTCTGACATTCTCAGGTTGGCTCCTCTCCGGCCACCAAGTCCCCTAATGGGCAGTTTGATGGACCCAGTCCTCACCTGATAAAGGGTCTGGAGATGGCCAGGACGGTGCGGATGAACCACGAAGGATGAGCAATGATCAGACACTTTAGATTCTTCCGTAACCTGCGGGGGGGACATTTGGAGGACGTTTGACCGGCACTTTTGGCCACAGGCAGATCTAATGGCCTCATCATCCCGAACCCTTCTCTGACCTCCTGTCAATCATCTGGTAGCACCTCTTCAGCCAGCTGATTCCGGGCATCTTCCTGCGAGGCGTCGCTCCGTTCAGGTAGATGATCATATAGTCTTCTGCCACCAAAAGCTCCAGGCTGCTCATAACGTAGCTGGGAAACGACAACATAAACCGTCAGTCGATCTCCACTGTAGTGAAACCACATTTTAATACTCTCAGCGTTTATGATCAAGAAAAAACATTTGTTAACATCCAAATCAATCAATGAATCAATCAATGTTTGCTTTGGAATGTTTTTTTTTTAAATTATTGTATTTATTTGATATATTTTAAAAAAATATATAAAAAACACTTTTGATTATTAATACAATTAGAAATGGGGGTAAAAAATATGAGCATCTTTTTTTTAAATAAATAAATAAAATAAGGAGACGATTTATATGTTATTAAAACATATTTATTTCTTTATTGTATTTCTTTTCATAAAATATGCTCATTATAAGACAACAATACATTTCCCTCACAGGAAGAGGTTCTCCATGATGTAGGTGTAGTCATCACAGCTGCTGTCAGGAAGGTAGCAGGCTGCAAACACTATGATGGCGTTCAGACCCTCTCCATAGTAACCTGAGAGAGGGAGGAAGACATCGCTCAGCAGATTGATAGAAAAGCCAATGACGCGCGCACACACACGCGCGCACACACACACACACACCCATTCGACCTCTGATTTACAGTACCTCCGTGTGTGACCACCCTCAGGTAAGGCCTGATGACCTGCATGTCGATCCTCTGCTCCTGGTCTCCGATGATCACCGTCCTCCACAGACGCCCGGAGGAGTCCCTCTCCTCCTCGCTGTCCCCGGGCAGACGCTTGGCGTTGGCCACGGGGGTGTCGTCTGGAAGAGCAGGTGAGAAGAGGAACATTTGGAGGGTTTTCCGTATGGTGTTCACCGTGTGGATTATTTTTTTGTCAGACCGGGTGAGGGAAAGGGGGGATATTAGGGTGCCTGCAGGTGTCAGAGAATTAAATGTGATAGTTTTTAAGACCTTTCCAAGGACTCATTTAGTAAGAAAGAATATGAAAATTTAATTTGAATGAAAAAATGTAATGAAAAAAATGTTATAAAATAAACTCAGACAAAAGATTTATGTTGAAATTACTTCATAAATCAAAATTTAAGACTATTCAATGACTTTTTAAGGCTTAATATTTTGTGAAGCTGAATTGAGGACATTTCTAGGCTTCCTAAGGGCCACATACCAAGGTCCTAAGGTCCTCAACCACTCTCTCTCTCTCTCTCTCTCTCTCTCTCTCTCTCTCCCTCTCTTTCTCTCGCTCGCTCGCCCGCTCACCCTCCCACTCCAGCTCGTTGCCGTTGGTGATGAACTCCAGCGAGTCAGTCTCGTCGGGGGTCTCCATGTCGTCTACGTTAACGTCCAGGTCATCGGGCGTGTCCAGGGGGTCATCGGAGAGCAGGGAGCCCTCGCTCTGGTCCAGGGAGAGGTTCATCTCTGGGGCCACGAGCGTCCGGCGCTTCCGCTGGGCCCCGGGCTCCGCCACGTTCAGGCTGCTGGGGGGGTCTGGGAGAGGGAGCACCAAGATTTCATTCATTTTGATGAAATGCATTCATAATATGAGGACGAAATGATACCTGTCACTAGTATATTCTGTATTTGCAGGGTTTATTTTTGCTGATGCATACTGTATATTAATATACACATGTATGTTACAGTTGTATACTTATTCTAGGGACAAAATGTGGCCCATGTATTAATGCAGAATGGCTCTTTGAATACATTTTAATGAACTACAGCTACATACATTTCAGATCTGTTGTGCCGACAACCAACAACAACATGACTATGCAGAAGCGAGAATATTATATTGCGAGAATATTCTCCAGAAATGTATTAGATCATTTTAAGCTTTTCTGAACAGTAAATTAATAAACTACACTCTCAATAATGAAAATTGCTTTTTTTTTTTTACAAATTGTATTTGTCAGGCCCCTAAACCGGAAAATCTGGTGCATAATGGATGTTGAATACTTACGAGTTCTGTTGTCAGTGAGGCCGTATGTGGAGTCCATGTCACCGTCCTCTGGCAGCGGCCTGTATGAATCATTTTATTACAGCAATCAGTTTCTCTTTGGAAGTTATTGATTGCAATTCTCAGTCGTCTCACAGTGGCCTCTTGTGATGGGTGGTTGAATTGCAATTTCATGACTGAAAAAATTGGATTGACATAAACTGTGATCTCTGTCGTCATCTATGGGAATTTGTCTGCAATTTGAGTGCAATTCAGCTACGTTCTGGTCTTGGAGACAATGGGTGTAGCAAGAGAAAGCGACACCCATAATTACCGACCTGACTGACTGTGTAATGAGTGAGCTCAGCCCCTGGTGCTCTGCAGCAAGATGGCCTAGATCTCACACACACACACACACACACACACACGCGCACGCGTGCACACACGCACACGCATACACACACACACACACACGCATACAATGACAAACACACGTATAAAACATAAAAAAATCCCCGCTAGCAAGGACTTTTTAATTGGGCTGATGGTAATTGCTGTTATTATACTGTCACCAGTCAGAAAGATGCTCGGCCGGGGCAGAAAACAGAGCTTAACATTACCACAGTGAGCAGCGGTAAAGGAACAGAACAAAATGTGACTCAAACCCTGACTGGAATAGAGAGAGGAGTCTTTGGCGATAGGGTCCGCATGAACCCCACTCCCATTGTCACGTACAAAGACGGAGGCAAACACGTACGGTAAACATACACAGAGAATAATCAGGCGGCCTCATGATGACTAAAGAACAGACTTGCACTGCACCCAAAGTGAACTGCCATGCGCTGATATACCACACTGCACATGCGGCATCTGGTTTCCAGAGACGGGGGAGCGAACCAAGTTTACGTAACAGAAACGAGGAACCTCTGCTGTGTGTGCGTGTGTGTGCGTGTGTGTGTGTGTGTGTGTGTGTGTGTCTTTCTGTGTGTGTGTGTGTGTGTGTGTGTGTGTGTGTGCGTGTTTGAATACACCTCTTGCGCTCCAATGGTTTTGCCTCTTCTGATGTTGGGCCTGTGATCTAAAAAAAAAAAAAGCTGGACCACACCTGCCGCCCCGTCATTTCGCTCTTCGAGGCTTCGGTGGAACGAACACCGTGAGATCGTCCCCTCGTTGAGGGTCGTCTTTGAAGTGGGAACGGTACTTGTGCGCGGCCGCTCAAACAGACAGACACACACACACACACACACACACACACACACACACACACACACACCTGGGGAAGTCCTCGTCCTGCCACTCGTCTTTCACCTCCATGCTGTCCATCCGCAGGGTGGCTTCCGCCGTGCCCATCCGGGCGCCGGGCCGCCTCCGCTCTCTGGGGGGAACAAAACAAAGGAAGACTGTCGCGGGCGTCCACGGAGGTCGAGCCAACTCTACACACAACATCCATCTTGAAAGTCTCAAATCGAAGACGACGAACTCTGGGGCCTCTCTGCAACTGTCCCGTGGGGGACGGGTTCCAAAACGCGCGGCCCCGGGATGACGCGCGATGACACAAAACATTTAACGCGTGCGTCATTTTGCTCGGGGCGAGCTTGATACGATGAGGTCATGGCTGCTTAATGTGAGTCATGCGTGCACAGGGGGGCGGGGGGCGAACAGAGTTCACATTGGAGCCTTCCGTCGTCCATTTGTCCCCCGGGCTGCTGTGCATTAGAGCCAGCAGACACTCAGCGGCAGCCATGTGGAAAGAATCGGCAAATAGAGACAACGAGACTTCTAGCTCCGCCACCACCACCCCCGGGCGGAGCCAGTGCTACTTTTAACTGAGAAATATCCACAGACACACAAAAAAAAGCTGCTTTGCTCTTGCTGCCGCTGTGCCCGGCTGCTCGCGCTGTTACGCCTATTCCTCCCCCTCTTACAAATACTGTCATTCTTACAAGGCTTGAAACAACTATTACTAAACATAAATATAAATATGCGGAGAAAAATTATAGATGAGGTAAAAATTTCACAATCCACTGAAATACAAACCAATCGATGGATAAAAGGCCGTACATGGTCCAAAGAAACCCTTGAATCGTCCAAAATACGAAACAGTTTTGGGAATGTGAACCCTGGTCGGTATAAAGAGGCGACATGCATGTGCGTGTGCATGTACAATGTTTGTGTGTGTGCATGAACAGTGTTTCTGTGTGTGCATGTACAGTGTTTGTGCGTGTGCATGAACAGTGTTTGTGTGTGTGCATGTACAGTGTTTGTGTGTGTGCATGTCCAGTGTTTGCACGTGTGCATGTACAGTGTTCATACGTGTGCATGTACAGTGTTTGTGTGTACAGTATGTGCATGTACAGTCATCATGCGTGTACATGTACAGTGTTTGTGTGTGTGCATGTACAGTGTTTGTGTGTGTGCATGTACAGTGTTTGTGTGTGTGCATGTACAGTGTTTGTGTGTGTGCATGTGCAGTGTTTGTGTGTGTGCATGTGCAGTGTTTGTGTGTGTGCATGTACAGTGTTTGTGCGTGTGCATGTACAGTCTTCATGCGTGTGCATGTACAGTGTTTGTGCATGTGCATGTACAGTGTTTGTGCGTGTGCATGAACAATGGTTGTGCGTGTGCATGTACAGTATTTATGAGTGTGCATGTACAATGTTTGTGCGTGTGCATGTTCAGTATTTGTGTGTATGCATGTACAGTGTTTGTGTGTGTGCATGAACAGTGTTTGTGTGTGTGCATTTACAGTGTTTGTGCGTGTAAATGTACAGTGTTTGTGTTCATGTGCATGTACAGTATTTGTGTGTGTGTGCATGAACAGTGTTTGTGCGTGTGCATGTACACTGTTTGTGCGTGTGCATTTACAGTGTTTGTGCATGTGCATTTACAGTGTTTGGGCGTGTGTATGTACAGTGTTTGTGTGCATATGCATGTACAGTATTTGTGTGTGTGTGCATATACAGTGTTTGTGCATGTGCATGTACAGTGCCTGTGTATGTGCATGTACAGTGTTTGTGTGTGTGCATGTACAGTGTTTGTGTGTACAGTATGTGCATTTACAGTGTTCGTGCTTGTGCATGTACAGTGTTTGTGTGTGTGCATGTACAGTGTTTGTGTGTGTGGATGTGCAGTGTTTGTGTGGATGTGCATGTACGGTGTTTGTGTGCGTGTGCATGTACAGTATTTGTGTGCGTGTGCATGTACAGTGTTTGTGTATGTGCTGCTCAGCAGGGATGGAGCAGTTAGGGACTTCAAGGAGGCAAATTGGGGTCTATATTGGTTTCTTTTTTATTGGTTTCTTTTTTTGGGGGGTTCAATTTAAAATGTACTGAACTTTTCACATTATTCAAATGTTATTTTATGTTTATTAAAATGTAATAGTTACGTTATTTTTCTGTTGTAGCACCTGAAGGAACGTATAATTTTTTTAACACACATCTCTTATTACTACTGTAATATAGGTAAAATGAAACAACACGAGTCCAAAAAATGATAAATTATATTCAGTGCTGCAGAGCCCGGGCTGATGAACTTTGAGGTCCGTGTTTGAATTTTCGTTCATTTATGTTGACGTAGGAACACATTTTCACACGCTGCATGACGCCACTGCTTTCCGCTCTGTAAGCGACAGTAACCCTGTGACTGGGTCGCGTCATCAACTCTGAATTTTCACGCAGAGGCGGCGGATTAGAAGCGGGCGGCTTGCCGTCCTGCGCAGATGTCGCCCTGCAAAGCTCCAGCTGCTCACACTCGGCGCCGCCGATGGACGGAACGCGGGGGAAACCTCTCCGTCACGCGCGTCCGCTCCGGCTTTGTGTCCAGATGGCGGAGCGGCCCTCCGCTACCGCCCGCGGCCGAAGCTCACACGCCATTGGGATGTCGTATCGGATTTTGATTGAATACGATTGGACAAAAATATGTGATTGAATGGTCTTCATCAATCTGACTATATACATGACGCTACAGCTTACTTTGAAGCAGCTTCACCCCAAAACCCAAGAGAAAGAATACAAAACAAAATAAAACGTGTTTCAGTGGGAGAAGGATGCTGGTGGGGTGAGGGGTGGTAACAAGAGATAGAGGAGGGGGAAATATGTGGAGGAGGGGTTTATCTAGAGAGAGAGAGAGACCATTAAAAGACGTGGTGAGAAAGAGAGAGAGGGAGAGAGTATTGAGTATCTACATCGTACTTGTTTACTCATAATATAATACGAATAAAGAAATGTTTCTAATTGGGCATCGTCGTTTGTCCAGGTTATGGAGGCCTTTAATGATTATTTTGAGTCTAAAACTTCAACTTCCACTTGACTTACAATCTCAGAGCATTTACTTTCATTCCTGCGGTCTCCTTTCAGTGTTTAAATATTAGATTTAAAAAGCACCATCCCCAACATTTGGAACAGCAAAAAAGAAAAAAAAAGACAATGTCAATATTAGTAATTTGTTGATATGAAACACTAAGTAACATACAAAGTTGTTGGTTAATTTCAATGGTCCCCGGACAGTATTTTAACTTAGCTCCACATACTGTATGTCACATGAGGTTTCATCCCCGTTCATTAAAATATGATATAAAATATGAGTATTTTAAGCAGGATTTAATGGAGATGGTGACAGAAATAGCATGGCTATTAGATGGACAATGACAAATTTCCAGCGTTGATTTCTGCCGGACCAACTTTTCAAACCTCCATCTCCAGACATGGAGATGATGGAGACGTGCTTGAGTGTTTGGGTATCGCCTCTCTCAAGGATGAACGATGCAGAGCGACGTGGAAAGGAATTAGTCGAATTAATTGAAGCATTAAACGTGATCTAGTTAAGGGAGGATGTGTTCACATGCAGCCTGCCGCGGAGCGCTAACTGCTTCAGTGGCATGGGAAAGGGTACTCTATCAGTAGGGCCCCTCCTTCAGAAGGACCCCTCTATCAGATCCCTCTATCAGTAGGATCCATCTATGAGTGTGATCCCTCTATTTGTAAGCTACCTGTATCAGATCGATCCATCTGTAAGATCCCTCTATCAGTATTAGGGTCCCTCTATCCGTCTGATCCCTCTATCAATGGGATCCCTCTATCAGTAGGATACCTTTATCAGTAGGATCCCTCTATCAGTAGCTCCCCTCTTTCAGAAGGACCCCTCTATCAGATCCCTCCATCAGTAGGGCCCCTCTTACACGAGGACCACTCTATCAGATCCCTCTATCAGTAGGATCTCTCGATGAGTGCGATTCCTCTATTTGTAGGATACCTCTATCAGATCGATCTATCGATTTATTGGTAAGATCCCTCTATCAGTATTAGGATCCCTCTATCAGTCTGATCCTTCTATCAAGGGGATCCCTCTATCATTAAGATACCTTTATCAGTCTAATCCCTTTATCAGTAGGGCTCCTCTTTCAGAAGGTATGTAAAAGGTAATTGAGATGGGGGTGAGGGGGATACTCACAAAAAAAGAGATATCTCTTCTCTTTTTTCGGTCGCTCTTTCTTCTACCTTGTCTTTAAAAGAGGGCTCTGGGAGTGAGGATCATCTGTAGGATCCCTCTATAATTCTTATATTGATGAGAACCCTCTATCAATATGGTCTATGAAAGGTCTCACCATCAAAGATTGCTCGATTGGTAGGTTTCCGCTGTAAGATCCTTCTATCAGTCCGATCCCTCTATCAGTAAGATCCCTCTATCAGTAAGATCCGTGTATCAGCAAGAGCTCTCTATCGGTAAGATCCCTCTATCAGTAAAATCCCTCTATCAGCAAGATCACTCTATCAGTAGGGCCCTTCTTTCAGAAAGACCCCTCTATCAGATCCCTCTATCAGCAGGATCCGTCTATGAGTGAAATCTCTCTATTTGTAGGATACCTCTATTAGAATGATCTATCGGCACGATCCCTCTATCAATGGGATCCCTCTATCAGTAAGATACCTTCATCAGTAGGATCCCTTTATCAGTCTGATCCCTCAATCAATGGGATCTCTCTATGAGATCTCTCTATCTGTAGGATACCTCCATCAGCAAGATCTCTCTATTAGTATTGGGATCCCTCTATCAGTCTGACCCCTCTATCAGTGGAATCCCTCTTTCAGTTGGATTCCTCTATCAAAGACCTCTATCAATATCCCCTCTATCAGTGTATGTCCCCTTTAGCAGTAAGAGTCATCTAGCAATAATAACCTTGATAACCCCACACCCCAACACACACACACACACACACACACACACACACACACACGCACGCACACACACACACACACACACACACACAGGCTCTAATCCTGCTGTGATGAAGTCGTCCTCATCATCATGGGAACTGTGCTGCCAGAGTTATGTAACAGGGCATGCCTACCTTTCCGCCGAGGCTCCCTCTCCTGCGATGTGTTGAGTCGCAGAGTGGACGGCCGATTTATTTATCTATGTCCAGATCAGCTCTTCTCCCACTTTCCTCTCCTCCGTCGTGTCCATCCTTTCACCTCCGGTAGTTTAAAAGCCGTCAGCGACTATGACTAAAGATGCGCGCTCTCAAATTTGCCGCTGTTCCCTGGCAACAGCATCCCCGCCCCCCCCCTCTCCCTCTCTGTCTCTCTCTCTTTCTCTCCCCCGCTCTCTCTCTCTCTCTCTCTCTCTCTTTCTCATCATGTCTTTTAATGGTCTCTCTCTCTCTAGATAAACCCCTCCTCCACATATTTCCCCCTCCTCTATCTCTTGTTACCTCCCCAGCATCCTTCACCCACTGAAACGCATGTTTATCTTGGTATTTCTTCTCTGGCGTGAGGCTGCCTTCTAGATTCTGTTATCACCACTATACTTTTCCACTGCTCTGATACTGGCTCCACTGGCCAACGCACTTCTTTCAGCCTCGGTAAACATTTGCTTCAGATCCTGAATACTGTTTGCTCTGGTAACTGCTGCACCTGATGGTAAAAAATAGATAATTATGGCATTAAAAAAAAATTACATTTGAATAATCAAAATGTAAATAAACATCCAAAGTTTACTATTTCATTTCTATATGTCATATTAAAAAAAAAAAAAAAAAAAAAGGCAAAACAGGCATTCAATTTTCAATTCAAAATACAGGCAATTTATTTGTGTTATAAATATTAATGTGTGTTATTGTGGCTGTTGATGTCTATAATTTGCCTTTGTTTGTTAATTAAATGCTCACCTTTACTAAAGGAATGTCTATAAACTCTGCACCACTGATTTGATTGTGCCTAGTTATTTGTTCCTAGTTTTGTTTTAGTTTCAGTTTATTTTATTTTTAATTTTTTTAAACAATCTGCTTTTGGTGGAATGGTGTTGTTTTGAAATCTGGCAAATCTATATGTCAATATGTGGTTTTGCTGTGATGATATTGAATCCGGCAGGTTGCAACCCCTGGGAAACGTTCTTTTTGTGTATAACAGCAGCAATGCTGAATGGCTTCCCACTAGATGGTGACAGAGATCAACACTATGACGTCAGACACTGGGCGGAATCCCTTTATGGGTTAGGGTCAGCTCCGTGTAGACCCCTTAGCAGTGGGTCAGGACCCACAATTCACCTCCAAGCTGTACCTGGTTTACCAAGCTGTGGGTGGAATATAGTTTGTTGATAAAAGAATATGCTGTATATTATATTGACCAGAAGAACATGTTAGGTGACGTTTTACATTTTTCCCATACATTTCCAAATACCTTCCGTTCCTCCTCCCCCAATTTTCTGTGTAATACTGTTAATTTCTGACCAATCGACAAAATTATTACCGCTCTATTGATCAGAGAATATCTTTCAAGGTGACATTGACCGTCGACCTTTCAGTTGTTGATGCCATGCGTTATTGAAGATGAGGTATCTGTTTCAATGTGTCTGTGGTGTGGGGATGGTGTGGTTTGAGCAGCCACACCTGTCCTGGGTCTAGGTAATTGGGTCCCAGGATCAGAGTGGCTGCCTACCTGTTGCTCGTTGGTCGGTCCAACGAGCAACAGGTAAAACCCCCATCCCCACACTCACTCAGGAGAGAGGAGCCTGTGTCATGACACATGTCTATCTGCTCCTGGGCTTATTCCAACTAGCCCACTCTCTACAATAAACTGGTCTCTACAACCCCGTTGTCTGTGGCTCGGTACCGTGTGATGAAACTGCCACAGTGTCTTACTCTATTGTCTTCTGTGGTAAAGAAAAAATACCCAAATGTTTATTAATTCTTATACATTTTTGAACTATCAGCTAGCGAGCACAAGATGATTGACCAGGAGAACAGCAGCTTGGGAGGTACGGCAGGTTGTCGGAAGGTTGCTCCGATCCCCAGCTCCTCCTGGTATGCTGAAGTGTCCTTGAGCATGACCCTTAACCCCTAACTGTGTGTGAATGGTTGAATGTGAGACACGTTTTGTAGAGCGCTTTGAGTAGTCGCAAGACCAGGAAAGCGCTATATAAACGCGGTCCATTTATCGTGATCGGAAAGTATTGCTAAATTAGTTGCTTTTATTCCTGTGCTGGCTCCACCCAAATTGGGCAATCTGCATAGGTAAGCACAAAGGCAGGCCAGACAGTGTTAAGCCTGGTAAACATTATACAGAAACAACATATTAACTATCTGATCTACTTATTGATAATATCTATACTGTTTTTACAGTATGTATGTTTTGGTTTGGAGGACATGGTAAGCCGCGAATAGCTGCACGGGACAATTTTATTGGAGACGTGCCTTGCGAGCCAACACATGGGTAAAAAGCAAGCTTCACACTTTAACAAACGTCCATAAGGGAATGGGAATAATTTAACCAGATGCAGTCTCATGACATGGCCTTAAATCCTTCAAGCTTATCGTGCCGCAAACCAGAGGGCTCAGAGGAAGGGGAAGCATTGGACCCGAACCCGCTCCGCCTTGAATGGAAAACGAGGTTGATGGTGCCAAGCCTCTTAACCCTAGGGGGCCTGTCGGGGATAGTCACGGTTTATTTAAAACCGTGCTAAGAGATACGGCGGAATGGGCTTCTCATCTCATACTATTCAGGTCAAAAGAGTCCTGGTTTGACCTACACCCAAAAGACAGAAGGTCTGACTCAATCCGATCCTCTTCTGAAGTTGTCTCTGTCGATAAAAAGTAGAAGGATACCTGTGTGATGTGCTAGGACACCTACTGAAATATTTATCATGCACATGTTGTTGAGTAGGTCAACAACATCTCTTGACATTGTACAGTCTAGTAACTATGACCATTTGTCAACTAGATCTGCCACAGTTAGAAACAGACAGAGACAGCAAATGAGAAAGTAACTATCGTATGTATATTCCCATACATGGGTTCAAATTTTATATTTAGGGAAAATAATTCAGTGTGTATGATTATTTTTATTTATTTGATATGGTAAGAAATAGATTTGCCACCCCTATCTAAAGTGCATAAGCTGTGTTTTAATCGTATGCCAAAGACCTTGAATGATATACCCTTACTCCCCACATAGGCCTACCCAATGTAATAAAACCCTTACCCTGCCCTCACACTGAAAAAGTCAACTGTTGATGAAAAAAGACCCACAAGGCTATTCACAAGGCTTACTACAGGTATAAGTCGTGAGGGTGATGGGTCAGTAACGGGGGCTCACAAGGTTTATTGTGGCAGGTTCCGAAATGCTTTGGCCGAGGCCTATGATAACAAAATGACACCGACGCAGGGGACAGGAATCGTGGTACATTGTAAATAGCCCATAGCTTTGCACCCTGCTTTTAACTTGGAAACATTTAACCAGTTTAGGAACTATGGTAAAATGTCAGAGTGCAGGGTTAGATAGCTTGATAGCCAGTGGCCTATATCCCCAGGGCCCATGTCCTGCCGGCCCTTGCAGCAAGGTGAAAGGTGTCTTCATAGTCAGTTGTCGGCCAATTATGAGTTAATCTTTTGAGCGGTTTTACTCCAGCCACAATGCCTCGATACACATATTATCACCCTGACGGACAATGGCCAGGGGTCTCACGCTGGAAAGTTGCAGTAGCAGACACAGTCCTTTCTAAATATGATCTCAGAGCAGCTGGGTTAACCGCTACAGGAGTTGTCCTTTGGATTTTTGGAGATCGTGCTTTTGGAGATTGTGGCGGAACCTTTCCAGCGGTCAGTCACCACCTGTGAAGGCTACACCAAATCTAACGGAACCGAGCCATGGCGTTCCTCATGAAGCAGATGATAGGAGATAAGTTGAGCAATTTCACCGGTGGAGGAATTCAAGAGGGCAGCAAAGCAGGAGACGATGGGAAGGAGACCGCTGAGTCCAAAGGCATGTCCAGGGAGGAGTTTGAGGAGTACCAGAAGCAGCTGGTGGAGGAGAGGTGAGCAGAAGAGCTTCGAGTTTACCATCCATGTAGCTGCAATGACCACAGGCCTAATTGAAAGATTTTACGAAACACAACCACAACACAACTCACTGTCCACACAAATGGATAATGTTAGTGTTTGAGTCTTTATTGCATGAGTAGAATAGCAAGCTGCCATATGAAGACGCTACTGGTATCATAACAAGGGATTAGTAGGTGTGATTAGCCCTGCGTAAAGTAGGCCCCTGGGATGCCTGTCCAAAGCACTTTATCTTAAAACATAAACACCCAGACAAACCAAGATACAAAATAAAAAAAATATTCAAAATGATATTTAACAAGTATTCCCCGGGTTTACCAATCATCCTGTGCCTGGAAAGAGATGGGACAAAGAGATGGGGATATTATTGGACAAAATTATTGTTGCCACTCATATACAGTTAGAATTAGAATTTATATTTTATTTTGATTTGATTCAATTAGAATTAGAATTAGAATTTTTCATATTCATTAATTTAATTATTATTAAATAATTCAATTTGTTTATTATTATTATTATTATTATTATTATTATTATTATTATTATTATTATTATTATTATTATTATTTTGTTTGGCTTGGCTTTTACCATCAGGGCCAGGGACAGCAGATGAAAATGAGCCTTTTGGGCTAACTCTGGAGCATTTTTGCAGTTTTACCGTTTATTATAATATAAACGACTAAAATGAAATAAATAATTACATTATGGTTCTAAGAGCTAACAAACCCAATGTCTTATTTTGTGTGGGGGGGGGGGGGGGGGGGGGATATTTTTTGTTAGATTTTAGGATCAAATTAAAAAGGTGTGACTGTTGCTGGCCAGTTGAACAGATTAGGGACTACTCAAACAATTCACTTCGGTTTGAGGGGAAAATTTGAGTAGACGTGGTTGAGTATGCAAATGACTTCTTGCGTGGCTTCCTGTGACGCCAATGTGACATCAATGGAAGGAAGCATCTCTAAGAGGGTTGGTTTAGGTGAGGATTTGTTTTGCTGGGATCTCAAATTAGCCTGAGCGGGAGATTAGAGTATGTGCATAATAACTTGTCAGGGCTCGGATCCAGGAGCCGCCATTAAACACATCTCTTTAACTGTGCACTGTAAACACAGACACACAGACACAGACACAGACACACACACACACTCACACACACACACACACACACACACACACACACACACACACACACACACACACACACACACACACACACACACACACACGCACACACACAGCCTTCAAATCAACTACTGTATGCTGAAAAATGCAGAAGTAATTACTGTGTATTTTAATCAAGAATATTTGCAATAAGCTACTATGATTTTATTCAAGTTGTAAAAATGAATCCGTATGAAATTAATTTAAATAAAAGTAATTGTACAAATGTCTGCAACAGTATTTCTGTCTGCTCCTCAATCATAGTTCATTTTTGGTTGTTCCAAAACTGACCCCAAGTGATATAAAGTGATGTACTTTATTAGAAGTGCATTATTGACACGTAAATACTCCATGCAACCATGGACCGTGCAACTAATGAATAAGTTGCATGGCGAAAGGTTGCTGCACAGTAGGTGTGCGGGAATTTAAGGTGAATGGGTTTGGCAAAGAGAGTTACCAGCCGCAGTAATCTGGTACAGGAAGAGTCTCCAAAGTAGACTTAGAGGATTTATGCAAATATGGAGATTGGCCTTGAGTAGGAAAGATGGAGGCCGCCAGGAAAGAACGTTGTAGAAAGCCACTCCGGGCTTTTAAACTTTTTGCCGGGGAATGGCATCCTGAGTAGAATGAGCTCTCAGTTAGCTCAGAGTTCAGCAATATAGTTCCACATACAGTATAGTCTAGTCTGACTCACCCCATGCAGGTGGTTGGTGTAAAGCCTGCCGTTGGGCGATTATTTCAGTCGGCGTTCTCAAACTCATTTTCAAACTCCCGCGCCGCTACGTGAAACAAAACAAAGTGTGGAGACAGGTCGGGCTATGCCAGATTAGTTCCGCACGAGCTTCTGTGATATCGGTTCAATAAGGTTCTGCAAGAGCCACATACAGCTATTAAATTGTCTGTGGTTTTGACGAGTCCAGTGACCTCCTCCAGAGCTTACAGGCCGGTTTCACCGACGATCAAGTGATGTTTGTCTTTTTTACTCGTAAAAGTCGTATCGTATAGTCAACATACGTCTTTCAATGTTTTATGTGGCGTTTTGTTTTTTTGTTTTGTTTTTTTGTTGTTTTTTTTGCAGGGATTTAGGTATTTTAATGCCAGGGCTCGCCTCCCCACGTGCAAAAGCTTCCACCAAAACCAGTTCACACCCGACACTATTTTGCAAGGGCACCGTCGCTGCATCCGGGGCTTAGCGCCGCCCAAGAGGATTGTGATTGGGTTAAAAAATACAGACAAGACAGGGCGTTTTTTTTTCCCCCTATACCAGAATGACAGTGGGAGTCAGCTGGCAAAGCACTAAGTATAGTCCAATGCATAGTCCAATATATACAGATGCACAGTATAAATACATAATGATATACCTATGTAATATACACCTAGTTAAATGTTGCAACCTGGTGAATTTCAAAAAGAAAAAAATAACTTGGATCCAGCTTCACGTCTGAAATTGCAGTAAGCAGCGCTTACATTTCATTTAACCCGGGGGGAAGAACCACCTGGTCGTGTTGCCGGGCACCTTTGAACCAATCAAAATGGTCCGATGAGTTCATTAGTGTAATTCGATATTTGGTGGGGCAGGGTGATACGGTGCTGTTGACTCGGATCAACACCTCCTGCTGCATGATGTTTGCCCTGGCTAACAACCTTAGTGTTAAAAAACAAAACATTGTTTCCAAGATTTATCTTCAAGCTTTACATGCAGCCACCTGCCCCCACGCCCCCTCCCGTTAACCCCTTAATGCACCGCCCGTCTGTTCGCCCCCAGATTTTGACATAAACACATCTATCTAAAGCTGTGATATCATTTCAAAGGGTAGCGTGTGAACCTGCTGGGACGTTCGGCATTTCGGCCTCCTTGACTTTTGTCTCATTTCATTGCTCTGATTGTTTGTTTCCTGCACAGGATTGAACGCGATAAGGAGTTTGCCACAAAGAAAGCTGAGCGGGCAAATCTGAGAGTGGCACTGAGGGACAAATACAGACTTCCAGAGGTAACATTGATAGATGGATAGATAGACAGACAGACAGACAGACAGAACGTCAGTCAGACAGACAGACAGACAGACAGACAGACAGATAGATAGATAGATAGATAGATAGATAGATAGATAGATAGATAGATAGATAGATAGATAGATAGATAGATAGATAGAGAGATAGATAGATAGATAGATAGATAGATAGATAGATAGGTAGATACATAGATAGATACATAGATAGATGGATGGATGAAATGGACATTGCAGCAGCAACACCACAATGAAAGAACAAATGGGCAATGAAAAGTAATAAAAAAAGTAGAAAAAAAAGGCAAAATACAATTAAAAAAAAAAACAATCCTAAAAATAATCAATAATCAATTTCAGTTCAGAATGATAGTGCCACGTGCTCCAGTAAGAGAGTTAGTTATTAGCAGTGCATTGCACTGCTGCCTCACAGCAAGAAGGTCCTGGGTTCGATTCCTGCTTGGGGGCGCTGTTGGCACCGTGCTCCGACGGGTTATCTCCCAAATAGGAGCCTTTTTTGCATGTTCTCCCCGTGCTCACATGGGGTTTCCTCCACCTAACGTAAGTAAGGACCCCCACCAAAAAAACTTGCACACATCATCGTCGGACCAGCGATGGACACTTGGTACCAGGTCCCTGGGCGCGTTGACGAATGCTGCCCACTGCTCCTGGCTGCCCCCCCCCGGAGTCAGGACAAGCCAGGATGGGTTAAATGCAGAGGCCTCATTTCACTGGCCACTACCCAAAGCATGTGCATGTGTGTGTGTGTGTGCATGTGTTGTAGTGTGGTGTGTTGCGTGACAATAAAAGATTATTCTTCTTCTTCTTCTTTTAGTTCTGTTATCCTGCTCTTTGCTTGCAAAAACAGAGGAAAATTTCCAGTTTTTTTTCTCAAGAAAATAATTTTACAATCGTATCTATTCAATAATAAAAGTTTGACAGATGATTTGCAATGAAGCAATTGATGTTACCAATGATATACCTCTTGTGATAAACAACACATGCTACTGTAGATGCTATTGCATGCATATCGGCAGCCTCCCATTTCTACCCAGGCCTTGGTGCCAATTTTGCTCATTATCATTATCATTTTTACTGTTGTTGGTATTGGTCGGTGAATTCAAGCGTTTCCTTCCTTCCAGAGCGCTCAAGACGACGCCACGGTTCAGATGGCCGGGGATGACGTCGACCTCCCGGAGGACCTGGCCAAGATGGTGGAGGAGGACGAGGAGGAGGAGGAGATCAACAACACCTTCCTCGGGAAACTTCAAAGCATGGACGTGGACGCTCTGAAAACCAAAGCCCAGGCCACCATGACGGAGGTGAAGCAGGCGGCGGAGGAGAAGTGCGCCGTCATGTGACCCACCCTGAACCGTCACCACGAACTGAAATCTCCTCGATTCTGTGCATTTACGCTTAGTTTTGCAGAGGAAAAAAAAAATCACCTGCTTTTTAAAAATATGTTTATCTTTTTTTTTTTTTTTTTTTTTTTTTAAACTCTTCAAGAAACCCCTTCTGGAAAATTCAAGGGAAGGAATTGGGAATTTTCATGAAAGCATCTGTTAGGAAAGCATCATTCTTTTGGTCAGATAATATTTTCTTAATCATTGGAGGGAGTGTGAATTTTCGTCCAAACAGGCCCTGGTCGTGCAAGGCCCGGCCTAATCTGCTCTGAGTGGCGGGTGGGTGAGGGTTTACTCCCTGATGGCTGTTGTGACAAACCACAAGATTAAAAGATAAAGTACCTAAATGTTTCAAAGGGTTTTGTCTCTCCTAATGAGGCCGAAAGCATGGGATTAAATGATAATCAAACAAACGCAGACCCTCCGCAAATGGAATAAGGTCATCAGGCAAGTTATGTACAAGTTATGTACAATACAATACACAATAATTTATACAAATTTGATCATATTATTTTGTATTATTTTAATTTATTTTAAATTTTTTGTATTTCATCTCATTTTATGACACAAGAAAAATTCAATGGCCTATATTAGTTCATTCAAACAAATTTAAAGCCAGAGTTATTCGTGTCACTGTTTGCCGTGGAATTTAGATTTCATATTCTCTTTTATTTTTAACTATACTCTAGTTCCATTCTAAATGGTTATTATGCCGAAAATTTGAATTAAAAACAAACAAAACAATTTTCTGCTTTTATTTCTTGTTATTAATTTATGGAACTCAAGGGATGAGTAAAATCTTCAGTAAAAGGATGTCATTTTTTGAAAACAAACCCCAACGTATTTTTCTCATTCTCCATCTCCTATGAGTCAACGTCCACAAAATAAACTCCAGGTCTTCAAGGTGGACAGATTAGCGCAGGAACTAGGTCACTGGACACCGCCAAACATTTGGACGGCCATCCACTCCGACCAGAAATGAGAGCGGAAGAGAGGGCGGAAGCGCCGTCCGAGTTGGAGCCATGCGCGTCATATTTCCTCCTTTTCCCTCGCCGGTGCCTGATCACACGCCGCGTCCCCCCGTCATCTTTTCTTTTCTTATCCTCCCTTTCCTTCCTCCTCCTCTTCCTCACGCTGTTCCTCAACCCCCTTTCCCCCTGTAAGCTGACACAGCTCCTTCAGGCCTGAGCTGCTTTCTTCCTAATAGGATCCCAGCGGATTAAATTGTCATTTGATAAAACTAAGAGGCTTGATAGCTGCGCTGCGCCATCTTAACCAATTTGCACTCAATTAGGATAATGGGGAAACGACCGGAGAGGGGCAGCCTTAATATATTTAGGTGATTGCAATGATTATTAACATCGTTCACCCATGCCGTCAAGTTTACTTCATTAGACACGTGGCCCGCCGCATCCAGAGCTCTCCATGGCTCCTGTGACGCAATCCATCCCATAATCGAACCGGCCGGAAATGGTCGGGGCTTGGATTTAAACTAGAGACCCTGCTGATGGAAAGATGTGTATCTGAAAGATGCTCTGAAATGAAAAGTGGATGTTTATTAAAAAATGTAATCATTTACATTTACACATGGACATAATTCTCACTTATATATTGATTGGAGATTCTCCAATATTTAATAGAAAAATTATAGAAATAAGAGAAAAATATTAAAAAAATTCATTTTGATAAAATATTTAGTGTTTTTTCTTCAAGGAGCACGGTGTAATATTTTCTGGTTTTGGCCTTCTAGCTGTTTACGTGTACTTGTTGAAAGTGACTTTGGACAAAAGTCAAGTAGTGAGTAAACAACCTTAAATTGCCATAGATTTATCATTTTAGCCTCCCTGCTGACGCGTCCAATCAGTCCAATGAGTGCATTCACTGTTTGTTGGAATTTAGATTTACTTCAGGATAAACTAGAAAACAGAGAGTTTACTGAGACTCATTTACCATTATTAATTTAAACCATCATTTTGTTCTATCAATTATTATTTTTCCTCTGTATATAGAACACATTTCAACGCTTAGTAAAATATTAGGTAAACTGAGAAATGTACTGCACTTTAATGTTTTTTACTGATTACACTATGTCATTTAGGAGACACTTTTGTCCAAAAGCGACTTAAAATAAGTACAATTTGTTGAAAACTTTAACAGCTAGAGGCCCAAAATGAAAACATCTAACACAGTGCCTCTTTCTTTTTAATTAAAGACTTTAATTTTATTTTTTTATTTTAATTTAAATTTTATTTTTATTTTTTATTTTATTTTTTATTTTTTCATCATGTAACTAGGTGTCTTTTTTTACACAGTGCTTCTTTAAATTGACCTCCAATCATTGGACATTGTCATTAATCACCAATCATTGCATATTTAAGTGCATTTTATGTTTAACAGGGAATGTCAATGTTGTTTTCTATAATAATACATTATAATTATACTTTTATCTCTGGTTAATTAAAATACATTTTAACTATACTTTTAACTCTGGTTAATTAAAATACATTTTAACTATACTTTTAACTCTGGTTAATTAAAATACATTTTAACTATACTTTTAACTCTGGTTTATTAAAATACATTTTAATTATACTTTTAACTCTGGTTAATTTAAATACATTTTAATTATACTTTTAACTCTGGTTAATTAAACTACATTTTAATTACACTTTTAACTCTGGTAAATTAAAATAGATTTTATTTATAATTTTAACTCTGGTTAATTCAAATACATTTTAATTATACCTTTAACTCTGGTTAATTCAAATACATTTTAATTATATTTTTAACTCTGGTTAATTAAAATACATTTAAATTTATACTTTTAACTCTGGTTAATTTAAATACATTTTTATTATACTTTTATCTCTGGTTAATTTAAATACATTTTAATTATACTTTTATCTATGGCTAAGTGGCCTGGGATCTGTCCCAACTCCGACAATAAAGCCTGCTTTCAGTAATACCTCAAAAATATAATAAGCATACGTTCACATCCGCTCTGTAATGAACATTAAACCCGATAGTTTTCCTCATGCACACACTTTATGTTTGTATGTAGTCAGAACCCGCGTGAGGAGCCGAGAGCCGTCCATCAAAGGAGTAAACACACTGCGTAGATAACGTAAGGCACTGTTGTATCTGGGGAAGAGTCTTCTCGACAGACCTGGCTTGGCCCTAGGATCTCTTACCTGATCTTCACAAGGTAATTGGTCACCTGAACGGCCGACTAGTCAGCTCATTAGCTGGCAGGAATCAACATCCACCCCTAAGACCGTTGGCACACATCTGTCCGAAGCTATCACCCTGATAAGGCAACTTACGCTGAGTTTTTACACGTTAAAAGTCGTTTGATATGCATAATGTGTTTTGGATCAGAAGAAGATAAGATGTGACGTGTACATGAACAGAACTCGCAAGGTCAACAGGTCACGACAATTGCATAGAGGCAAGAGGTTAAACGTACGCCTGGTAAGTCATTTATTTTATTCTGCCGCAAAGCTTCTTATCCAATAGGACAAAAGTAATGGGCTTGGCGGTCGGTAGCTTCCTTCTGAAATTATTTAGACAACCAGAAATGCCGTCAAGTCCGAGTGAGTTAACCCGCTGGCCGCAAGCCTCGATCCACCTCACCAAGCGGAGGCGGTTCCCGGTCCATTTAGACCCAGAAGCGTCGGCACCGGTGACGGTCCTGAGCGGATGGAAGGAGCGTCAGTGGTGCTTTCAAAATAAAAGTCGAATTAACGTCATCATTTTCGTTACGTTCAAATTTTTTTTTTTTTGTTTGGTTTCTGGACGCACCTCAGCTCACTCACTCACTTCCGCAGCTCGGCGTAATTCGCTTGGCTCGGATGGAAATTGTGATTTTCCAAAAAAAAAAAAAAAGATTACTTATGATGACATTGATTAAATGAGGATTGTAATAACTGATTTCATCGTTAAAGTACTTATTTCAGTTTTCCATATATGAAGCATTACTTGCACACTACATAAATGTTTTCTGGAAGCAGACGGTTAATCTTCACTGCTTTTTCCTCCACCTTGGGTTTTCTGTTTAGAGGTGGCGAGAAACGGCCACATTTAGATTGAGATAAATGAGTTGAGGTCAGAGGAAATCTCCAGTGAAGACTTTAGGCTTATTAAGGATGGGGTTGATCTCTGTGACACTTAGCTGCCGCGGCTCGTAGCGTGCCAGCTGGCACACGGCAAACCTGCGAAGCTGCAGAATAAAGAACGCTCCATACCTGCAGCTCCACCGCCTCCTCCAAATGCGCAGGGTCAGACAATATGTGCAGGTTCATTTGTTGAATTAGGGCAGCGATGGACACGGCGGTGGAAAACCTCCTGCACCAATATGTGTCCAATTTCCATATTCTAGTTTATGTCAACTTCAGTTGACTTACTTATGTTACTTATGTCAGGTTATTCATGTATGTATGTAGCTATGTATGCATGCATGCATGTATGCCTGTATGCCTGTATGTATGTATGTATGTATGTATGTATGTATGTATGTATGCATGCCTGTATGCCTGTATGTATGTATGCATGCATGCCTGTATGCCTGTATGTATGTATGTATGTATGTATGTATGTATGTATGTATGCATGCATGCATGCATGTATGTATGTTTGTATGTATGTATGCATGTATGTGTGAATGTAGATATTTATTTATTTATTTATTTGTTTGTTTGTTTGTTTGTTTGTTTGTTTGTTTCTATCTATAGATTTTTTTTAATCAAAAAAATAATCAAAAAAATAATTAATTAATTAGATCGAACAAATCCTACATGCTTAATTTCACCCCAATTTCCGTACTTAACCTCAGTCAAAATACCTTTGTCCAAATATGCAAAGCACAGTCAACACAGGAAATCAGACGGAGAAAATTATTCTGAAGCTTTCCATATCAATAACAAACGTACTAATTAGCAATTTCCTACAAAAAATGGTTCATAAAAATTCCAAGCCGGCAACCAAGCCTTTAAGTGCTTGTTTGATTTTCTCCGACCACTTCAAATTATAAAAGGTGTTTGCGAGGAAGGATGTGCTCGAATGAAAGCTTATTTTTGCTAAACACAAGCCTTTACTGTGTGCGGCCATTCTGGTTAAAGTACATCTCTGTGTCTTTTTCCCCCGTTGCATTGTCCATAATGAAGGGATTAGTGAAAACTCTCAGTACGAGCCATTATCTTCCAGACAATAGATTTTTTGAAAGAAAGTTTTGTTAAGGCTTCATTAGCAATGGCCTCCCTCTGTGGTCTGAATGCAGGGCACATTTGGAGCAATTACTTGACCAGAAAACAACTGCCAATCATTCTTAAAGGGGAAGGATTCCAATTAATAAACCTCTTAAACTCTTTTTTGGTTTTACTTCCATTCCCTTTTTATTTCGGGGGGCTTTTTTTTGGGGGGGGGGGGATGTCCCGTGAGGTTAAGGAGAGTTTTGTCCGCTGAGACATTCCATGTGGTCGTTGGACGAGGGGGTCCCGACGACGATGCCTTTGCTCACTTGTGTGCAGGGGATTTTCGGGAGCTTAACGGGGGAGTAACAAGTTCTTACGGCGGCTGTCGGAAGTGTCTCCGCTGTCATTTGTCCACTTTGCAGGGGAGAGTCAACATGTGTGGTGCCTCGACCCTTGCGGCGACCAGGAGGTGAGTGAGTTTCAATGTTATCCACCCTCACTGAACATCCGTGCTTTTTCGTCCATCAGTTCATGGAATAGTTGTTCATGGAGAATGTATTTTGCTAAACCGGGTTGATAATGTGAAAGATCTCAATCGAGTGTTTTTTTTTTTTTAATCAAAAGATGATTTTTCTCGCACTTTTTGCACATTCATAAACTGTTTATTGATTAACTGTTGTGTGGATTGTCGTTGATAAAAACATAATTGGCTGTTTTATCCAATAAAAAAATTAATTTGACAGCAACTCAATACAACCAGGTGTTGAGTTGCTAAATTCAGCCATTTACACCGATGAGTTCATATTGTCTTTGCAAAATAATGCTCACGCCTGGACTTTATATGAATCATATTAATTAAATTAAATATCAGTATAGAATATGGTCTCTTTCTTGGTGTCCTTTATACAAGTTAGCCTAGTTTTTCCATATAGGTGAATCTCCATGAGAATACATACAGTAATTACTTTTTACACAACTATTCAACTCAAAAAGGGTACTAACTTTTATTTATATTACCGACTGTACAGTCAAACCCTCAAAGTAAAAAAAAAAAACATTTCTCAGAAGTGTTGTTTTTAATACGCGTGTTCTCACTTTCTCCATGCAGAATATGACCCGAGAGCCTCGCGATTCGTCCTTTTCATCGGTAGAAACAATAGATTGAGACCCCGCTGAAGTGCTCCTGGAAGAATTCGGAGCTTTCCAAACAGGCCTCGCACAAAGCCGTCCCAACCCGTACGAGAGGAGGCCGCCGCTCTCTGGGACGGCCGCCCTCCGCCCCATCCAGCGTCTTTGTTTTGGGGAAAGCACTGAAGGGAAAGATTGTATCAAGGGGCTCGGATGCATTTGTCAATGGATACCCTCGGAATAATGGACGATAGTTGCCTAGACAACTATGACATGGTGAAAGGTGCAGGGTCGAGCGGCGGAGGCCGGGTGCACAGTATCGACGTGATCCTCGGCTTCAGTAAGGACCAGGAGTCGTTGCTCCAACAAGCGGGAGAAGACCAAAACCATTCCAGTGGAGATAACAACCAAGTCTCAGAGAAGCAGATTCCCTCCGCTCCGTACGGACATCTTTCCAGCCTGGGAGACGGCACGCACGACTCCGCGTACCACGGTGAGTCCCCCGAGAAAAGACTTGGTACAAGGGCAATGCTAAAACGCCTTGACAGACAAACTAACTAAAAGCTGAAATCAAACAACTTTTTTTGGTAATGTAATCCTCTTCACGTCTTCTTAAGACGGCGAAGGCCAAGGAATATGTCTCAAAGGCGACAAACTAGTGCATAACAAATGGATTTTTGTGTAAAACCGGGACCAGCCAAGCAGAACCCCCTCCACCAGGCCTGCCTTTTCAGGATTTATTATTTTTGGGATTGTTGACGGAAGCAGGTTTGGGAGATAGATTGAATAACCAAACGCACAAATGCGCTGAATTTATATATCGTTTGTATATGTGAGGCATTCAATCTGTGGGTGCCTATGGGATATATTGCCCTCTTTGAATGTCATGGAGCCAGTGGGAGTTGGTTATGGAGCTACCATGAAAAGCTGAACCGACACAGTCCTCAAAATTATAATTCCTGCAGACTGTAATGCCGTCCCGATGGACTTCTGTTCTTGTTTTGCCCCGTGGCCACACTGTGAAAACGTTATGCGTGACTGGCTCCATTGCCTGCGCAGACAGAAACACACAAAAAAAACAACCCACAATAACCATAATACAACACGAAGACACTGCTTTTCCAGCCTGCCGTCCTTTTTCCAAACCAATGGAGCATCGTCCCTAAACTCAATTCGCCACAGTTAATGAGCTTTGGTCTAGGACACACATGGTTCATTAGCGTTTCGTCCGTCCCTTTTTTTTTTAAGTTTGAAATGGACAATCTGGATTTGGATCTTCCAGGAGGCTCCTGAAGTCCCGTGTTAGATTAGAGGGGGGGCGGGGACTTACAGCTTTAACTGGTGGCATCTGTCTTGGTTGGATTACCGCAAGAAGAGATTTCAGTGAAAGATGTGATGTCATTTGGAGCAGGACGCAATTCTGTTGCCGACCCCCTGGTGGGCTTACCTGCTCCCTCCCTCGGGCTTCTCTTTAAAGACGTTCAGTTCAGTTTCGGTCACGTAGGCAGGTGTAGGCGCGACGAGACCGCCGGGGCCGTCGTTGTCGATGCGGCCGTATATATGTAGATATAACTGGAAAGCAACCAGTGTACAATTGTATCCAGGAAGACGTTGACGCTGCTGGTTCCTGAGTGCTTGAGATCTCCAAAACATGCTCCATTGTGTTGACCACACAGTCACGTCCATTGCTCGGCTGTTTCCTGCCCCCGACCCGGCTTGTTCCTGCTCTTTTCTTGAATGCGGAAAGGGGGGACCCTTCTGCTCTCCGTTATACTCTCCAGACATTGCGCCTCTAACATGAACATACTACTTCTGAGCTCTCGAGGTAGCCAAAACAGAAAGAATATTTTTTTTTCTAGTCATCGCCTCGCTTTAATGACGGTCGTTTTTTTTTGTTTAGAATGAAAATATACCCTTCAGTGCAGGGGAACAGGTTGCAGCCCCCCTATGGCCGCTTAGTTTGTTGATATCCGCCATCTTTCTAAACCATGCTGACAACTGTCTCGTACCTAGACTCTTCCCTCGGGCAGGTAGGACTCTCCCTGACAGCTTCCGAAATGTTCTGACATAAGACATTGTCCCCTTCCACCCGTCTCACTCTACGTGATGGACAACCGAGGCGGAGCGGTGAAGGGAAGCGCTTGCCTTCAACTGGAAGGGCTGTGGCTGTTATACACTTTTTGCTATTGCCTTAGACAAGACATTATGACATGTGTCTTTAATATAAAATGAGTACAAAGGCCAAAAACAACATGCAACTAAAATAATCAGTCTTTTGCAGAATCAGTTCACAAATTCACAAAAAGTTCATTCAGCATTAGATCTGCATAACGAAAGTGTCCTCTGAAAGTCAGTGAATGAAGAGGTTAACATATAATACAGAGATCTTATGGAGGATTACGTTGTCCTCCCAATCAATTGTCTCAATACTGTTTCAATATTCAAGTTTGTTTGTTTTTCTGTTCCAGAATCAGACCTTTTCTCCAGCGACAAGTGTGACGGAGACATAGGCAAGCTTGAGAAGGACGAGAACCACGATGAGGAGTCTCCGGAGCCCGCCGAAGAGGAAGACCACCCCAAAAAGAAGCACAGGAGGAACCGCACCACCTTCACCACATATCAGCTCCATGAGCTGGAGAGGGCCTTCGAGAAGTCCCACTACCCGGACGTCTACAGCCGGGAGGAGCTAGCGATGAAGGTCAACCTCCCTGAGGTCCGCGTTCAGGTAAAGACTCGCCCACGGCCTGACCAGATGTAGAGTAAGCGAGAGGCTTCAACCACTACTAGGCTCTGTCAGAAACTCCCAGAAGACCACCTGACTGCCCCCTAGGATGCTCTGTAGGAGATCAAAAGCTGTTCCACAGTAAAATCTCATTCCGTCTCCCTGCCTCCGCCTCTATTCTAGGTTTGGTTCCAGAACCGCCGGGCCAAGTGGAGGCGTCAGGAGAAGATGGACACCAGCGCCGTGAAGCTCCACGACTCGCCCATGCTCTCCTTCAGCCGCCCCCCCATGCCGTCCAGCGTTGGGCCCATGACCAACGCCATGCCCCTGGACCCCTGGCTCACCTCGTCCATCTCCGGCACCACGCCCATGCACGCCATCCCGGGCTACATGGGCTCGCCGCAGGGCCTGCAGCCGGCCTACTCCAGCCACGGCTTCCTCAACGGCCCCGCCGGCATGGTCCAGGGCATGCAGTCCATGCCCCCGCCGCCCTACCAGTGCCCGCCCAGCTTCAACGATAAGTACCCCATGGAGGACGAGAGGAGTTCAAGCATCGCGGCGCTGAGAATGAAGGCCAAAGAGCACATTCAGTCGATGGATAAAACGTGGCAACACATGTGACCCGACGGCCGACGTCTGGGAAGGATTTGATGCTGCTCCAAGTTCATGTTTACAAACTGATTTCGGTGTCCGGGGTTTGACCTCGCGGCGGCGAAGAAGAAGAGGCACGGCACCAAATAACTGGCTTTTTTTTTGGAGGACGGTGATGATGATGAGAAACTGACGAAATAAACGAAGTAGTGAACGGTGGTTTTAATTCACGATATTTTGTAATGGATTTTCACTGCTAGACTTTTTTTTTTTCCCCCGCGGACCTTACCCTGTCTCGTATATGATATATATGTAGTATTTGAGGTTTATGGGACGGGGTTGGTTAGAGAAGAGATATTCCTCTATGGAGTTATGTTTCCCCCACCTGAGATGACTATGGTGACTCGTTTTTGATATATGATCTTTGTTGAATTTATTGCAGACATATGTACATAATACACCCGGAATATAACAAGATAAGTAGAGCATGTGGTCAATGTAAAGAGATTTTTTTTTTTTATATCAGAAGATATCTGATCGATACATACTTTTAACGTCGTCAGTAGGAACACGTGGGACGGACTTCTTTTTTCAATTGAGATGCGTTGCAGCCTTTAACGCGAGCTGCGATCCCTGCCCCCTTAAAATGCCGCCCCTAAAGGACCGTCCAGCCACCTTGCTAATGTAGCTCTATAATGAATTAAGGAAAGTTGGTGCTGGTCGGTGAAACGGCTTACCTCCACGCTCACTCCTCTCAAAACGAGAAAGTTGAAAGGAACACGTGTGTTTTATTAAAAAAAAAAAATCAATTCAGAATTAAAACGGCTGGGGAACAAGTTTTCTCTTCTGTATAAAGTGAGCCTGATTTTGATTGAAGTTTGAACAGTGTGTAAGATGATAATATGTCTGAACTGTGATATTTGAGTATGTCTTAAATAAAAAATAAAAGAATATCCCCCCGCTTTCCAGCCTGATGGAGGGGATATGTGAAGAAGTCACAGAGGAAAAATCCCCCTCGGAGGCTAATTTGAGCAGACAAGCATACCCCTTAACACCTAATTACTGGTTTTAAAGCGATTAACCCCGGGTTCTCAACCTTCAACAGAATGCCCTCAGACGTCCCCAAAACCTAATTCATAACTTGGTTAGAGGTTTCCTGTTGAATCAAGTGCATGAATGTTGTTCACTCACTGTTTTATCACTAAATGATACTCCTTGCGGCATTTTCAATAAATATTAACCGTCGTTAAAATGGATTTGGGGTGTGTGTGTGTGGAGGGGGGGGTTTACTAGGTGCTGCATTCCAGCCTACATTTAGGAAGAAGTAGCACTGATTGACTTAACGATCGGATCACAGCTATGGTTTTCCCCTCGTACGGAGGAAATAACAGGGAACAAAACAAACATAGACCCTTGAAATTGAATTTATCTGAGGAGGGGAGTGAGACAGATGATAATGAGTACAAAGAAAAAACAGAGTTTGATTTGTCATATTAATGGAATACTCATATTGACCGAATGAAATCCCCCTGACCTGGGATGAGATCTGGAAATATAACAATATAACCTGAGTGTGTGTACAGGGAATGTGCTGTACAGAACAACACCGTTCATCCTAATTGATTCTGGACATAATATACCCATTACGGCCTATGGGAAATGATAATGCAAACACTTTGTGTTGTGTGTTGAGTTTTCTGTGATTTTCCTCCCTAAATCCCAGGTGGAAAAGCCAAAGACACGAAAAAAGGAACTGAAGACCCGGTTATCCCTACGCGGTTCATTAGGTTGAACTATTTGTTCGCCCAGTCCTTCCATATCGCCACCGCGTTATGTCCACACATCTCTAGATTTTGATATTTCGTCCTGCATGTGCAGAAACGTGTAACAATAAAGATACTTTAGACAAATGCCGTGACTGTGGATCTTCAGGGTGGATTTTTCATTTCACACATACAGCGCCGTGACTTAATGTTGTTAATGAGTGCCGGGGTACAATAGCCCAATGTGAGTCGTGACGGAGGGGGAGACCTGTTGTGCGGCTCCAGCCCGTGGAGCGCTGCCAGGCCGTTAGGCAGATGAGAGTCCACTCCATCAGGCCCCACCGGGGGTGTCAGGAGGCCTTGGCTGCGGAGCCGCGGGGGCCGCCGGTCCTGATGCTATTATTGTCCTCCGCCCGCCTGCCTGTGTGGCCCGAGTGCTGCGAACGAAAATGTGGGTTTTTTTATACTTTCTAATATGTGAAGCTGTGAGGAGCAAAGTTTGAAATGGTCAGGCTGGAGGAAGTGGAGTGGGGGAAAAGAAACCCCACTGAAAATTCCCTGGTCGTGGTTTTATTCTTGAAAAAAAGTAAGTTCACAGTTTTAAAGAGTTATATTTGATGCACGTTCATATGATACGTTAAGTGTTGTTTGATGGGAGTGTATGGGAATATTAAAGAAATTACTATTGCTAGAATTCTAGAAGTGTTTGCATGTGGTTGTTATTCACCTTGAACATGGTAGTATATACACAGGCAGATGGTGCATCAATGGGAAGGCTTGCTTTACACTAGCGAAATGTTATTATTGACGATATTGATATTGAGTGTCCACCTGATGGGGTGATTTTTTAATAAGCCCCATTTTTAATCCTTGCAGCTTCTTTCTGGCATTATTCCTTCACTCCCAGAAGCGATTGATTGGAGGCGGCTCCGTCACAAGCGCAGGACATCGTGGTGGGCTTACCTGCACCGACCACATATTTAGGCTGGACGTGAGGTTCCAAGGTCATTGTGCAGAAAGATTAGTCTTTCAGTCGTGAACATCCTGTCCTCGTTTCCCGACCTCAGCTACGCTTTTAAACTGCTCCACCAACTCAAATGCCAGATCGCCGACATTAGAGGAAGGCTGATGGTTTTAGGGAACTTCAATGCACTTCAACAAGCTGAGACCTGTCTTGATCTACATATATTATTATTGTTGTTATTATTATTATTATTATTATTATTATTATTATTATTATTGTAATTATTGTAATTATTATCAATAGTATTATTATTATTATTATTATTATTATTATTATTCACTGTATATCACTTTTGCCAGGGACAGCGGTTCACATATATACTGTACATAAACTCACCATCAACAATTAGACAGAAAGACAGATTAACAATTAACAAATCTTAAATGTAACAAATGGACGACAGATTATGATTAAGGTTCAAAATCACTTTGTAAAGCAAATGTAGGTACCACACCAAAATGAGTTTCAAAAAAGAGAAACGGGAGTGTGAAATTTGACCTCCTGGTTCCAGCACCATGACACGTATTAACTAAATATAACTATCCATTTGTAATGGCGACTATATTCTGTAATTTCTGTGTTGTTGTTCATTGGTTATAACATAAACATTTTTGCAATTCATATATTATTCCTAATTTGCCTACCAAATGCATAAATCAGTGTAATCGTATCATGGAAAAAACAGACTTCTTATTTTTTTCATTTTGCATTTATCGATCAAGTCTACCGAAGGTATTTTAGAGAGTTTAAAGGAAACATTTTGCACCAGTGATTAATCGCGCGCACCATTTTGCCCGGCCAAGCGTGGCCTCCAGTTCAACAGGCCGGAGCAGCAAGACGTGGTCCACGGTGCAAATAATAAGGGAAATGAGCGGAATTAATTGGGTTTGATTAAGAACGCGTTTCAAAGGGGACAACCCCCCCCCCCTTGACATAACTGTGCAGCAGTTGGGGGCTGGGGCTGGGGGTGTGGGGTGGGGGAGGGGTGTTTGACGGCTGGCGCCGGTTGCTCGTCTTCTTCCACGTTGCTCTCCCTTTGGAGGGGCGGTCAGATCTCTGCTGTGGCTGGCCCTCTGACTGGCGTTCACGGAAATGTGCAGAGCAACGCAAACATGCGTTGTTGAATTAACTGGAAAGGGTAGTGCGCAAGGGGACAGGGTGGGGGGGGGGGGGGGGGGGGGTGACTTGAACCCTGGTCACACGTCACTGAAAGGCAAACAGTTCCCGCAAAGTCAACGATCTGCGTTTCGGCGCCCCCTGTCGGTGACTCGGTGCCGTCATGTCGCGTTTAGCCGCCACGAATGATCTTATTATTATTTTGGTTTGATTTGCCAGTTTATCTACAAGGTCAGTGGTCGTGTCGATGCGGTGATACCTTATAATGTATTAAATATAAATACATACCATATGCAAAATTGACATCAAATAATGTATGAAGCAATTACTTAGAACTACCCAGCGGTATTTATTGCTACACTAATCTCTGTCGCAATGTAGCTTGAATGTTATTCTCCCTTGTAAGTCGCTCTGGATAAAAGCGTCTGCTAAATGACTAAATGTAAAATGTAAATGTAATGTAATGTCATGTAAATGTCATGTAATGAACGCTGCTGCCTGCATTAAGCCGACAAATCGGGGAAAAATAAACGCGCATTTTCCACTAGAATAAGTGGAAACAGGTAGAATAAGTAGAATGATGGCGCGTCACAACAAAGTTCCCGTGGTTTCGTTTTTGGTTTTGTTTTATGTGAAACACATCGCACTCGACTACCCGACAACATTCATCTTCTGTTAAAAAAATATATGTATATATATATATATATATATATATATATATATATATATATATATATATATATATGTATATATATATATATATATATGTATTGCGGACCTCCGTGTGTCCCCGCACAGAAGAACTGGGAGTTGCGCGCACCCGCACTCGTAGGCGCTCGGCACGACCGACTGAGAACTTACCGGTTTCCGAGGCTCCCGCGAACGCAGCACGGGGAGCCCGGCGCGGCGCCGCTGACCCGGGATCAGCGGCCGAAGGAATCCCCCTTCGTGGTCCACCGCGATTGGCCGAGGCGTGCCGTGCTCTCGGCCAATCGGAGGGAGACATCTGTTCGCTCCGGCCACTCTAAATTCCTCGTCGCTTCCTGCTTCGCGGATTGTTCTGGCGCACGGGGCCGGCGGCTGCGAAGCGATATCAAACTACAAAAAAAAAACAACAAAAAAACGAACAAACAACAACAACAACAACAAAAAAAAATAAAGATGCAGGTTCTAGGGTTACTCACCGTACTGCTGACGCTGTGCGGCGTCCACGCCAAGGTCTATTTTAGGGAAGAGTTCCTCGATGGAGGTAAGTTGGGCCGCGGAATTCTTACTTTGTTCGTTGTGGAATCACACTGGCGTCGCTGGAACGCTGGCTTCACGGACGGGAGGCTAACTTGCAAATGCAGATGCAACTTGCTGACGCGAATAACCGATTGGGGTCCGTTTTTGTCGGTAGATCGGTAACACCTCAAACCAGTTTTCTGACCCGACTTTAACCCGCACCGCAAGGCTAGCTATGAATGAGTGACCGGGTTTATATACGTTTGGTTGCCAAACGTCAATGCAACATACCTGGACTTTCTAGCGTTGAGGAGGTAATTTAGCAGATTCACGTCTTCAATAACGGAGCGAATCGACTGCTGTAGTTTGTAGTTGACAACCATTCACATTTATTTATTTATCTATTTATTTATTTATTTATTTATTTATTTATTTATTTATATATATATATTTTTTTTCCCCTATTAAGACGAATGGAGAAGTCGTTGGATGAACTCCAAACACAAGTCTGACTATGGAGAATGGAAACTGACTGCTGGAAACTTCTACGGGGATGCCGAGAAAGACAAAGGTATGTTTCTGCTCCAGATGTGTTAAATGTAATGGTGTTCCCACTCCATCTAATAGTCCCATTCACTAATGACAAGTGGGGGTGATTAAGACATATTACACAACACAATCACATTGAGGCTTATATTGTGGCGATGGTATCAAGAGTTCCTGGTTCGGGCCCCCGGCTCTTCCTGGTAGCTCGTTGAAGTGTCCTTGAGCAAGACGCTGAACCTCTCACTGCTCTCAATGAGTAGGTGTGCCCCCTGAGCGGCGGCCGTCGCCATCGATGTGTTTGTGACTGGGTGGATCTGAGGCATGCACTGTAAAGCGCTTCTTGCCAATTGCCAGGTCTGCAGACGAGCCAGGATGCCCGGTTCTATGCCGCATCTGCCCGTTTTGAGCCGTTCAGCAACGAGGGCAAGACTCTGGTCATCCAGTTTTCTGTCAAGCACGAGCAAAAGATTGACTGTGGCGGCGGCTACGTGAAGGTCTTCCCCGCAGACCTGGATCAGGCTGACATGCACGGAGACTCTCAGTATTACATCATGTTTGGTAAGTTTCGAGTAAGAACTGAACCTCAATTTGTGCTCGATTAGTCAACAGGTTCTGATTGGTCACAGAAAAACACTGTATTTAACTTTGAATTGCATTAAATGTATTGCTGTTTATTTGGTTTTTCATCTTACGCAGGCCCGGATATCTGCGGCTACAGCACTAAGAAGGTCCATGTCATCTTCAATTACAAGGGCAAGAATCATCTCATCAAGAAGGAGGTCAAGTGCAAGGTAACTACAAGATTCTGAACTAATCTTCCAAAAAGAAACTGTACATGACACAACATGACACAACTCATCCTAAATGCTTCCTTTCTCTTCCTCCAGGACGATGAGCTGACCCACATGTACACCTTGATCCTGAATCCGGACCAGACCTATGAGGTGAGAATCGACAACGAGAAGGTGGAGTCTGGAAGTCTGGAGGAGGACTGGGACTTACTGCCCGCCAAAACCATCAAAGACCCGGAGGCCAAGAAGCCCGACGACTGGGACGACCGTGCCAAGATTGACGATGCTGACGACACTAAGCCAGAGGTCTGTGACCCATCACGATGTTTACTCTTAACATTTGAAATGTTTTATATCAGTGATTAACTACGCAGCAATTCTTGCTTGTTCTTTTTTTGCTTGTCAAAAGTTCTCTGAACATACTGTCTTTTCAACCAGTGTCCTGTCCTTTAACCTTGATATGGTCTTATTTGCCCACAATGTTGACCTGTCAAACTGTTGGCCAATAGCAAGCTTAGAATGTTATGTCTCATGTTTACTAATTTGCTTTCCGCCTACTCAGTGTTGGGATTTTAACTTGACTTTTTAAACCTAATATTTATTTCCGCCGCAGGACTGGACCAAACCTGAGAACATCCCCGATCCCGACGCCAAGAAGCCTGATGACTGGGATGAGGACATGGACGGAGAATGGGAGCCAGCCATGATCCCCAACCCAGAGTACAAGGTAGCCTGCTTTGAAGCTTGTTTTTTGGAATGATACGCAGTGCCCAATCAATATTTTCAATGTTCCTTGTGGTTGTTTTTAATCTTTTGATTAAACGCTGCTCTGCAGGGCGAATGGAAACCCAAGCAGATCGACAACCCTGACTACAAAGGCGTGTGGGTGCACCCGGAGATCGACAATCCAGAGTACAGCGCCGATGCGACCATTTACAAGTTTGACAACATTGCTGTTTTGGGCCTTGATCTGTGGCAGGTGAGCAAACATTCCTTTTACCTTATGTTGCTTCTGTTTCTAAGGTTGGTATTAAATCTAACTCATTATTTTCCCCACAGGTGAAATCGGGCACAATTTTTGACAACTTCCTGATTACGGACGATGTGAAAGAAGCAGAAGACATTGCAATGGGGACCTGGGGCCTCACAAAGGTTAGCATTTTTGCAAGATTAGAGTCATACAGTTGTGTCGTCCATTTAAACCTGAATAGAATATTAGAGTCAACTCTCCAAACGTTCTGCACTTTCCCCGCAGGAACCCGAGAAGAAGATGAAACAGGAGCAAGACGAGCAGAAACAAAAAGAGGAAGAAGAGAAAAACAAAGAACAGGACACCGAGGTCAATGAGGGTGAAGAAGAGGACGAGGATGAAGATGACGACGACGATGAGGAGGAGGAAGAGGAGGAGGAGGATGCTCCGGAAGAAGGCCTCTCAGAAGAGGAGGAGGCCAAGCTGAAAGACGAGCTCTAAGAAGCTAAGACAGACGCACTGTCCTTAATGTACCAGGAGTATCATGGCTGCTATGCATCCATTTCCTGAAAACTGGACATGGCCCCACTGGGGCCTCAAACTCACTGAACGGGGCCAAATGGGTGTTACTGGACTTGTAATTCTTCTAAAATCCATTTGGAAATGATGCTGTTCTCATGCTTCTAAATTGTTGAAATATGAATGTCGTGCATAAATCAAAGTCCATCTTGTGCCCCTTCTAGAATAGGTTGATTAAATGGTCGCCATCCACCATTTTACTGTTTACAGCCACAACACATTAATACAAATTCATTTGCTCATTTTCAAAAAGGTGCGAGCCAGTGCTGACATGCTCTGAATTTATTCAATATTAATTAATTTGACCGGTGACCACTGAACATAATGAATGAAAGGTAAATGTAGGATTTTTTTTATTTTTTATTTTTTTTCTCTTTACAAATCTAGATCTGCTTGGGAAAGGATTAAACATTTGAGACTAAATGTTTTAATGTGCCTTATTCACCCCCAACACACACACACACAAACATTTATTTTCTCAATCCATATTTTTCATTAATTTTTTTCCTCAAGAAATTTAATTTTCTGCTTTAAAGTGTACACAACTCAACTGGTCTTTTTATTTTTATGTGGTGGGTTTGTGGTTGATTCTCGTTTCATTCTTGACATCATGGGTCAGTACTGTGTTCCTTGTGTGGTATGCCAATAGAATCACACCAGTTTTGTGGGACAGAATGCTATCGAAACCAAAGTTTTTATTAAAAGATTTTCTAAACCAACTAATTGCATTTTATGACCTGATATGGTAAGCATCGCACTGGGCTGCAAAAAATGTGAAATCCATGAGGAATCTTCACTCTATTTAAAGATCTTCTATAATATATTATTGAACATGAGTATAAGCAGGTATTAAGTAAAGCCTTGAGGTCGATTCAATCTGAAGGCTTGAAATAAATCAAACGCTGCAGGCGCTCCAGTTTGGTAGTTTTAGGTGTGTATTACAATTGACCAGGTTCTGTGACCAAGTTTCAAAAAGCAACGGTCTGCTTATTGGCTGTAAATCAGAGTTTGTCGTTGGTATAACTCACTGTGATGCCGCATGGGGCATCGATGACACGGTGACAACTTTCTGTGGGTTATTTGTAGTTTACAGTGTCTTAAGTTTTCTGATCGGTTAAGATTCCATGAAACACATTATGGACTCCTACAGTTTGTATCTCATGAGTTTTTCGAATCCCGAAAGGGGTTGACGTCTTTCTGTGATTATTATTTTCCGAGTTCTAGTTTTTGCGATGCGTTCCGAGTACATGAAACGCATCGTGGACTCTCAAAGTTTGTATGTTGCTACTTCCTCAAATCCCGCAGAGTAAGGAGGGACACGGGGTTAGATGCGAACAGAATGCCTTTATTTACAAAAGTGCAAAAGAGATAAAATATCAATGAACGATCCCACCCACATCTAGCTGGTAAGACGATAAACAGACACCCAGACAGGTGCAGTGTGCACTACACACGTACAGAGCGATGGAGTCTACACCACACCGGCCGCACGACGCAAACGTGCATCCGGAGCCACAACCTGCACATATGTAACGACTTGGATGATGATGTCACAGAGCACACAAATGTCATCGTTTTTTCCACTAACCCCTGCTCCGAATGTGGATCCATATGCATGAAACGTGAACGCCAGGTGTTCTAACTAGACCTCAACCTCCTCGGGTACCGCAGTTGTCCTGTTCCAGACACCTTTAGCCCGAAAGATGCCAAGGAGAATAATAGTAAAAAACAACAACAACTTCCTTGGCTAACACATAATAAAATTGTCTGCAGGTCTTAAACTAAAATATATAATTCAAGATTCCACAATCCTTTCAATTTTCGACTTGCTAATACGGTATACAGCGACAACGAAAGGAATAATATTGGTGTAGTTACTTATTATGGCCACCCGATGACGCCAAATATAGACGCCAGGAAACCCAACGCGATCGTCTTTGAGTAACTTCAATTTTTAACTGGAGTTCATTTTTTTTTTTTTTTTTTTTTTTTTTTAAGTTCATTTTCACCCATCGCCGTTGTTTACAACTGAAATTGTCTCGGCGGCGCAGCACGACTTTTGACACGAACCCTCGGTCCGCAGACTGTTCCGGGAGCGCCGGTGCCTTCGCCGCCGCTCGCCGGGGCGCGCGTCCGCCGAGGGGCCGTGCGCACTCCCGCCACTCCAGGAAACATGGCGGCGCTCATGGCTTCGAGTCAGGTAAGCAGGCGGCTCCCCGTCCGACGGCACGTAGCTCACGCACGGCTGCGGACGAATTCGTCGCCACGGTGACGTTTTAGCGATGTCCGGCGCTGTATTTTGGGAGTGGGAAGCCGTTTTCCCCCCCCTCACAGTACTTAGTTAACCTTAGCCAAGTGGCACAAGTGTCTCAACGTAACATGAAGCCTGTGGTTTACAGTCATATACTGATTAATATACCGATTAATATAGTGATCCATATACCGATTGACTGGAAACAGTTAATAATGCAGGATAACAACACCAACAGGACACAATTCTCTCGTTATTTGGCTTTAAAATAATCCCCATTGGCTGGTTGGTGATATTGTGTTTGCTGTTCAGTGTGAGTGTATTTGCACAATTTACAATTTTTTGACAGATCGTGAATTCTTGATACAGAACTTTGTTCGGTTTCTCGGTCTATTGTATATTGCCAATTTTTATCTGATATTTGTATTACTTTATTATTAATGCCTATTGTTTTGATGTCGGCTGCTGTAACGTCGCATATTTAAAAAATGAACTATCTATCTATCTATCTATCTATCTATCTATCTATTCTAACATTAGCTGTCCACTTAATGAGAACCTCTCCTCATGAAACAAACACTGTCTTACTCTCTTCACCCTCTCTGCAGCTGTCAAGTGGAAATCCGCTTTATGAAAGTTATTATCACAAGGTAATGGCTGCTATTGTGCGTTTTCTATTTGAGACAAGTCAAAAATAGTGTAGAGTAAGAGCATTTTCTGAGTTCTCTCGTCTCACACATGCACCATTGTACCTGTGCGTTCAGGTGGATCCAGGAAATACGGGTAAAATATCAGCTGGGGATGCCGCACAGTTCCTTAAGAAGTCAGGGCTGTCGGACAGCACCCTTGGAAAGGTGACACACAGACACAGACACACACAAACACACACACGTTTATAGACCGACAGTACTGTAACCCAGTTTTGCCTCTTTTATTTTCAGATTTGGGACTTGGCCGATTCGGAACGAAAGGGCTACCTGGATAAGAGGGTAAAGCTGAATTATCTGCAAGGCTGAACCGAACAGCTCGATGATGATGTAAGGTTAAAAAAAATCTTTTTTGAAATCTCTTTGCTTCCTTCCTCTTTCCCAGGGTTTCTTCGTCGCGCTCCGACTTGTGGCCTCAGCACAGGGAGGGAACGACATCAGCCTTAACAACCTCAACCAGACATTCGCTCCACCCAAGTTTGTGAGTGTCAGACTGACTTCTTGATTTCCCAGTAACCATTGATGAGATCAGAGACGCCAAAAAAAGAGTGCTCTCTCATTCAGGGCTGTACCCTTTTTCACATCAATTTGGGTGACTTATGTGAACCGTCCAACCCGATCTGAAGAGTTTTGGTTTTTTTCTGTGTGCTCGTTCTTTTGAGGGGGGGGGGGGGTTAGCTCTTTTTATTCTTTATCTGTCCGAAAGAACGACGCCATCCGCAATTGATCAACTAGTGGACTCGTTCTCTGATATAACGTTAGAACTGGACACGGACATGACTCCAGTCTCCAGTTGTTTGAAAGCGTTCCAAGGCGATGCTGCGTTCGCGGGCTCGGAAAACTGTAATGCGTGTCGTGTCGGAAGTGATGCCTTCATAGGAGCCGGTAAACTGTAGGCTACCACCATAAGTATATTCAAAACCATTCATGCTTAGACCCTACTTTTTCACCATACATGTGTTTGCATCCCTGTACAGTTAACTAAAACTAAACAAAAAACTAAAACCAGGTGTGAAAAAACATTTCAGTTCAAACGACCGCAAAAATACGAAAATTAACTGAAACTATATTGTGTACTTAGAAAACGCACTAAAAGAAAAATATACAGGAAATGTCTTCAGCTTTAGTCGTTTTTCTTGTCAATTTTGTCAACATACAGCCGTTACAATACAATAACCAGTTCTTATCTTTGTAGCCAGACAGCATTAATAATGAGCATGGCTCGGCCCTCATCTGTGGAGAGCTGATATGAACAGGGTTTGTGTCTCCAAAATACAAAAAGGGCTGAACAATATGAGGAAAATATGCAATGTGCGATTATAATGTAGGATATTGTGATGGTGATAGTCAATTTCGTGAAGTAAAATTATTGTGTGCCAAATGCCTCAAATTAGTATGTATGTTGAATGACACTGAAAATAAAAAGTCAATATGTGCTGTGCAATTAAATGAAATAGTTTGATTTGGAAAGGGTTAGGGATGTGTCCCTAAACCTTTCCCCTTAGTTGGAAGCACAACTGCTCGGTGCAAAGTATTGTCAAACGACGCACTTTTTAGCTGCCAAATCTTCTCCTCCGGTGACATTTTCAATTTATGATGATTCACTCGATGGATGTATTTCTCGCTCTGCAATTCCGTTGTTGAACCGTAAGGCTCTGCTGCAAGTACTTGTTCAATTGGCTGTTATCACAGCCCTTTGCGTTGTTATTTGTGGATACTTGTATTACAATTGCAATAACAATAAAAATACTAAACATTGTGCAGCAAAAATTCATTACTCTATTGAATTACTCTGCTGTTTTGACATTGTTAACATTCAGTATATTACCCTTTGTCCATTTTTTTTTTTTTTTTTTTGCAGAAAGACACAAACAGCCCTGTATTAAGCATGTTATCGACATCAACAGACTCTCAGTGGGCTATACGGGTGAGAAGTGATGCGATTCATAGGAGAACATGGGCACATGTGTAACATTTGCGTCTTTAACATTTTATTATTCTTCCCAGCCCGACGAAAAAGGTAAATTTGACGGCATCTTTGAGAGTCTGTTGCCTGTCAATGGCCTCCTTTCTGGTGATAAAGTCAAACCAGTCCTGATAAACTCCAAGTTACCACTGGATGTGTTGGGAAAGGTAATATTGTCAAATTCGAGTCACAATGCAAAATAAATGTCAGCTGGCTTTGAAACACAACGTGACACCTTGTTCCTTTGGATATTGTTTGGTTTAGGTTTGGGACCTGAGCGACGTAGACAAAGATGGACATCTGGACAAAGACGAGTTCTCAGTGGTAAGATGGCATCCTTCACTTACTGCTGTATAGAGATGGACCAATACCTTTTTCTGTCCATGCTTATGTAGGTAATCAGTATCAAAGGATCCACCTTACAAAAATCTGATTCCAGGAGCTATATTTACCCTGTGAGATTAAAGAAAAGTGACTTGGTTAAACAAAAATCAACATTAAAATGTAGCTGCAGGCATCAATGCATGGGGTCTAGCTTAATCGCAGCAATTGCACAAATGGCAATAATTGGGTCAACTGACGACATAATTATGACAGAGTTGCCATTTAAGGAATCCAGGGAAAGCCTTTTTTTTTCTACATAAAGTTACGAACCAATGTAAGTACATTGGTTCAAGTTCAAGTTGGTGCATATGGCCATCAAATTTTATGCAGATCAGCCATTGCTAACCCTGTCTAATTGATGCTAATTTATGCTGCAATTTGATTGGCTAGTGGCAGCCATTTTGTTTCTTTGGACTAAATTTGTAGGAGGAGTTACGAAAAAAAAACCCAATTTTAAGACTAAATTCAAAATGGCAGAAATCCATCATGACGCAAATGGGCGCCTGATGAGATACCGCCATTAAAAGTTATACAATTGCCACCGATTGACCAAACTAGGCCAGATTTTTCACAGTGCCTCACAGTCATATCCTGCACATATCTACCAAATTAGATGATGATGACAGCACAATGTGTTGCATGAGTTATGGCAGATTATGTAGAATAGCCCCCACCCAGACATGTTTTGTAAACTTTGAAAATGAATTGTGGCCAAACTATGGGGCGTAGCAAAAGTCCAGTTGTTATTTGAATTCCGGGCATTCCAGACATGCTGTGGTCCACCAATTTTGGTGAACATTGGACCAAATTAGTAGGAGGAGTTAGGAATAAACCGTCTTGGACAAAATTGAAAATGGCAGAAAATCTGTCATGACGCAAATGCGTGGTGCTATGCGCAATAGACTCGGCATGACCCAAGGCATCCGTGTATGCAAGAATTTTTTTTCTACGACCAGATGTTCAGAAGTTATTAGGCTCAGTGTTTCCGCTATATGCACCTAGCAGCTGCGGTACATCGCTTTTGAAATACCACCACCGTAGCTGAATCAAATATATATATATTTTTACGAGTGGAGAGGAGAAGGCTCCGTCTTATCTCTTTCGAAACGAGCGTTATATTATTTTGCGCTACGGTCGCCTCATATCCAAGTCAATTCAATTTAAAGCATACAAACGAGAAACTTTGCGCTCACCTGATAATGTCAGCGCAGCGATTATAACAACAAGCACCGGGTAGATGTCAACAATGAAGCAAGCAATGCTGATCGCGGATTCAGGATTATCATTTGCCGTAGGGAAAACAGTCCTGCAACCTCAGGTGAGTATCATTGCGTGCGGAGCGCTGTTGACACGGTAACTGCAAGTGGACAGTCAACAGAAGGCCTGTTACAACCTGAAACTCCCAACACAAGGCTCAAAAGCTGCAGGCTGTGGTGGAGTAGTGCGAGCAGGTGCTAAGTGTTAGCAGCTTGCCGGCTACACGTGTAAACACACAGTAGCACGTGCAGCGCTTTGGGGTCCGTAGTCTCGCGAGACTGGGATACCTGGTGGCAAGAACACGTATTAACTGCCAAAAGCAGTTGTATGCGTGGTGCACACGCTTAAAAGTTGTCGTTTTAGCGCGCACCACCTGGCCAATTAATCCTGTTTTTTGAACCTATCACCCAAGTTTCGTGTCCGTGGGTTTTACGGTTTCTGAGCGCAAGGCACTTTCAGCGGATAGAAGAATAATAATAATCTGAACAAAAAAATAGGGTTCCTGCACTTCGTGCTGGACCTCTAGTAATAATAATAATAATAATAATAATAATAATCTGAACAAAAACAAAAGGGTTCCTGCACTTGGTGCTGGAACTCTAGTAGTAGTATTCCTATTAGTATAGTAGCTTTCCTATTTGGTCCTAGATATTCATATACTGATTGGTGTTGACGTGATTTTCAGTACTCTAAATCTGCCAAAACCTAAGATTTAGGATTCAGGAGTGGCACCGGTCCTCTTCATCCAGTGTAGATTACAGTACTCTTCTGAGTCGTTGTGACGCTGAGTGGTTAATGTTAATGTTTGTCCTTCCACCAGGCCATGCATCTGGTCTACAGGGCCATGGAGAAGGAGCCCATGCCCGCCGCCCTACCCGCCTCCCTCATCCCTCCGTCCAAGAGAAAGAAATCTGCCGGGGCCTTGCCGGGCGCTGTGGCTGTCCTGCCCGCGCTCTCTGCCCTGAGTGGTTCTTCTCTGAGAGAGAGCCTGCACCACACGCCGTCCCTGGGCGGAGTGGTCTCCCTCACCTCTGGCACCAGCAGCCTCTCCCCAAAACACTCCTTCAAATCCAGCTCACAGGTACTGCGTCCAAACCCTGTTGATTCTTCAAACGCCAATATTAGTGTAGGGACCCTATCGCTCTCGAGGCCACGCCCTTTTCTCTTCTGACTTATTTGTAATGGCCGTCGTATTGATGAGTAACGAACGCTACTTGGAACCATAGAGGAGAGAGGCTTTTGAGGTTGCATTTCCATGTGTTCTGTAGTAATAGCAGGAGTTTAAAGTCCCTGTAAATTTGTTTTTAAACACATTATACCTGTTAGAAAGTTATTGCTACTGAAGTATGGCGTTAGACCGCTAAACTGTTTTTGTGGTCCTGATTTTTTGGAGGGGCCTAAATTAGGGACACGTGACGTAACGCCCTCCTTTCTGGCATGGTCCCTCCCCTAACACTGTATAAAGCCCTTTTCCAACCTGCTCTGAAAGCCGTAAATCTACTGGAAATGTTCCGTGTTGGCATTGCCAGTGGGAAAGGGATCCGGTATCAATGTTCTGTAAGAAAGTCGTTCCGTAAGTCTCCCCACTCTTGACCTCGTAACGTTTCTGGGAAAATGGAAGAGTGTGGGAATGGAAGCAGTAACATTAACTTTAAGTTGGGCTGGAGCCGAATCCAAATAAAGCATAGTGGGCTTTCATAAATATTTATTTTATACAAATATTTGAAAGATTGTTTGTTTTTGGGAAGAAGAAAAAAACATTCTCAAAAATGGCGAGTCCAAACTGAAACAGGAACACGTCCAGCCTCTACGGAGACAGGTCTTAATATTCTTCAATTTACTTATTTTTCTTTTTAAAAATGCCGCTCAGATCCTAGACGTGTCTTTTACAGTACGGGGTGCGGTGCGCTCACATCGGCACAAGCACTACGCTTGCCTGCCGGCTTCATCGCAGGCAGAGCCAGAGGGAGTGAGCGGACAGGGGGAGATAGATGGGGTAGAGAGCGTTCCTTCTCCGGAGGCAGGGAGTGTATGACAGGTCGAAAATTATCACATTGATTTAATAACATTGAGTTAGGGTTAGTTATGGTTATTGGGGTTATTGCGTCCGGGGATGCGGGCTCTAATCGTCTGTAAGGGGTGAAGGAGGGAACAAACTTCGTATGGAACTTTTCCGTAAAGGAGGCCAATTGGGAATGACTACCTACTACCTGTGCTGGATATTTATTTATATTTATCCGGCAATGTTACTTATTCCATCTGGTAAAGGGGCTTAAGAATAGAGCACCTCCGTCAGTGGTTCTCTCGCTCAATCGCGAGGCACGACAGCCTACGCCACTTTGCTTTCTAGCTAAGGCACCTTCGTCCCTCAAATGCATCTTACCTGGATGCCACAATGTATATAACAGCTCAGTCTCCTTATTTACGCTCCGTTTCGTTCCGGCCGTGGTGGCTCCCCACGCTCTGTGTGCGTTCCCATACAGGGGGCCCGCTCTCCCAGCTTCTTCTCTGTTAGGGCTCTGAGCTCCCTGGCTGCACGCACGGGGCTGGGGGAGCCACCACGCTCCCGGCAACAAATATCACATTTTCTCATGTTCTATGTTCATCTATCTATCAATCTGTCTATCAATCCTGAAGTTGCCCACTCGGCATCCATTGCAGCCTGGTCATCCTGGAAGGGTTCCTCCTTCTGGGACCCCTTCTCAAGGTTTCTTCCAATTTTTTTTTCGCCCTCGGTGGTGGAAAAATGTAAGAAGTTTTTTTTTATTTTTAATTTTTTTTTACATTTTTTAATTTTTTTCCCTAGCAGTTTTTCCGTCATTGCCCGGGTGGAGGTTAAGGCTACAGGAAGCTGTTGATGTTTATGTGAAATGTGAAGCCCTTTAAGACTACTGTGATTAAGGGCTATGTAAATAAACTTCATTTGACTTGATTAGAAGTGATGTACCCCAAGGAACAAGCTAAGGAAAAGTGTGGGCAAATGTCCATTACTCTCTTGCAGAAGAAAATTCATGAAGCTGTTTTTCCAGCTCCACCCCATGAAGGCACTATGAGGGCAAAACCTGCTTTTCTCAGAAACTTGTCCGCCCAGTAGATCACCATCTTTTCTGCTGTTTAATGGCCGGACTTGTTTTGCCACATTGCTCTGATTTCCGGCCACTGTGTTTGTACAAGTAACAAGAGTTGGAGTAAGTATTTACTTTTGAAACACAAAATAAAACCGTGAATTTCCTTACCCACGGCTCGCTAATCAGCCTACCTTTTTCGTTAAAACCTTTTCTCACTCATCGCCACCCCCTCTTTTTAACTAATCTTGCAAAGCAGGAAGCCAATGTCAGTATGTGTGTTTCACCCCAAACTGTTTTCTGTTATTTCTGTCTAGGCCATAATGTTAAACAGCACAGGTTTAAGAACACAGCAGTAGTAAGTGGTATCTTTTACGGAGAGTCTCAGTAGGTGGGACACCACAGGTAGAGAAATATCGTCTTTGAGATGGTGGACTTTTTTTTTTTTTTTATCTCTTTTTTTCTTCTGGGGCCCCTGGAGGGACTGCTTGTCGTTGTGGGTGTGGGTTGGGGTGTGGGGGACGGCTGTCGGCATTTTGCTTCTGCGGCGGCGCTTCTCTGTGGCGGGCGCTCCCAGGTGCTGGGGGTGGCGGAGGGCCTGGCGGCCTGCCGGCATCGCCGGGGGGGGTGTGTAACATCGAGGTGCCCCGCCCTGGGCACTTACTGCTACGTGTATGGTCACTTGGCACTCACGCCGGGCGGGGCACCTGGTCGGCTGCGGTGGGGCGGGCCCCCCCCTCTTGTGCGGGGCGTGGGTGGGCGTGGGGGTCTTGCCCATGAGGGCTCGGACGGGGTGTCTGTCTGTCACCGTGGGGCCGTGATCCGGACCTGCGGTCCGTGCCTTGCGCCCATGGCCCGGGTTCTGTGCCGGCGGCTGCTTCTTGTGCCTGCGCCCGGGGGTTGGTTGTATGTGTGCGCCCCTGGGGCGCAGGGCCTCCTCGTGCTCCCTGGGACTTGGTCATGCTCCTCGGGCTGAGCGCGGGAGTTGCTCCAGGGCCCTCTGGCTTCTCTGGGGGCCCGGGGGTCTTACGTGGCCCCAGGGCAGGGTACCCGGGGATCTCCTGCAGCCGGGGGTTGTCCGCGGGGCTGTGGAGTTCGGGGGGCTTCGGGGCCCCTTGCGCTGCTTGGAGGTGCCGCAACATAATACCGACCTTCTACACCAGTACCAATGGGGATAAGTCATGTACACTCACCGGTGGACATCTTACACACACCCACGCACGCACGCACACACGCACACACACACACCTGCTTGGAGTGCACCCCAGCAACCGGGGGTGCTTTCCTCTCCTTTCCTCCCTCATTTACTGCCATAACTTTGACAGGACTAGGCCACGGGACCAAGTTGTAGTTCCAGTTTTCCTGGACCTAATTCAGTTTTTCAATACATGTTGTCATCCAATGTTCATGTTTTTGTGTAAATGTTGTTTGTTTCTATGTTTATTTGTCTCACCGTGGTGATTCTCCCCCTCTTGGAGTAGTGATCAGTTGTTTATAGACCCAAACATGATGAATAGTTCTCCAAAGAGGGGGGTTGGTGGTGGCTCTTCATAACCAAAAACTGTGCTCTTGTCATTCTACAGGGCATCCACAGGACAGAGTTATTGCAGCAGTTCTTGATGATTTAAGAATTAATAAAGAGTTTCATTGCAGGTTGAGAACTTGAACTCCTCTTGCAGTCTAACTCTGTCCTGGATGCAAATTGCATACAAATATTCTGTGTTGTATGCCCAGCATGCTGACAGCACTGGTTCAAAAAAGATGGCGGACACTATATTTGTCATTACTGCTGTTTTGAACTCCGATCTCTTGTACATTGCAGTTGCAGTTTGCCTCCCCATTTCAAATAAAAAAAGTAAAATTTAAGAATTACTCTGAACAACTTATCTTCCCCTTGAATGTAGTTATACCAACAAATCCAAATCTGTAGGTAATATAGGGGCTGAGTCAAAACATTTGGCACCACAGCCTTGGCTTTGATACCTGTTCCACAGCTTATTTTTTTCAATCCCAATTGACTTTTATTTTTACAGTAGAGTTAAATTACTTTTTATCTACTTTTCTCTGCCATTTTTTTTTCCATTTGAATACAAATACATTTACATATGATATATGAGATTCATTCATTCTCATTCAATTTTTATTCTCATACTGTACAAAGCTTAAGTTTTATTTTCTGGCTTCTTACTGCTTAAGAGATCTACTAAGGTATTTAAATGTGATACTGAGTGTTTCAATACTCTGCAATATTATTGCTCTTTGATCAAATACCATTAACCCAGCCCAAACTATCTCATGTTACACTCTATTAGAAGACCTGGCTGAAAAGTTGTTCTATCTGATTTGTTCTTAAGCTCTGTCACTCAATTGCTAAAGATTATAGTTTCCAGCAGTTTGATTTCCTGCGTCTCCTCTTCAGCCGTCGGTGAACTGGGTGGTCCCGCTGGCGGACAGGGGGCAATACGACGATCTCTTCCTAAAAACCGACACGGACATGGACGGTCTCGTCACCGGCACCGAGGTCATCGAGGTCTTCATGCAGTCCAGCCTTTCCCAGACCATGCTTGCACAGATATGGTGAGAAAGGAAACAACAGCGATCTAGTTAAAAGAAATTAGCATTTTGGAAGGAGTGACAAAGATCTCTTTGGAAAAAAAAAAAGTCATTTTCGCATATTATGAAGTTGCCGTATTGTGAGGGGGGAAAAAAACCCTAATAAATGGTATCAACAAGCTCCACCTTAGGGTCACTTTCAACTGACTATAAGATACAAGTGAATATGTGACCCACCGCAGATTTTAAGTACTTTTGGTGCCATTTCACTTTTTTTCTTTTTTATTACGTCATTTGATAGCCGAGAATCAGAGCTTCAAAACAAGGTTTCACTAGCGTGAGACAAGCAAATATTTTTAAAGCTATGGCTTGTGAACAAAACTGTGTTTCTGTTTCTGAGGCGATCACCCTCAAAGTTTTCCGAGGGCTCCGCGTCTTGTTTATGGAAGTGACGTCAGCTTTTCTTATTCGCGTGTTACGTACGCCGCCTTACACAACAATGAATCCAGGTGTTTGTATAAACACGTACGATGTAAAGGTTGAACTCTATCAAAACGGTTTCACGTTGTGACTTCACATCACGTGGAATATGGAGGAATGACCTTCACCCTGAACTGTGTTTCCCCTTGTAATCTAACGGGAATATTTAACTCCACGGTTTAAAATGTATCTGCTATTTATAAATCAAACTTGGCTTTGAAAATACGTTGAGAGATTATAAAAAAAGCACAAAGGAACACGAATGTGGACAAATCAAATTTTCCTTCTACAAAGGTTTTTTCAACTTATTTGGAGGCCTGTGGCGATTTTTGAAATGCCCGACAATGCGGGTTTTTGCTGCGGTGGGTCACATAGGAGATTGCGCATTTATGTCCACAGTGATTTGAAACCCTTCATACAGTCAGTCTCTCCTCGTCCCTCCTAGGGGGTTGGCGGACACCAAGCAGTTGGGTAAGTTGACCCGGGAGCAGTTCTCTCTGGCCATGTTCCTGATCCAGCAGAAGGTGACCAAGGGCCTGGATCCTCCTGAGAACCTGACCCCGGACATGATCCCCCCCTCGGAGCGGACTGCAGCGTCTGCAGCAGGCCCAGTGAGTCTCTGAGCCTTAAACGAGTCTCTTCTTCAAAGAGCCGAGTTTCATTTTCACCAATCCTTGCATTCTCTCAAGTTGGCCTTCATGTTGGTGTTTTTTTTTGTTTTTTTTTGTGTGTTTTTCTTTTTTCTCCCTCCATGATGCAGAATGCAATTGCGCATAAAGAATACTTGATTTGATTGTTGCTGGCTGTATGACTGTTTCATGCGTTTCAAAATAAATTTTCTGCTGCTTTCTAACTTTTCAAACCACTGTCATAAAGCTTGTTTCCATGTCCTTTTGCCTTGCGTGCGTACTTTGCTTCCTTGCCTCTCAGAGCTTTGGGGGCTTCATGTCTGCAGCGGGACCTGAACTTGTGGCATTTGCTCACCTCCGCAGAGTGAGTAGTTCGCCTGCCTGCCACTAGGTGGTGCTGCTGTTCCGCCTCATTTTCAAACACGTTTGTGGAGCGCTGAATAGTCCCAGCACCCTGCTTCCTGCTTCCTGCTTTCCGCTTTGCATTATTTTAAGCAATGTCGTGATTGTAATCGAAATTGAAATTTTTGGAATGCATCATATTTCAGTTATCAGCAAGTATGTATTTATGTATGCATTTATTAGTTAGATTTCCACCGAATGGAAATATTGAGGACCTGCCTTCATTAAATGCAAATACTGCCCTCTGCTGATTTTTTATAATGAAAGCAACTTGTAGTCATCAGAGCCATAGTATCCACCATAATTCATGAAAATCTTGCAGTATTATGTCATTTTTTTGAGGATGTTCCCAATTTTTCAGCTGGTGAATATCTCATTTTGAAATGTTTTTAAATTACACTATCTGAACAACACAATAGACATATACACACATCTTTTATAAATACAGCATTTCTGTTGATAGTGTATTTGACAGCTGATATTTTTCAAGCCACATACAGTATGAGTGTCTGCAGATAGTTATACTGAGTTGCCAGACTTTTATTTATTACTTTTATAAATATTGGAAATTTCACATGTCTAATTCAATACAATCTATTACCGAGCAAACTCATTACTCTGCTCCTGTATTTTTAATCTGAAATCGTTTTTCGATCATGAGTCAACGGACTGCTGTGCACCAAGCTGCAATACATAGAACATTGGTGCATATTCTCATGCCAGTCACTCGGGTTGACTCCCAATGATCGGAGAACTGAGGTTTGGGTTAAAAACTACCAGACTTTTCCTTTAAGGCACTCCGTTCTGTCTGAGATCAAAGCAGGGTGTCCATGCAGGAGCTCACCCTGGTTCAGTGTCATGTGGGGTTCTGTGTCATGTGTGTTTTGTTGTCTGGCGCTGTGGCACACTCCCTCGCTGTGTAAGGTGTTTGGATTTCCTTCCTCTGGCATTTGTGTTGTGAAGACACAGCAGTGGGGGGGCTCCTCTCCCTCCTGTGCATGACCCACAGCCCCCCCCCCCCCCCCGACGCTCTGCTTCTCCTTCCTCTCTCGCCATTCTCTCCGCGTTCCCCTGTCATGTCTTTTCCCTTCATCTTTCTTTCCCTGTGCCCCTCACGCCTCTTTCCTTCCCCCGGCCGTTTTCGACTCATTGTTTGTCCAAGCTCTTCGTCTTGCCCACCTCTCTGTACCTTCCTCATGCCTCTCTCTCTCTTCCCCTCCTCTTCTGTCTCTCCTCAGGACAGCAGCAGTTCCACGGGGTCAGCAGAGCTGTCGGGCATCAAAGAGCTGGATGACCTCAGCCAGGAAATAGCTCAGCTGCAGAGGTGAGCCCCCTCTGGCCTGAGTAGCAGGAGGACTGCTTTGTTTTCTCTTCCTCTGAGCCAGGAGGAGGAGGAGGAGGAGGGGGGGAGGAGGAGGAGGAGGGGAGGTGGACCTTTCGAAGAGCTGCTGAAGTGGAGTGGATGGTCAGGATGACCATCAAAGCTCTTTTTCAAGTCTCAGCCTTTTATAAAAATCCCCAAAACATACATTTTTTGTAAATGTTTAACATGACATCACATGATGTTTTGTTCATTTTAGCTTTCTCTGTGCAAAATGGACTTTACCTACTGATTCAGAAACTTCTTCTTTTAAACCATCATAATCTTCCTCTTTAATATATTTGACAGAGAAAAATACATCTTGGAGCAGGATATCCGAGAGAAAGAAGAAGCCATTAGACACCAAAATAGTGAAGTTCAGGTAAGACGCAACATGCTTGACACTCGCTCCTTAATGTTGTAAACCAAGGGAACTAACGTGAGTGTCACCTCACTGGGGATGCAGCTGTCCCATTTTTATGCAAATGAGTAATACTAAGTGGTTCATTCTTTGCTCGGTTGTGCTATCGACAGAGTGTAAAATGATAGCAGGTAATACTTAAATCATTAGATTAGATTCCATTTTGTTATCCCCATGGGGAAAATAGCAATTTTGTAGCAGCCAAATAGTTACACCCAGGTGTAAATTAAGTCATTCACAATATGACAGTCAACTCGCTTCAACTCAGACTGTCTGACGAAGCTGATAATAAACATTTTACCTGTTACCCATCGCACAATCTGACATATGTCCGACATTCTCCTGGGCCGTTGTCCCTCCAGGACATGCAGAGCCACTTGGACAGGGAGAGCAGCAGCCTGCAGGACCTGGAGTCTCAGAAGCAGGACGCCCGGGAGCGACTGGAGGAGATGGACCAGCAGCGCTCCAAGCTGGAGGGAATGCTCGACGACGTCAAGCAGAAGTGCCAGGACGAGTCGCTGATGGTAAGCCTTAGCCACCTAGCACCCTTTATCACTGACAATGTTGATGGAGTTATTGGTATAGAGTTGTCGTCAATACACCTTACATAACGTAGCAAAAATAATCACAAGTCTCTGAAAGGTGGCAGGGGCACTGAACAACCCAAACGGAAGTGTGTGTAAGTGGTACAACTTGAATGGAGGGGAGAACGCCAACTTTTCCTTGGACTCCTAAGACAAGGGAATCTGCCAGTAGCCCTTGGTAAAATCCAGTGTCGTGAAAAAACAAGCTGCATCTAACCAGTCGAGAAGTTCATCGACCCGGGGCATCAGGTAGGCCTCGAACTTCGACACCGCGTTCACCTTTCAGTAGTCTACACAGAACCCGACCAACCCATCCGTCTTACCCACCAGCACGATGGGGCTAGACCAGTCACTCGTGGACTCCTCTATCACCCCCATTTCCAGAACGGCCTCTAATTTCGCCTGCACGATCTTGCGTTTATGTTTGGGCAGGCGATACGGCCGAGAGAGCGCACCCTCACACCCGGGGTCGTCTCCACATGGTGGTGTATGAAAGATGTAAGGACTGGCAGGGAGGAGTAAACATCAGAGAAGCGACGCTAAGGTGCGGCCACCCTCCGCCCTCTAGGACGGAGAGAGATGGTCACTTAACAGGGCCGTGGTATGATCGACCGCTTTTTGAAACTCCGCCGCCAACTCATCCCGCTGAATGACCGGCGTTGCCAGGGCCACGGACGCCCCCTCCCTCCATTCTTTTAAGAGGTTCAGGTGATAAATCTGTGTCGCCCACTGCCTGTCAGACCGTTTGACTTCATAATCGACCTCCCCAACCTGCCTTGTGACCACAATAGGCCCTTTCCACAGAGCTGGATCTAGGGCGGAACACTAACACCTTGTCTCCCGGTGCAAATTGTCTGAGCCGAGCCCCCCCGTCATATAAGAGGCGCTGACCTTCCTGAGGCCAGAGCAAATTCTCCCGTGATAACGGCCGAATCAGCGCCTGTAACTTTGCTCTCAGGTCCATAACATACTGTACCTCATTCTTACTGGTTCTTGGACCTTTCTACCAGTTTTCTTTAGTTAGGTCTAGCACCGCCCGAGGTCTGCAAAAGAGAGAGTTCAAAGGGAGAAAATCCCATGGAGGCCTGGGGAACCACCTGCAGTGCAAACCACAGGGTGTCCAACCGCTTGTCCCAATTACGGCTCTCGTTGTGAAAGAACTTTCGAGCGTTTTATTAAAGTGTTCCATCAGACTGTCGTTCTGGAGATGGTAAACGCTGGTCCGAATTGAGCGCACTGCTAATAACTCGTAAAGTGTATGTTACATAAAGGAAGTACCCTGGTCAGTCAGGATTTCCTTCAGTCCCGACTCGAGAGATGACCTGAAACAGTGCCTGCGTAATGGATAGTGGCACCGCCTCGTGGTACCAGGTTGCATAGTCCACTAGGACTAACACAAAACGATACCCACAGTCACTGCGGTCTAACAGCCCGATGATGTCCATACACTTTCCAAGTCTTTGGGAAGGGACCTTGACGGCGCTCTTGGTGTAGCTGGAGGGTTGACTAACTGGCACTCAGTACACATGGCGCATCATTTCCGCACATCTGCCCAAATGCCCGGCCAATAGAAGCGGGCCATTATCTGCTGTTGTGTTTTATCGTGACCTAGGTGACCGACCATTGGGTTATGGTGAGCTGCCTGGTAGAGCATTTCCCCGCGGCTCTTCGGGGCCAACAATTGGGTTATTTCCGCTCCTGTTTGAGTGCCATGGCTCACTCGATATAACGTGGCCCTAATTACCGAAAAATAGGGGTTAGTGAGCGCGACGTCTGGGCGCATCAATACTCCATCGATTTTAGCTAACCCCTCAAAGGCTAGGGTATCTTCCCGTGACTGCTCCAGCGGAAAATCGTCGATAGGGAAGGTCACGGGGGAAGATCCTACTTGGGCTTCCGCCGCCCCCGAACCGTGGTAACTCAGGAGGTAGAGCTGATCGTCTAGTAATCGAAAGGTTGCTGGTTCGATCCCAGGCTCCTCCTGCTAGCATGCTGTAGTGTCCTTGAGCAAGACACTTAACCCCTAATTGCTCCTGATGGCTGCGTCCGTCGCTGTTTGAATAATTGTAAGTCGCTTTGGATAAAAGCTTCTGCTAAATGTAATGTAATGAGCCTGCCAACAACCCCTCTGTGTCACCGTGTGCCACGCAACACTCACATCTCCCGACTGACCATGAGCGCACTCCCCCAGCCTCTCTCATCAATGCATCCCACCTTAGCCAATCCGTGCCCAAAATCAGGGAGTGCCACAGGCGTGAACTAACCGCAGACTGTACCCTATGCTTTTTTCCTTTGTAAAAAATTTCGAGCTGGACCATCGGATACGTGTGAATATCCCCATGCACACAACAAATTTTTCCCCACGACGCTTCCACCAAAGCCCTGGGATGAACCAGGTGTTGCTGGATCATTGTCTGCCAACAGCAAAGCCTTATGTCTACCCCCTTGTACCTTTACCGTACTTGGTAGGCCCCTTCCTGACCGGGGGAGAGGTCTGGCGGGCCGGCGACCCGGACCACCCGGCTGAGCCCCATCCAGGGCTAGTCCCAGCGGCTATGGCCGGGGCCCCCGCAGTGCCCGCAGCCCTGTCCAGATGTCTGCGCAGCTCCCTGCTTTCCCGCGGCGACACCTCCCTGGGAGCTGATGGGGAACAGAGAGGGGACAGCACGGGAAGGCAGACAGCGTCCCGCGGCCGCACAGGACCTGGCTAGTAGACATCCGTCATCCCCTGGCCCGGCGGGAGGGGGACCGTGGGGGACAGAAAAGCAGTGTCGCTCAACACCCGTGGGTGTGGTGGAGCCCCGGCCGTTCCCCTCCGCGGTGCCGGGACCGGCTAGGGACCCGGCGACGAGCTCCGCTGCTGTTTGCTGTTTGGTAGATACGGATCGTATAGAAGGGTCTGGGAGGAAGGAAAGGAGGGAGGGAGGGAGGGAGAGAGAGAGAGAGGAAATCACTATATGGTGGTCAATGTTGATATTTTGATTAAAAACAAAAAACAACAAATATAAAAATAAAAATTCAATGCTTAGGCCATGCGGGGCTCAATTTATGCCTGCCGGGCTTGCAATGCACTGGGGGAAACCCTGATTAAAGTTCAGGCCATTGTAAAATAAAAAAATAAAGATGAGATACAGCTGACTAACTCCTCACTGCCTGCTCACCCACAGAAGTGGCTTTTTTCACCTGAAACACCTGGTCAGGGCTTAAATATGTCGTGTGTACTTTTATATTTCTAAAGTTAAACGATCCAAATCCTTCACAAGGGTGAATTTCATTCATTGTCTATCTCACCCTCCAGATCTCCTCGCTGCAGAGCCAGATCCAGTCTCAGGAGTTGGACATGCAGAGCCAGGAGGACGAGTTGGGTCGCACCAAGGTGGAGCTGAGCCGACTGCAGGACGAGGAGTCTCAGCTGGAGCAGAGCCTCCTGTCCGGGCGCGTCCAGCTGGACAGCATCGTCAAGTCCCTCAAAGCCACGCAGGACGAGATCAACCAGGTTAGGACGGACCTTTGTTTAAAAAAAAAACCAATCCCTTTTACCAATAAGAAAATTCCATGACACACCTAGTCTTACTGTACAAACTATTTCACTAGATAGGTTTCCTGTTTTCCAACCTTTAATATAATGATGGTTCCCATTCATCCCATTCATTATTACTATTCCAAAACTCACAGCTCAGCTGCAGCTTCTCACTGTCCTTAAATGCAGTCCAATCGGGCAAATGCTTAAGCCTAAAACTTTCGTCTTATATATATATATATATATATATATATATATATATATATATATATATATATATATATATATATATATATATATATATATATATATATATATATATATATTATTTTTTTAAGATTTGAGTTATTTTAGTTAGTTCTTGTAATTGCTGCGGTACATCCAAAGTGTAACGTTGGCTACACCAGGTTTATATAAGGAAGCTATTTAACTTCCTGTTTCTAGTCTCTTACGTTAGGGCAGAAGTGGCCAAAATCGATATGCGGAAGTGTGAAAGAGTCAATAAAACCCTGAAAAACCTGATAAAATGCATTTTTTGCAGCCATTTTTTTCTCCATTATACCATATAAAGACTCTGGGGCGAATTCACAAAGTGATTGCGCGGCTTTTGCGGCCGTTAAACCGGCGAAAACAACAGAAAAGCGTCTAATTGATGAAGCACCCGCAAACGGTGAAATTTGTGCTTGTGCTTCTGTAACCCTCGCCTCCTTCTCTCACTCACTCAACATCCACTGTTTCGCAGCAGTGCTTTATTATCCACGAGGCATAACGCTGCATTGCTGAGGTAAAATGGGAAGTGGGGGAGTAATAATGAAGCACAAAAATGTGAGTAATGAACAATAATAAACGGTGTCAAAATCCACAATCTCACTATTGTGGTTAACTGAAAATTTAAGTGTAGTCCGTAAGTGCCGCTGTCCAATCACGTGAGCGTGATCAGCTCAGGGGATGCATTTGTCATCGACGTAAAGCGGATCGGAAATCGGAATCTGCAGGTCAGACTGAGATATGATTTTGCCAAAAAAATGACAATCGGGGCATCTCTAGTTGGTAAACATGTTTGACTACGGTGTGAATAACTGATGGAGTCATTTAGCTGCAGTAGCTCAAACGCCACGGAGCCTCCCTCTTACACTGTTGTGGTACTCACAATATTTTCCCAATGTTGGCAGGTTGCTATTACCGTCTGTAGAGACTTGGTGGTACTTGCACAAGACCAAAAAAAAGGCAGCGGTGCGCGATCATCTGCGGAGAGCTGGTGCAACTGAAGTGCATTAACAGTATAAGGGGTGTCACTCCTAGACTTTCCAGTAATATGTGAATAATATTTTGACATTGTTATCACAATTATAATTACTGTCATGGAATCTGAAGGTAGCGGCACGAGTAGTAGTCTGCGGTGGTTTTCAAAATGCACTTCAAAAGCAACTCGTTGAAACTGTGAATAATTTATTGTACAAATAAGGTGTTTACAAACATTGTCAAAAACGGTTCCATAATTCCTTTTCAACTCAAAAGATATGGAGGAAACAACTAAAAGCTATAGGGAATAGCGATAAAGTGTTCAAAAGTGGCATTAATCCACAGATGGCATCGAAACTCATATGACGACGCACAGCTCTGCAGGCCTCGGCCTTTCGGATGCAGCAGCATGGAAGTTTGTAATATTAAGATTCAGTGAGAACCATAATTTTTGAAGTAAAATTTTAAATATTTACACATTTTATTCATGCAATAAATTAACTGTGTGGAATTAGTAAGTGTTTTAGATGTACTCATATTATTTATAGTCACTGCACATAAACATAAAAATACTAAGTTGAACCCAGGGCTTCATGGTATTATTAGCAGCCGCAAACCATTTTGTTGTGAATTTGCCCCTCTGACGCTATTCAAGTTTTTGAAAAGACTCCAGGCTAACTTTTACCACTAGTAGCACTGGTGCTCCTTACTGAAAAGATTAGGAGCACCAGCACAAAATTTAGGAGCACCACTGAAGTCGGCATGCAACGCAACGCATTCATATCTTTTCCCATTTTAGCTGTATTACTGATAAATGTTTTGGTAATAAATAGACAATTTACAGAAATAACAATGTGTGTTGTGGAGGGAAAAAGTGACAGTGATGTAGTGCTTTAACAGAAAAAAATATGAAGTTAAATAGTGCTTTTTTTAAAACATAGACACCAAATAATAAATGAAAAAATGAAAAATAAATAAATCTACAATAAAAACGCTACTTATATTGGTTTTGTTTGGAGAAACGCACAGTGAATCATGCAGCACAGCCTAAAGTCCATCTACTGCATCCTTTTATGTATTTACTTTTATTTATTTTTTGACCGAGAAACCCCTAGCAGAATTATTTTTTTAAAAACTTCCATTTCCATCGTTTTTATAAAGATAAAGGAATTTCAGTTGGTGTGGTGGTTAACCAATTGCCAACCTCTCATTTTGCTTTAGTTTGAAAACATTTTAGTGCGATACAACACAACTTTTAAACTTTTCTTCTTTCAGGCTCGTAGTAAATTGTCCCAGATCCAGGACAACCAACAGGAGGTGAACAAAACCATCGAGCAGTACAACAGCGCCCTCACCAACGGCGGCAGCCTGACCAACCTGGCAGACATGAGCGACGCCGTCCCCGAGAAGGAGAACGGAGGCTTCAGGGCCAAGGTGGGGGCGGTGGGTGGTGGTGGCAGCGGCAGCGGTGGGGGTCAGAAGGACGCCTACACAGCCGTCACTCACTTATATAACCTTAGAATGACGAAGCTTTCCTCTACCCCCGTAGGAAAAATGTGGAAACCGCTGTAGGAAAAAAATACCTTTTCACTCCTCGCACTTGATGCTCTTTACAGGAATGTCTGCGTGCAGGTTCAGCTGCAGAGCGCCGCTCCTGGGGCTGGTAGGGAGTCGGTGCCTTGCTCGAAAGCACCTCCAGCGGGGCAGGCGTCTGCAGTCACTTTAAAACCTGGCCCGACGCCATGCCCCATTGGTTTTAATCAGAGTGTTGATTTTTGAGCACAAGTTAATTGACACGTCAAGAAATGAACACTATCATTATAATTTCCTTTTATCAGTTTCATATTGTGTCTAAATTGTGAGAGCGAAAACAATGAATGAGTCTGTGGAATACTTCTGATAACACCTTATTCCCATGCGATATCACAAAAATGGACGTTTAATCAAATGTATAGTTTTAAATCTGGCTATATTGATTTATCTCTCATGTGCATAATTGATTCCATATTTTAGGGGAATTCTTTCAAGTCCAGGATAGCCATGTTCAATAACAACAACACTCAGGACCCCCCGGCCGACCCCTTCCAGACCGAGGACCCCTTCAAGTCCGACCCCTTCCAAGGTCAGAGCGCCCGATCGCCACGCGTGTACATTATGTGTAAACGGTAGACGGCGGATTCGTACGCAGTGGAAGTGTGGAGGCGAGCGGGTGTAAGACCAGGTTCTGTCATCATAGATCCTTTCGGGGGAGGCGATCCCTTCAAGGAGAGCGACCCCTTCAAGGGAACCTCCTCCGAAGACTTCTTCAAGAAGACGGACAGGTCCGAGCTGTTTGCGTCCTCTGACCACTTCAATAAAAGACCCACCCCTCCAGCCAAGGTGACGGCCATAAAGTTGAAGCCCGTATTTATACTGTTTTCATATCGAAGGGAAGTTTTATATATATGTTGGTCATCTTTGTGAGTGACTAAAAAATGGTAACGCCTCTAGCGCTGCCAGAGCCATAAGCTGCAGTGACGCTCATCGAGGCAGTGCCGGCAGCCTGGGCTAGCCCATGTGTCACTGCATTTAGGTGTTTTGTGTATCTATATGTAAACCAAGGTCTTCAGTTATTTATGTTATTTATGTCTCTTTCTCTCTCTCAGCCAAGCTCCTTGGGTAGCAGTGACCCCTTCACATCCAACAGCCCAAAACCAAAGGACTCAGGTGCTGTAAGGTTCACAAGTGTAGTTCCAGCTTTGACCAGGTTTTCAAGGCAATTTTCTTTTGGAGTAATTGGGGTCATAGGCCAAAAGGCTTGATACAACCCAATTAAAATAAATTCATTTTTTAATCTCGTTCTATTTTCAACTATGGTCGAGTATCGCAAATACATAAGAATTGTGTCACAAATTGGAAATTCAAATTATTTTTGAAATTATTTTCGGGAGAACTTTGATTATCAACACATGGTTTAAGCAGGTTAATACAATTGTAGCTACTAAGAGATTCAAGATTGTCAAAACATGTTGTACCTTTCCCTTGCAAGCCTTTGTGTTTTCATCCAAGAAGTTGGAAGAAACTAGAAGCCGCTCCAATATTCCGATTATAAATGGGCACCAAAATGTGAGGAACAGTTTAAATTGTGCATCGCCTCTCAAAGAGACGCTCATTCTTTGCCACCCTGCGTGACGTGTTGGATTTGGAGTTTATTTTGCCATTAGGGGCAAACAATTTTTACTCGCTTGCGGCTTCACATTTTCCTCTGGTCGAGTTCTATTTTTAGTGGAGCACCTACGCATTTAACCGTGGGCCAAACTAAAAATAACCCCCAACCCCCCCAAAAAACCCTGGAAAAACAGGTCGGCCATGGCCAAGCACAACAGAAACTCTGTGACTGCGGCTTCCATTCTACTAGAAAACCCTATTACGACTTCTCGGCCGCTTTACTCCTGCCTCTGTCCTCCTCCTTCTCCTCCTCTCGGTGCCACCGCTATCGGGCCGCTACGGCTCATTCGCTGAGGAAGTTGTTTTAAGTTTCGGGGGGCCGCCGCCGCCGACCCGGGCTCCCCAAGCGCCGTGCACACGCAGAGGAACACAGGGCCGACTGTCGGCCTTGACGTCACTTCGCGCGAAATGAAAACACGGCGCGCCGCACATGAATGCGGCCCACTGTGGCTGCCGCATTCACAACAAACAGATTATATTACAATGGTTTGTTGTTTTTATTCCGCCGCCGTCGCAGTTTGCAATTTCTTCATTAAGAGCGAGGGCGTCCTCCGCGGCGTTTGAAAACAAGCCTGCCGCAGTGCTGCTCCACAGTGGGACCCGTCTTACGTCGCTAATCAGCTAATCAGATGCATGCGTCAGGTCAAACAAAACCTCTTACTTTTGGTGGTGTTTTGTTTTTTTTGTCACGGAAAATTAAACAGTCATGCCACATACCTCCGCTCCCAAAATAGTAGCCAGGCGCTCTCAGAATAAGCAAGATGCAGAGATGGTTTTCTGAACGTGTGGTCGGGGCTGAACTTCATTAAACCTCCTGGGTATTTCCACAAGCGCGTTCAAATGTTCCAACTGTATTTCACTGTAGATGTTTTCGGGACAATGGACCCCTTTGGTAGCAACTCCTTCGGAAGCAAGGGCGGCTTCGCCGACTTCAGCCAGATGTCAAAGGTAAACTCTCGAGACTCAGAGTTATGAATCAGTTATGCCATAAAACACATTTTTCCACTTGAGGTGGTTAATTTAGCCCTCATCTCGAGCGAGGCCTTAGTTACCAGCTCCCCATATATCACATTCATAAACACGGTTAATGTGCTTCTATATTTAGTTTAGTATCTCTGTTAGAGTCATCATTTGGAATGGGGTCTTTTATTGTCTCTGTATTGTTTTCTAAACAGAAGCAGGACAACCCTGTGATGCCACCAAAGAAAAATGTGCCGAACCGACCTGCACCTCCCTACGGTAGTGTGTTTTTGTGTTTGTTTGTGTGTGTATGCGTGTGTGTGTATGCGTGTGTGTGTGTGCGCACGCAGTATGTACCTTGGTGTCTGTGTGTTATAGAACAGCCTGATGGGAGGAAGAAAAAACGCCATTTAAGTAAATTAAAACACGTTTTTCCCCCATTCAGCGTATTTGTCCTTTGCGCACTCACCCTTCCTGAAAGGGGATCCCTCTTTCGAGTCCATTTCTCAGGGTTTCTTATTTTCCCCTCTTGGTGTTTTTCGGGAGTTATTTATTGCCATGCGAGTGAGGCCCCAGGTTCTGGACGTCGGTGTCAAATTGTTCCGTGAATGTGGGTACGTAAAGCCTACACAAATAAGGGCTTCACAAATAGTTTTAAATAAAATGCACCATTGGTCTTGTCAGCAGTTCATTATTCACCCAACCTGACGTAGAGGGCACAAGTTAGGGTGTAGCAGGTATTTTGCTCCTTGCTCATCTTCATGGTTCTAACTGGTTCTGAATCTTGTTTTGTTATATTCTCTTCCTTTATATACTGTTAAAATAATATATAACCGCCCATACAGATGTATGGGATTGGAGGAGGGCGTTTGGAAAAGTTGACATAGTACAAATAATAGATTGCATTACAAGAAAGAAATATGAAATCAACTCTAATGCATATGATCCTCCCGTATTCAAGAAAAATATTGCCAAGAAAATGAAAGACAAAGACATCGTGTTTATTTATCAAACAATAACCTTTGACAGAGGGTGACTCTCTCCTCTGAGACTCCTTCTTCTCCTCTGGTGTCCACTCTCCCACCTGCTGTACCTCCTGACACACGACGCCACGGCCACAGTGATAAGAGGGTCACCCAGCGGAAAAAAAACACTTACATTTTTGGATGGCGGTGCATTTTGCGATCACGGTTATTAAACGTCTGTGTTATCTGCTGGGAGTTGCAGTTGTTTAAGCCCCAAAAAATACATGCCTAATGGCGTTCCACCCAGTAGTCCTGTGCGCGATCCAAAGGTGGAGAAGGTTGATTGCTGTTAAGCACGCAGTGGCAATCTTAGGTAAATACACCTCGAAGTCATGACCCTTTCTCAAGGATTTATTTATTTTATTTTATTTCATTCTGTTTTATTTATGTATTCATTTCCTTATTTTATTTCTTTATTTTATTTCTTTAATCGGCCCTCATTATCCCCCAAGCACAGCACGTGGGCCTGCTTTCGTGAAATCCTTTTGATTCTGTGGAATATTTTCCAGACCTTCGACTGAGACCCAACGTATCCGTGAACCTGTCTCGTCAGGTAGCTCTCGGGGAGCCAGGATTTCAGTACGAGCCGATGGTTTCATTTCTGTCGGAACACGATGTGCCTTAGAGCAAAGCGCGGGACGTTAAACGCGTGTAATTTCCAGCTCGTCTTCTGCCTCCCTCTGCCTTTCTGTTGACCTCAGGGCTGATCCCCATCATGTCTGTGGATTCCGCACGCCAAGATTCCAGTCTATGCTCTCACGTCTCATTATTTCATTTAGTTTGAGATCTTTTAACAGTTGAGTGGGGATGAGGCTTTTTTTTTTTTTTTTTTTTTTTTTTTTTTTTTTGGGGCTTAGCTTTGTTTTGTCATTTCTCTACTCCCAGGATGTGAATATGATGAGGTAAGGTTCCAACACGGAGTGTGGTGGTTTGCTTCAATCTCTGCATGTAAATGAACACCCCTGATTGGTGAACACTTTCAATAGCGATTCATCCGCACACCGGGGTAGAGAAGGGGAATTCTGCAGATCGATGAATCAGTCTGAATGAAAAGCAATTACGAGGGAGTAATGTCTGTGAATTTCACTGTGGAGATGGTAGAACATCACATTCGCAGCTTTCTTGTGAATTGCAATCACGCGCATTTCTGATTTCTCTGTTCACTTCGTTTGAAACGGGATAGGTGTAATGACATTCCATTCAAGTTCTATATCAGGTAAAGAAAATGGATTCTAGTGTGATTCTAGTTCTTCTTAATGATTTTTTTTCTTGCATCCAGTGCTTCTCGTTTTTCTGTGTGTGTAGTTTTGTCAGTCGTACGGTCCGGCATTTTTTGGGAGGTGGGTGTTTTATTCCGGGAGTCTCTGAGCCTCTCCAGTGACTCTGCGTCTGTCCTCCCAGTTTGGAAGTGAGCTCCAGCAGCTGGAGCGGGCCAAGCGTGAGAGCCAGCACGAGGAGCAGCAGCGGCTGAGGAGGCTCCGGCTCCAGGAGCAGCAGGACCTGGAACTGGCCATAGCCCTCAGCAAGTCCCATACGCCCGGCTCCTGACGCACACACACACACACACACATACACACACACACACACGCGCGCACACGCACACATGCACGCACACACTCTGAACCCTCCGCAGACTGGACTGCTGCCTCTCCAGCCGTTATCCGACTCCGTTCAGAGTCTGCTTTTAGCAAACGGTCGAGGTTCGTTGCTTCCCAACTACAGGGTGCCTGTAATCACAGACGCTGCAGAGTCACTCGAACGGATTTTTAACGCAACGAGACTCGACTACAACCTAGGTCTAACTCATTTTTTGTTGCTTTTGTCCTACTACTCCATCGCATTCGGAATCAGATGTTTCAAGAATGTCTTTTTTTTTTTTTTTTTTTTGGATGGTTTTACTATTTATATATTAGAGCGTTGAGTCTGTGGATGTATGAAGTATCTGTTAATGCACTGTATACAACTTTATGGTAACCTTTCCATGACTCGGATACACATCTAGAGGAAGTCGACCTGCGTGGGTTAGCTCCTCTTCTTACTCTGTAATTTTTGCTCTTCTTTCTCTCTCTGAGCGACCGTTTTTGTGACGGTTTGACCATGTATCGCCCCATGCGCCAGTCTCATATCTGCAAAGTGAAAATGTATGAAAAAATGCCTTTCTTAAAGGCTTTGCTAATGGTGCTTCCATAATCAAGGCATTAAGTAATTTTGAAAATATATTTACTTTCTAATCGTATTCATTCAGAATAGTTTTTTCTTCAATTTTGAGGATGTCTTTATTGTCTGGCCTTGGCTTCGGTGGACTTTGATAGCATGGTACACAACATTTTTAATTGGGAACATTATTGTTATTATCAATAATAATAATAATAATCAATCGGCAGCACGTGGAGGCACTTCCACCCTCATAACTGATACCTTCGCCAGCACAGATGACACCAAATGACTCTCTAAAATGATTTTCAACCCAGGAGGGATCTAGTGATTGATTAATCTTTCAAAAGTGAAAGTTTGGTGAAGACAAAATTAATGAGTGTGAATCCTCCAGGAGTGCGCTCACACCTTCTGCATCTTAGAAGCAGCTTGTACTTGTTAGGAGGGTTTAGTCGCCTTGTTTTCACGCCAAGTTCCGTGTTTTTTTAATTTTTAATTTTTTTAATTTTTGGGGGATTTCACCTGACGTGCATACTGAGACCTGGTGGCCACTTGACTCCTCTGCCTTCTCCTTTCTACTTGTTTTTAATTGTCTTACAATCAGAGGTGACCTTGAGAGATGCCTTAACAAATTAACAGACTTCCTTGTGATCATGTTCACACTGACAAGGCTTATTTTCCACAAAGGGTTTGTTTTCTCCCGAGTCAACGGGCGTATTGATGTTCCAGCACCAAAATGTAGACGACGCATGGGAATGAACGACGTGAACGTGAAGATGTGCTGCAGGGACGCCTGCCTTAACGGTCCACAACCGATATGTTAATACTCCTCTTTATAATTAAATATGTATATGATTGTAACTAAAGATACAAACAACACCCTGTTTTGACTCAAATCAATAACAACTTTCAATAAAAGTGATCGAATACGCCTTTGTTAAGAGAAGTCACTTTTTCTTTTCGGAGAAAACTGTAAATAAGAGAACCCTGTTAGTTATACTTTTGTAGTAGGTCCTCTAAATAAAGCAACACGAGTAGAACAATAAAACAAACGATGCATTGATTATTAAGTCAAATATTAACAGTCCTGTCGAACTTGATGTGACCTAGAGATCTCCTCCACTATTAATGCCAAACACCAAGTTAACGGAAGAACAAATGTGTTTTAACATAAATAAAAATCAATCGTCGGCGTTCCTGGAGACGTTGCTGCCATCGATCGGTTTTGGTAATTATGTGAGCCTGAAACAATGGTAGTTTTCACCTTTCGAAAAAAAAAAAAAAAAATGGTAAAGAAAAGTGTTAAGAAAACAGAAAAGTGAAATGGCTCTCTGATTTGCATTTCACCAGAGGAGTTATTTTTAGTTGACTATTAACTTCCTCTATTTTGAAATGAGATGGAGGGTTGGCAAGTGAAGTCGGGCAAGTGGACCATTTAAAGTACAATGTGTGGTCACATTCTTACAAATAAACTGTGTGTGCTGGCTTGTTAAAACGTAATGACCGGAGTGGCACCACCTTTGACGGAATCTGCGGCGCATTAAAACACGTTCAAGTTGTAATTTTATTTTTTACGAGGGGAATGAGTTGTTGACAGCTTGATCAAATGAATCAAAATGTATTTCTGAGCGTTTTCTCCTGTTTTAAACATGCCCTCCCGCCCTAATCCCGCCCTAATCCAAAAAATCCTACAGCCAATCCAGACTTTGATGGTATTTTAAATAATTTGCACGCTGACCGTAGAGACATGATGTGCAGGAAGGCTGAAGTTCATTGAAACTGACTGTGTGTAATTGTAGTATTAAGAGCCTCTGATGTCCCACTGTAATTTGGAGCATCGGAGCGGGAGTCTCAGGGTTCGGCTGTGGCCCTCTGTCCAGACGGCTCCCGGCTCGCTCTGTAATTATGGAAATGGAGTGTTTGTATTTATAGGCTAAGCCCACAAGCGGCTGCCCTGTGCTGTCTCACAGCTGGAAAACATCAGTGTAAATGAAGTGGCTTGTATTTTTTATTTTGAGTGGTTATACAATCACAACATGTACAACCTATTTGGTATGACAGGTTTTATTGGCTGCAGACCTGCTATGTGCTCGGTGGGCAATGTGGGTCATCAAGCCGCAATGTGTGAATTAATTTCATAGGTGTTCCAGGGAGGGTGTGCAATTTCCCCGACAAAGGAGCTCGGCAAACGACTTGTCAATTTCATTGGTTTAATATTTACAATAAATACACAATTTACAGTATAAAATCAATGTACATATTTATATAAATTTATGTAAAAAATAACAATACACAGGACATCAAGCCCTGATAGTGTAAAAAGGGGCTGGACCATAGCTGTTTGCAGTTTCACTCACAAAGATACAGTATCACCCAAGTGTAGAATGCAACCAAAAAACACAGTTCAGGCCATTCAAACATTGAGGCAGTTTAAATAACAAAACATTGTCTTTGCACATATTGGGCTATAGTATGTGCATTTTCACTCCCGACAAGAACTCGTCCTTGGACTAAGCGGCGGCCGTGCAGTTCTGTCTGCAGAGTTTTACAGTAGCACACAGTCATAGAGAGGCACTTCTGTGTCAAACACAGCATTCCAGTTTTAGAAGAAAGAGTAGTATACACCGGGCCAGCCCCTTAATGGTTTGTCTGCTCCAAAGCACACAACCAGTACAGCTTTTCTAAAGCTTTGATAACCAAAAGTAGTACCAGCTACGTTATTAGAAAATAATAGCACTAAAACTTTTAATATATATATATATATGTGTATATATATATATATATATATATATATATGTACATATATATGTGTATATATATATATACATATATATATGTATATGTAAAAAGGCTTTGGTCATGTCATGTGGAGGAAATATTAAATAAAAATGGCATCAGATCAGTTACATCAAGATTACACACAAAAGACCCCCCCAGGACCCCCCTCCCCCCAGTCCTCAAGTGGTGCTTCACATGTGTCTCTTCATGTGCAGGGCCAGGTGGTCAGATCTAGAGAAGGCCCTCTCGCAGAGGTGGCACTGGAAGGGCCGGTGGCCGGTGTGTTTGCGGAAGTGACGCGTCAGCTCGTCAGAGCGGGCAAACTTCCAGCCACAACCTTCCCAGCTGCAGTGGTATGGCTTCTCACCTGGAAGGAGACAAGGAGCGAGGAGAGAAACATGTTATTCGGGGTGACCTGGAGGACGGGACAATCAATACAGGAGGAAGGGCTGTTTGGTTCGGCGTAATGATGATAAAGTGCCAATGTGTAAAGTAAATCTATAGGTAATGCCAAATGGGTCATGCCTTAAGTCCAGCTGTGCGTAATGGTGCCAAGTGGGTTCATATATGCGTAACGGTGATCTATGCGTAATAGTGATGGTGCCACTGCGTGAAGTTCATTTATGCGTAATGGTGATAGTGCGTAAGTGCCAGTGCGTAAAGTTGCCAATCCCTTACCGGTGTGAGTCCGGTGATGTGCCTTCAGGTGGGAGCTCTTGGTGTATGTTTTGCCGCAGCCAGCGAAAGTGCACGTGTGCGTGGCAGTGCGCTTCCTCGGCCAGGTGCGCCGCCCTCTCTTGGGTTTGGGTTCGAGCAGCTCCAGCGGGGAGGACGGTGGGGTGAGCATGACTCGCTGCGCTCCGACCTGTACGCCCACACCCTCGTCGGGGTACACGCCGAACTGGTGGTGCGCACCCGGGTAGGGCAGCTGCATTTGCGGCGGCGGCGGCCCCGCGTGGTGGTGGTGGCGGTGCGGGAAAGCCGCGGAGCCGTGGAACTTGTGCGGGAAGTTGACGGAGTGGCACCGCGGTGCCTGGCACTCCGAGCCGCCCTGGTCGTCCGGGCTGAGAGGCGGGGTGATGCTGTGCGCCGCCCGGGGGGAGATGGCCACCCGCGGCTGCTCGAAGGACATCATGCAGGAGATGTTGCCCTCCTGCTTGATTTTGGTGCAGCTTTGGGGCACCATGCCCATGACGGGGCCGTAGCTGTCCATGGATGGCTCCACTTTGATGTCGATAACCTCCTGTCGTGGAAACGGCACGTTGGCGTAAAATCTTCCCTGTCCGTGGACGCCGGGGTTGCTGCGCGCAACGCCGAAGGAGGAGTCCAGCTCCGCCAGCAGGCTGCTGGTGTACGGGGGCGGCGGGGATCGGTGCTCGGTGGACGGGTAGGAAGACACCGCGTTGTCCTGCGTGTAGAGGCTGGCGTCGGACACCAGGTATTCCACTCCCGCTCCGCTGGAGCCCGTCGTATTGGCCAGAATAAAATCCAGATCGAGATAGTTGCTCAGATCCTCGTCGTCCTTTCTGTTGAGACTGTCCGACACCACATGCGCCATCTCGGGCACGGAGCAGCTGATGGAGACCGACTTGTCCATCTCCGCTTTCCACCTCTGGAAGAAAGCAGAATAACAACAATCGTCATTAGATATAAACTA
>NC_137196.1:17952877-17955377 GCF_960531495.2 Zeus faber | reverse complement strand
CCAACGGCGTCATATTAAAGTGCGAAACCGCAACAAGAGGCCACAAGAACGGACAAAATGGATTCTCGCAGATGGACCACACAGGAAACGCACTGTCTGATTTCCATTCGGGCCGGTGAGTCAGAGCAACGGATGCTGGAATCGCAACGGGGCGAATTTATGAGGAGATTTCAGTCTGGTCGGGAAACTGGGGAAGTCTCCCCCGTTACAGAAGTGCAGGATTTATTATTTACGAGAAAAGTATTTACGCGAAAACATCCAGTTTTTTTACAAAATTAAGTCCCATGGCAGCGGAACGCAACGGGGAGACGTGCGCGACGCGGCACGGGACACACTCTTTTGTTCAATTAGGAAACGGAGAAAAACAAATACATCTCAAATAAATAACACACTTTTGATTTCATTTGTTTTGTTTGGAGACACAGGGAACGGGGATGCGGAGTGGGACAGTCCCTTAACTCAAGCCCGGTTCAGACCACGTGATTCTGGCCTGATTTTCCACTCGCCGATGGGTCTTTGGAGATGGCCGAGCTAAGCCCCAGATCGGAAGCAAATCATAGCGCGCTCCCGTGAACGACGAGACGACGCGCCTTCTGACAGACGCCGGCGAGAGACATCAAGCAGGTTTAATATCTGGTCGTGTCGGGATCGAGCTACAGCCAATGAGAGCAGACACGGAGCGAGGGGGAGGGGAGGAGTCGAGAAGGCAGCGCACGGAGCAGCAGCCAGAAACACACAACATACCCATTTAACTTTTCTTCTCTAGGTTTTTAATATATTTCTTATTTGAATTCTGCTTTTAATGTTTTTTTTTTTAGTTTTTTTTTGTTTTTAGAATAGAATAGAATATAAGAGAAAAGAAATAATCCTGTCCCACGCACATTTTTAATTTAACATACAAGTACAAAAATCAGGAAACTAAACGACATGGGTTCAGCCTGAACCCATGTCACCCCCGTGGCACCAACATTTCTGTCTGTATCGCAATGAATTTGCCCGCGCACCTGGTCTTTGCAAACGGAAAAGGATGCACGTCTTTATTTGCATAAAGAGAGCGGGGAAGTGAGATCCGATCACAAGTGGGTCCTCGAGGCGCACGCAGAGACGCATTCCAAGGCCTGGTGTGAGCAGATGGTACATATTGCCGTCCACTTGTGATCGGATCACCCAACACGCATGTTCATAGCGGGTGTAAACGGAACCTTTCATTCAGAATTTTTCCCTGGGGGGCAAATTGCGACAAAAAAATATATATATGTTTGTTCTCTCTACACATATTATTGAGGTGAGAGTTTTGGAAACAGAGGGAACATAGTGGCCCGTGTTGCATTCCACAACAACACCTCTGCATGAAGCACACACACAGACGCACACACACATACTCACACACACACACACACACACACACACACACGAGCGTGCGCACACACACACACACACACACACACACACACACACACACACACACACACACACACACACACACCCGCTGGCTTCACCCAAAAGCCAAATGTGTCTCGTTGACTTTCACCTCGAGTGTTATGCAGAACCCTCCTTTGCAAAATATGCTGCAGCTCTGGCTGACATGGCAGCGTAACGACTACATGTGGATATAATTGAGCTATAGCGGAGCTCCAGGGGAGGGGAGGAGAGGGGAGGGTGGGGTTCGGGGTGGTGGGGGGGGGGGGACCCCAATTTATTAGCTGTTAACACCAGGAATCATTCCGGGCTCCCTCCTCACACCACACACACACACATGGCCGAAAAACCTCTTCCCTCCCCAGAGTGCTAAGAAAGGTGTTTTTTTTTTTATTTGATAAATGGGAGCGGACAGGGCTCTCAGTGAGCGCAGAGTGGGAGCTCTGGAACATGGAACATTCTCAGACGGGACCACCACGGACCCCTGACAGTCCGACATGCATCAACTGTATGGTATTTTAAAAAACCAACCAGGATCAATGTAGTCCTACGTTTTCTTATCCACGGCACATTCCCTTCAGTTTGCAAATAAATGCGAAACATTTACTGATGCCCCGCCAAATCGGCCTAATTGATTGAATAGTTTCTACCCTCAAAAGAGGAGACGGAATACGCTTGGACTTCTTGGATTCACGCTTTAATTCGGTTTTCAGTTTTTAACACAATACAAACAAACACAGATCAACAATGAATACAAAAGAGAAAATTTGAATGACATAACAAGAGCAGAGAAAAAACAACAACATTAAAGATGAATAAAAGATAAAGGAAGGGTTGGCGTTAGGGTTAGGGCTGACCGTAGCGCCGCCTCCCTGTTACCGTCCATACTTCCACCTCCTTCCATTTTTCAGCCTTTTTTTTTAATCTCCTCTACCAGCTCAGTTGCGTGAGATCCCCACTCTCCCTACTCGTTGGACGGGATTCTTCTGCTCGTGCGGAACATCAAATGGTCTTTCTGTGTAAAGTCGTCTGCCTCCGCCGCTTGAAGTCGGCGTTGGAACCCGTGTTTTCTCTCCGGACC
>NC_137196.1:17865377-17940377 GCF_960531495.2 Zeus faber | reverse complement strand
TTTTCCAGCACTTCATCTCTGCGGTAGAAGTATACTATCCTTGCACAATACGAGGCTTTCAATGATGTGATTTTTAATTTTTGGGCACAGTGTAATTCTGCTGGCCAGTTCACAGTGTAAACCCCCAGTGTCGCCATTTGTATCAGTCATGACAATGACCTGACAGTTTCCAAGCTGGAAATAGGGTTTTGGAGGTTTCAGTTTTGTTACAACACACTGAAAACACGCCTCTGAGGTTACTGTCGTCAAAACACAACAAACTCAGTGTTGTTGTTTTTTTCGTCAATCGATCATGCGATGACTTTGACCAAATCCTTCCATATTCAACCCTTCGCTTATCAATCCATCAATCCATCAATCAATCTCTCCAACCGCGCATTGATTTCATGATTGATATTTATAAGGAGCGATTCACTCAATATCTTAATTCTATTATTAGCTTTCTTTTTTTCCTATTTTCCTTTCCTTTTTCTCAAAATTTCTTCTATTGCTTTATTATTATTGCCTATTGATTTGAATGTGTGCTGCTGAAACCCTGTCATTTCCCTATCTATCTATCTATCTATCTATCTATCTATCTATCTATCTATCTATCGATCTATCGATCTATCGATCTATCGATCTATCGATCTATCGATCTATCTATCTATCTATCTATCTATCTATCTATCTATCTATCTATCTGTCTATCTATCCATCTATCTATCTGTATATCTAATGTCTCCCTTCTCTTCTCTGGATCATTGTTTTACTGAATTATTCTTCATATTTTTTATTGTGAATAACAAACCGTCCCCAGCCCGTACCGCCTATTACTGTAACTTAAAAAAAAGGGAAGAAAAAAAGCTGCTGTTTAAATAAAACGGCCGTTGCTCAATGGCAATTGCCTAAGACATCCAATTCCTGGATAATGAATGCTTGCCCTTGTTCCAAATATAGTTTTTTTTTTTTTTTTTTTTCGGTTGCCACCATGGCCTGCCATTTCTCAGGGTTGTGGGCTTCTTTAATGAGCACTTTGATCCCACTTGGGTCTGGCGCTGGTGTTTACGTGACCCTGGAGGAGAAAAAAAAAAAAAAAAAGAAACCAAAAAAAAAAAAAAAAAAGAAATAATGAAAAGAAACCAAAAAACCTGCTGCTCACAATCCCTGCGAGAGACCACTGACCATCTCGCCACGAAGGTCCGGAAGAAATCAAACGGGATTATCGCGCGGCGGAGCACTCAAGTCCGATTGGTCGACAGAGGCAATCAGCGTCAGATATTGCTCAATAATGACCGCTGATCTGTTGACGACGGCCGCTGTCACGGCAACCACCTCTCCGCCTGGTTTCACGCCCCCCAAACTTGACAGCCCTGAATAAATAGGTTTGTCACATGTAGGGAGAAGGATTATTTGGAAATAACGCCTGACTGGCAGCGAATGTTCTTACCTTGCTGAAAAACAAAACAAAAAACAGTCAACAAACAGAAAAATCAAACTGATATGGAAGAATTTCTTCATCTTGTTTCATTGACCAACCCATCCGCTTTTTAGACCATTAGAGGTGGTAACTCTCTTACCAGTTTTTAGTTTTCCTCAACAGTTTTTTTTGGAGCACACGACACAGCGTGTATTTTGTTTCCAACGAGGCCTGAATAAGGAGCAACAGTTTTACGAGCGCCGAGGGTGGGTTGGTTTATAATCCGTGGCATCTGTGCGCTTTCACTGAAACCTGCATTAAATCTTACACTCCTCAGGTCGTTTTAACTCCCTTCAACTTGCAGTTTACGCCGCAGATAAAAAAAAAAGCTTTTCAATCTTTCAACGAGCCTCAGGATTACGCGTGACGGGCAAAAAAAGCGTGCGGAAGAATCAACAGATACGATGATTATTTTGTTGCGAAATCAGGATTTAAGTTGATTTCCTGGGACCAAACGGACCCGATTTGGAACAAATGGGACTTGATGTGCCACCAAAATCTGGACTTTGTTCAATTATCTTCCAGTTTCCAGATTTTTCCGAGCCCCAATTTCTTTACCATCGGTGACATCAGATGACCTTCAATGTCAGGTTTCATTTTCAGATTTTTCTTTTGGAATTTTTAGCTCATTAAACCTCGTTAAACTCACGTTTTTGCCCCATTTTCCACTCTTTTAATTTGTTCAAAATCAAATTGGTATCGATTTTCTTCGTCTTCTCAGTAGTGATAGCACATTTGCTTCCTCACAGTTGGTTAAAAAAAAAAAATCACATTTCTTTCATTACGTTTGAAGGTATACTTGCCTCATTAACCCATTTCACATGAAGCATTTTAGTTTGTCCCGACGTGTGCTTATGCAGTCCCAGGTTAAATTAGTCCCTGGGCTGTTGTTGCTTGGAGGCAGTCCATTTTGGACATATCAGCGCCTCCATTGGTTGAAACCTGCATGTCACAATTCTAGTTCACACGCATTGTATTCATTTCATGTTCCGTGAAACTAACAGTACATCTTCGTTGATTTCTAAAGATGGCTCTTTGAAAGAAGTGCTGTTTGAATAGGTGGACAGGATGTGCCCGACCCGGGCTGCAGGTATGCACGCCTCCTGTTTGCTCACGCTGACTTGCACTTGACTGACCTGTTACCCAAACATTGACACTATTATTGCCGCAGCCGAGTGGGAGACCCAGGTGGAGATAAAGTGGTGGAGAAGGAGAAGACAACTGCGGCGTTGACGGAGTGACTCAGACGTTCCTCCTGATGGATTGTTGGTATTTGCACTGCGCGCCCAATCTCAAGAGTCGAGCCATGTGACCAGACCAGGAGCGGGATGTCGGAGCACGCAAACACACACACAGACGCGCACACACACACACGTAAAGGGAGTACAAGATATAAAGTTATGTAATCGCCCATTATTAGTAAACACCCTCAGACAATCGGGTGTGCAGCATGACTATTTCAGAGGCGGATCAGGGGACTTAGCGGGGTGTAAAAGGCTGTCGGGGAGCTGCAGGCGCCCTGCCTGGACTTGCTTGTGCCCATCCACGTGTTTCTGGATGCCCCTGTGTGTGTTGGTATGAGTCACGCCAGACAACGGCTGCTTGGCCAAGCCACTGTGACTCACCCTACGTGGAAGATGTATTGAGCGCGGAATGCGGATTATTTTCTCATGGCCGGCGTGCGGTATCGCTCTGTGAGACTCTTGTGGTATTACTACCTGTGTGTTTCTAGCGAAACAGGGCAAAATAGGGATGGCCCCACCCGGCCTAAAGACAACAAAAGATGACTGGCTTTTGCTCTGATCTGTTTGACACGTCACTCAAGACACCTTTTTAGTGTCTTTAGGAGGGTAACAAATGCACACGCACACAGGAGAGTAAATGTAATATCCATTCAGAAGTCGAGCAAATCCAATATTGTGTGTGGAAGGTGTTTGGCATTGACAAGTTGCGTGGGCGAGTAGCCCGACAAAGCCTTGCGTCAGTGGCCGACCAAGGGTTACAGCCCTCGGAGACGGCGGGAGCCACATCTCTGATAGCAGCAGAACCTTATAGTGGCCCTTATCTTCACACTGGCTCCTTGAGCACTGCTTTACACCACTTTGGCCCCAGTTTTACAGCAACCAGAAAAAAAAAGAAATATGGCCATAAACATAAAGTGACTGACTGATAGCTGCTTTCTGCTGAAGGATGCCCTCTAATTAGCGTGTTTTACGAGCCCAGTATCCACAGTGAAAGCATGTTCCGTGTTACATCGGAGAGCAAACACTGCCTGGGAGGTTAGGGTGACCACACTGAGACCAAGTTCAGGCCATTCTGAAAGACACTCAAAACCTCTGTGAAGGTATTGCACAGGAAAAATTTAGCTATTTTACACAACGCTTGCCATCTGTACGGTTCAATATCATCAATAAGAGTATAATGGGGCAATTCAATATGCATACTACTGTAGCAGTATTGATGTCTCGAGGGTTGAACATAAATTTTTCTTATTATTTCTTTGCGATAAAGTGATGAAGATATTGATCCAGAAGTTCAAACACCACAAGAGTAGAGTTCTAAATAACAGAAACTCGCCATTTTATTTTTTTTCGGGGACCAAATACGGAGTAGGGACACCAGTTCTTTGAGGGACAAAGGAGGTTGAAACCTCCTTCCATCAAAGTTAAACAATTTACAGATCAGGCGATTGGGGAGGCCATGGTTGATGGTTGACTGCGTTCTGGTGTTCAGAAAGCCCAATCCCCCCATGAAACTTATATAACAGTGTGTATGAGGCACCAACATCCTGGAACATGAGAAAATCATGAGGGTACCGTGTAGACACCTTGTGGTGCACCTGGTGTTGTAAAACGGCCTTGTAGTCCTTTGTAGGCCATGACTCCCACAAAATGGCCGGCCCATGCCATGGATCTCCCTCCATGTTGAACAGTTGGAACACTGTGGATCGAAGGCGTAGTTTGGCTTCCTCCAAACGCCAACCTGTACAGATGTAGGAAATGGGGATACGGCGTTTACCCGTTTCCCTGGTAGGTTAGAAACGAATGCAACTTTCGCTGCTTCAGAAATAAGCCCTTTGGCATTCCTGCGCCGAAGCCCAAATCCATCTCCTGTTTCACCTGCTCTTCAGGACCCGCTTGAGTGAACTGAACCTGCCACCGGCCGATCTGCCGCTGCATGGCCGACCTCTTGACAAAGGGAAAGCTCTCTCTTTAAAATGATTGAAATATTTCAAATGCTAACCCCTCGGACAAAGCCAGCCAAAACACGGGGGGCACTGATTGTGATGAGGGGTAAAGTTGATCCTGACCCTCTGGTCAACCTGAAAGCGGTGGAGGGCGGGGCGTGGGGGGGGTGGAGGTGGTGCGGGTTGAGGTGGTTAATCTCGGTTTACACCGACATCACTCAGCAGCTCCTTGAGAGGGGATTGACAGACGGGAGTAGCTGGAGGATTCTCCTCTCACCTGGAGACAACGGCGAGAGGGACCCGGGCTTGACCTCCCCGAGGGAGGAGGTGATGAGAGAGAGACCTGATGTGACAACACGGAGAGAGAGTGAGAAAGAGAGAGAGAGAGAGAGAGAGAGAGATAGAGATTGAGTAGGAAAGAGAGAGGAGAAAGAAAGCGAGAACGAGAGAGCATATCACAGGTTAAATTTGCGTTTCTTAGTTCCTGCAACTTGGAATCATTTGAGGTAAAGGTACAGTTCAAAGGGCGTCTCAATCTGTTTGCAAAGTGATTGGACAGAGATTTCGGTTTTGGAGCCATTTGTTTATTCATATTGGACTTATCTTTACTTCTGGTGATAAGGTGAAGTATCAGCGTCACGTCTTGTAATTTGCCCATGTGACTAATGTTAAAATGGTTTGTTGATGTTTCTATTTTTTTATCATTTTTTTTACAAATTGCATTTGGGGCCATGACTATAAATCAACTTGGGACATGTTGATGTTTGATACACCACAGAGTGTAGGTGTGTTGAACAGGCCCTTTAAACTAACACTACATTCCATCACCTCTGTTTACTTGTCTGCTCAGGCGTCGTTGTCGACCACGCCTGAATATGACTTTTCGACTACAGTAGATATGGATGTACAGCATGCAGTGATGTTACTCTGCTGTAGCACAGGCCTGCGCTAAAGCAGCTCTGGTTCTTGCATGTACGTGACCAGATTTTGAACAAAACTGGTAAGAGTTTTTGTTAGATGTAGGCCACTGTTTCACTTTAACATCTCGAAGCAACTTATTATCGAAATTGAACTCAAAATCATAATTCAAAAAAAGGATAAAGAAAAGTACATTTTGAAACCAATATCCCTCTTCTATTATTAGGGGTCCAGTCCCTGAAGGGGGCGGAGACCCCTTTTGGTTTTGTTTCCAAGAAATTGACGTCACTGGTGTATGGATGTCATGGACACGAACTCTGACAGATTGTAGAGTATTTTGGAGTATTTTCCCATCGGCAGTAGCACAGAAGCGCAGATATAACCGCCGCTAGACTCGAGGTAGGTGTTGGGTTTGGAACGTGGATAATGCAACATAATCTTTTTACTTTATTCATTTATTACTAATCCGACACGCACCATGGTGAGTTATAAAAAACAAAAAATGAAAAAACATCGCCTTCAGAATTTCATTTTTTATCCAATTGCCTTCAGAAAAAGATATTCGAGAGATATCGATTTATACAATCTTCCTGAATTGGAGTTAGTTGCTACAATAACCATAAGCAATTGAAAAAATTAAGTGTATTGCTGCCTGAAGCTATATTTATTAGATAATTAAATACGATTATTAAATGTCCTTATTATTATATTATATTATATTATATTATATTATATTATATTATATTATATTATTTTATATTATATTATATTATATTATATTACATTATTATTTTTGTATTATTATTTTGGATATTTTTATATAGGATGTATGTTAGCATCTTTATGAAATACTGCCTGCATGTCATCAACAAATGCCAATACTAGTCCATTAAACCTGACTTGGATTCACAAAACATGATTCTGTTTATGTCTTCACCTGGGAAATTCAAGGCACCAGCAGAATTACCACAAATGCTAAGTTGAGTTATTCGCATCTTACATAAAAAAGAACATTATAGTACATTTACAGCCGTTCATTAAGTTCTCAAGACACAATCAACGTAGGCCAAACATCACCACCATGATCGTAATGTTCTCCTGTTCTTTTATATTATACGTTGGATCTACATCGCCGCCTCATGTTTTGCATTGATGTTCATTTCAAACGTCAAATGTGACTTTAGTCTAGACTCAAAGTATTTTAATAACTATTTTAATAAGGCCCTCATAAAACACACAGCTCCATTTTTTTTCTCATAAGAACAATGGCGCTCACCCTGCCTTGCCATAAAGCTCCTCCTGTTTATTCACCGCACAAAGGAGGATGTGCCGTCTGTGGTGAGGTTAAGTGGTGTCTATTATTCTGTAATTATTTACCATCCGCCAGGAGCATCAGGTCGTACTGGTACGTCCAGTTATGGGCAAACGGCCCCCGTCAGCGGTTTGTAGCGTGGGATCGTTCCCCGTGCGGTTTCACCTCCAAGTACAGCAGCGTTTCATGTCCAGTTTTTAAGAGACTCCAGAGTGGAAACTGTTTGCCAAGTCAATAAAACCCCTCTGAAAAGGGTCTCTGATCAATTGTGAGCCGTTTTTTATAGCTTTACACTCCAAACAGGTCCTCAAGCAGAGCTGCATGGATATATATATATATATATATTTTATTATTGCTATCAAAGGGTTTCCCACATGGTCACGTGGGGTTATGAGCGGTGTCCTCTTAACGTCATATCACATAAATAATATAAGATCTGGAAAAAAGTCTGCATATTACACGCGCTTTTTTTCCCTTCTATATGTGAGTTGCAGTCATGGAAATTAGCAAAGTATGAGTATTTTGTTACTGTGCTTAAGTACTGTGTATGTATGTACTAATATTCCATTTGGGATACTTTTGACTTTTACCCTGCTACATTTTGACTCTACTACATTTCTAACGCAGTCACTTTAATCGGGATTCATATTTATAAATGTTTATTCTTGTAAATTACTTTGACCCCCCCGTGCTATTTTTTTTGTAAATTGTAATCAGGAATGAGAATTTGTCTGCAGAAAAAAAGGCTCCGTGGCACTTGACAGTATTCTTGGTTCTTTTATATCAAGGCTCTCGATATGAAAAGTACTTTTATTTGTAATACTTTAAGTACATTTAGGAGCAAGTGCTACATATGCCTTCAGTTATGTTTGAAGGTATTTGTACCTTTTGCTCAAAGTTAAAGTTCCAAGCTCTTCCATCACTGGTGATTCCATGTGTAGACAACCCTAACCGCCTGGACGGACATACTTACACAACCTGTGTCGCACACACACACACACACACACACACACACACACACACACACACACACACACACACACACACACACACACACACACACACACACACACACACACACGTACGCCACGCACCTGTGCGATACCATGTGGACAAAGGGCCGATAGCGGGGGTAAAAGAACTTGACATTTGGTTTTCCTAATCGCCGCCGACACCTCCTCTGTGTTTGAGCTGCACAAAGACCTCCGGCCATATTTGTTTTCAGAGCGATTGCCTTCCAGAGCGACCACACGCTCATTATTCCCTCCTCCGCAATGTCAGTGCTCAGATCCACATCAACACACTCGTTTGGGCTGGAGATGGTAAATATTTATGTGGTGTATCTCTTGTGGAATACTTGCGCACACACACACACACACACACACACACACACACACACACACACACACACACACACACACACACACACACACACACACACACCAGCACACACACACACGCACACACTTCAATGTTGTTTGTGCAGCAGTGGTTTCTATATTATCGCCTCTTTTGGGTGATTGAGTGCTCCTGGGTCGTAATGTTTCCATATCGCCATGGGTTGGGCGGATTCGAAAGCTGTCACCGATCCCTTCGAGATTTCTGAAGCTGGAGCTGAAGTTGAAGCTGAAGCTGAAGAAGGGCTTTCTTTGTTTTGTCCCAATTCTTGTTTTATTGTTGGTACTGTTACTTTTTTCACCTGGCACTCTGTGTTTGCCAGGGTTTGGATGTTAATGTCGTGAAATAACGTTGAGGTGATACAATTTAGTAATAAAATGTTGGCAATTTTGTTATGACGTAACAATTTTTGATAACACTGTAACAATGTATATCTCATCCACTGTTATCCGTCCATGAACGTATGATTGTATCCATATTTATTCATCCGAACAGAAATACCCCAAGTATATTCATGCCCACAGCCAATACTAGCAACGGTTTATTAATCCTGTGCATTGAACACATTGTGCATATTCCGTGTATTTTTGAGTGTTTTGTCTTTGTTCAACTTTTTTTCATGCCGTCTGTCCGAACAACAATAGTTAGCGATTAAATAACCTGTTTTTACGCAGAACAGTCTTTAAGATAATGTCTCTGTCTGGCAGCAGTTTCAGCCGTGATTCATTCATTCAAACCCGAGGGTATCCCCGGCCGTCCCCCTCTAACCTCCTCCTCTCCCTCCCCCTCTCCCTCACCCTCCATCTCAGGTTGCCTGTTCCCGGGTCTGAAGGCCCCGAGGCCTGCGGGCCAAATCCCCCCAGCCCAGACGTCTGCAGAGATCTGGCAGGTCCTCATTGGGACTCCTGCTTTTATTGTCGCTCCAGTCCCCCACGCATTGTTACCCGAGACTGGAATTGGAGTGTTGAGGTGGTGTGGAGGGGGGGAGGACGGGAGGGTGTATTGTCCTGTACTGAGAAGCTGGAGAGGTGGAGGTCTAGGCACCAGTCTGCTGCTGCTGCTGCTGCTGCTGCTGGTGGTGCTGGTGGGGGTCTGGTCGATCTGCTGAAAAGACCTGAAAAGACCTGAAAAACAAAAAAAAGCCCACCTGAGAGGAGCCCAAAGCGGAGCAGACCTGAGCCGGTTCCAACGACCAATGAAGAGAGAAAGAAAGAAAGAAAGAAAGAAAGAAAGAAAGAAAGAAAGAAAGAAGGTTTTCAGCTCAAGAGAAAAGGTGGTGAATAGAGACTGAGCCTTGGGGTTTCAGATAAACAACCCAACCCCCCTCCATCCTTCCTTCCCTCCATTCAGGGGCATTAGTTTAAAAAAACACCAGTGGAATACTTGCATATAAATATAAATGAACGACTGAGCTCATTGATTATTGCCGCGAGGACCATCGGAGTCGTCCTCGATGCGGGAATTAGCCCAAAGCTCCCTGTAATGTAAATGTGTGATAGATGTTTAACTATTATGTCAACGAGAATCCCCAAAACATTCTTTATCACTCACTCTTTAATGCCACATTCTTTGATGAAAATCACCATACGTAGTCTTTCTTTCTGCAATAATATTGTGTGCTAAGGAATATTATTCTGGCCGCCACGGACATGTAAGCACACACACACACACACACACACACACAAACACACACATCGACACACACACACACACACACTGGCAGGCCCAGACGGCAGCTCCACCAGATAATGTCCTGGAAATGGAAATGCATTTGCACTCTGCAGGAGGCTGTGATTAAACCTTCTATCAATATCAATGAGTCCTACTTTTTAGACTCTCTGGCACCCATCTGCCGCTCTCTCTCTCTCTCTCTCTCTCTCTCTCTCTCTCTCTCTCTCTCTCTCTCTCTCTCTCTCTCTCTCTCTCTCTCTCTCTCTCTCTCTCTCTCTCTCTCTCTCTCTTTGTTTTACTTAACCAATGAAAGCCAAGTTGTCCTCCAACTTTTTTTTTTCTCCTACTTGTCTTTCAGCAGAGCAGGCCAATTCTGAAATTAAAAAAAAAAAAAAGATTTCGAACCAGAGCGGGAATATCTCAGATGTTCCCTTTGGTATTTTATCGCTTTCCCTTTTTCTGGCAACAACAGTTGGTGAAATTGGTATTTATAGTTTTTTTTATTTATAGTCGGGGCTTTTATGCAGTAAAGATGGGCACCGTTAAGGCCGGTGCTTGTCTGCTGCCGTAGCTCCAACTTAGCGGTATTTCAAAAATACATATATATGAATTTAGCTGAATGGGGGTAACTTAAGGTAAGGGTTAAATCACCTGTATTTTTAAAATGGATCTCAGACAATACTCCTCCCCAAATAACATTTATAGAAAATGTAGCATTTTGGAACGTAAACCCCTTAAATGCATGTGTCCAGAAGATAGACAGATGAGATAATAGTATGGATAATAATAATATTCCCTTTTGGCCGGCTGAGCAGGAGGATGTGAAAGTAACTCAAACTCAGTGTGAATATCTGAGGGACGTGGTGGTGAATGAGGCATCTCCATTGTCCACCTGCATTGTGTTACATGGGAATGAGGACGGCAGGAAAGCTCCCCTTTGTTCAGCTCTATATTCTGTATTATTACACCAACATTGATGCTCACGCACACACACACACACACACACACACACACACACACACACACTGTTTACACCGTACACTCAAAGCTCTTCAAAGGGTGAAAAAAAAACTTCAGCAAATGGAAGGTGGAGGTAAATTAGAAGGAAGAGCAGGTAAGCTGGAGAGGAAGCTCCAGGAACAAAGCCTTCACTCCCACCCCTGTCCCACTTTGACCAGAGAGATCCGACAGGAAGTGACATCACCGGGTTTGTTCTAGTGTCGTTTTGGGAACTCAGCAGCATCACCGGTACTTATTTATCACCATCATGATGTCACAACGAGGTTCTGTTCCTTAAAAGTCACGTCTCCTGTCCTAACTAGAAACTGAATGTTAGATATTTAATTAGAAAAAAATATATATACAAAGAGATAATTATGCTAATTTTAATATTAGTATCATTATTCTGAAATTATAATAATTTTATAATATATAAAATAAATTCATAGGAATAATAAAAACATGTATTATTATTATTATTATTATTATTATTATTAATAATAATAATAATAATAATAATAATAATAATAATAATAATAATAATAATAATAATAATAATAATAAATACAATAAAAATAAAACAAATGTTTAAACATACAATTCATGATAATTTTTAGTGAAATAATTTTTTTTAATTAGGGTTCAACATTCAGATTCCTGGAGTAATGAAAAAATACGCATCATTTGAAAAGGACCTCACTAGTCTAGTGCCTGGTCGCAGATCTGTGTCCAGGGGCTGTTGTTTCTGCACCAGCCACTAACATCTGCAAAATGTTGTTGTTTTTTTTCAGTTTGTGCTCAAGGTGCAATATTTATTTGGTTATTCGAATGAAGAAATGGTGTATAAAGGAATAGAAAATGTTCTTTCCGAGACTTTAGCAGAAAGCACTTTATACCATCGCCCGTACAGAGTCAAGCAAGATCAACGGACGGATCAGAGGCGAGACAGAGCGAGAGCCTGGCCGTGTCAAATGACAGCCTCTGAATGTGCTCCCTGCTTTAACTCATCATCCCTGTTCCCCGTGACAACCTGTAATTGTGAACATTTTAGAACAGCCCTGAAGATGTGCGGCCATTCAGCTCATCCTCCCGCTCTCCCGTAGGTTCGTCCCACGGATCTCAAAATGAAAGCGCATTTAAAGGCATATCGGAACAGCGTGAACCACCCCGTTGAGTAACCTGGCGGGTTCAATCCAAATTGAAGCGGCGCTGGGAGGAGGGCGATTAGGCCCCAGAGTCCTCTTCAGTAAAGCTCTTTAATTACACAAAACAGATCTGGAGATAAATGGTAAACACTCGGTCATCTGATAGCATCTGGGCCACAAAAGCATCGCCCTGCACCCGACTGTTAAGTACGAGTACGGAGCTGTAGCCCCCGAGCTTCCTTGTAGCATCAAAGAAAAGAAAGAATGACAATAGAAGATATCTTTAAATAAATTACGCCATTTGCATATGGACGACATGGGGGAAATCAGGGAAAAAACAACTCAAGTTTCATTAAATACCACTTTCAAATGCTTTGTATAGCCCTGTTTTTAAATGATATAGGCCTGTACAAGCACAGTCTTGCTTTTTATTGAGTTTTGCTCAGTTTTGGTGTTCTCTGACCTCCGGATGAGCCCGTCTGAGGGAACTTCTCGATGTGCATTCCCGTTCAATATGATTTTATCACCGTCTTCATTTGGGTGATTTCCAAGGAGCGACTTTCGGTGCAGGCTCATCATCCTCGGTCTGAGGCTCGCTCTTGATGAACATCCTGTTTTAAGCCTCAAAAAAAGGAACAACGCACTGTGACAACGTATGTGGCTACGTTGAATATGTGTTTGATAAGCATCTTTATTTAATCAGGTTGAGGCTAAAATGTATTTTTCTTGGAGGGACGAATGAATCTAACAATGCAATTTAAGAAACACTATGTCACTTATTAACCTTAAGATAACAGCTTCAAAATCATTTTTGATGGTACACTGACTTGTAATGGAGAATGGCATGCAACGGTAGTTAAAGTTTTTTTGCCTGGTAAAAAAATAAATAAAACGATAAATTATAACTTGGCGGTCAAAATGTCCAGTAATCATGCGCATACAAAACGCGTATGAGACGGGGTCATGGCGGGTCCGGCACCCCCAGGGCCGGTGCGCGCTGGCCCTCACTTTCATTGCGCCACGGGGTTAGTTTCATCTGGTGCCTACACCGATGGGTGTACATTATATTTGCGTTTGCAACAAAGACTGTTACTGAAACGTAACATTGTAATTTGTTTGGAAAAACAATTTTTTTTTCGGACACAGGACCGAGTTTTTACGACAGTGGTGTAAATGGCGCTTTTCCACCCCATGGAACCGGCTCAACTGGAGTCGACTCTACTCGCCTTTTTGGTTTTCCCATCGGGCAAAAGTCGTGGATAGTACCTGGTACCTGGTAGTTATTTTGGTACCGCCTCCGCCGATGTTCCAAGCGAGCTGAGGCGGTACTAAAATATCACGGCGGGTAAGAGAGTGAGAACGGGACTGAGAACGTCTCCCCATTTAATTAAGAAAATCTAGAATAAAAAAAACAACAACCCCACACTGTTATTATTGGCTTTTGAGCAAGAGAGATTGGAGAGGGGAGATTTTATTTTTGTTTGCAAAGGTTTAAAAAAAAAAAAAAAAATGCAAGTTATGGTCAAATAACGATGCCAAGAAAACCAGAAAAGCTTATCCAGCCACACGCCGAGAATCAAGAACACCATCCCGTCCACAGCCTCCATTGGTCCTGCGTGTGTGCGGCGCGTTGAAGATGACGTCACGTCGCTATGGGTACGATCTGAAGTGGAAAACATAGTACCTGGTAGCACACTGAGGAGAGTCGAGCATAGTTCAGTATACGGTATACAGTATACAGTTTCTGAGTGCAATTGCATCTATACAGTGCTTTTCCATTGGCTGAAAAAGCACCGTATAGATGCAATTGCACTCAGAAAGTGTAGGGGCGCCAAAAAGTTACAAAGTGCTGCTGCTTTAAGACATTTTTTAGAAGCAGTGTTCAAACGATACAGTTTGAAACTCTAAATCACATTTGAAATCATTAGAAATGTCAGAAATGCAAAACTTCAAAATCACATCATAGGCAGTGGCGTGCATTCCCATTTGGTCGGAATAAAAATGCAGCAAAAGTGCCTTCAAAGTGCCCCAGTGGTAGAGAAAAATCGAATCGCTAATCATTATCCAGGACTTGAGGGTTCGATGCCGGGTGAGCTTTTGAAAGCCGCCAACACGAGTGTGTGTTTAAAAGCGCTCTGAGATGTCACGACGCTCCCCAGATAGCGACATATCACTTTTCATGAGCAGTTTTCACAGCGAGGTCTTCAACACGGGCTTCTAGTTCTCTAAATCCCGATGCTGAGGGTGATATTTCACTTTCTTTGAGGAGTGACTATGGCATTAGGGCCACATGGGTATACCGTTTTCGTTGTCATTCTTAAAGAAGAAGAAGAAGCAGGATTTTATTCAGGTAGAAAACAACAAATATTCAGTAGGTTTTACTTTTATACCCCTTTCCCAGCTGCACCAAAAACCTGGATAACACCCGCTAACATTCGGCATTTGTCTCAGCCCCAGGTCAGATGATCCTGCAATGGTCACGGGCTTTGATCGGCTCCACCTCCGATCGGCTCCGATGTGAACCAGTTTTGGGCCGTTTACCTGCCCGATCCACACGTGCGTTGAAATTCCGGACGCTGGCCGGTTAGTGGGCAGGAGTATCTGTGTATCGTTCCATCAATTCATATCCCATTTAGAATCCAAAGTTATTGCCTTTCTTTCCCGCATGGGGGAAGCAGGAAATGTTGTGCGTGTGCGGATCGCACCGCAGGGGGGCACAGTGGAGAATCCCCACGATCCCCGCCGGGCTCCCCCGGTCACCGCCCCAAGCCCTTCACTCTGCTCCCCGCCGACGAAGGACCGGTGCTCCACGCCGCTTCTGCTGCAGTGTTGCGTCGTTCATGAACGATCAGATTCGTTTGAAACGGCTCGAAATACTTTTGTTTTTTTACAAGTTTTACAGTTTTATGTCGTTGATTGTTTAAGTTTCCGTCTCCTCTACTGTTTTGTTCCCTATCACGATGGCACCGTGACGCGCCCCTTTTTGCGACCCGTTCATGACGTCGAACGTGACGCGCCAGAAAGAAAACGGCATTTCTCCCGGCGATGGGAAAGGTGTCAATCGCCTATTTTTAGCTAATTTCATTGTGAAAATGGTATTAGTGAATGACTCTTCCGAATTGAACACTAAACTACTTAGAATGATTCAAATGGGTTTTTTTCTTTTCCTAGTTGATTAGTACATGTAAATATAGTTTAAATGACAAAAAAAAAAAAGCATTTGGTCGAGATGGAAGCGATAAATCACACCCAGACTGTCTTTGTGACTGTGAAGATCCTGCAGTGTGAAGCCGGTGCATATTTCCACGGGTGAAGGTACAACCGGCGGAACGAAACACACAACCTGTTCTAATCTCGACAAATGCATTTCTTTTACTTTAATCTTCAATCTCCTCTCCTATAGGCACCGTGGAGATAAGATACTCGGCACACGACGACTCCTTGACTCATGCCTTTTTTTCGAGTTTCGAGTCATGGTTGTAAAACCCTTCCAGCCAGTCAATCTCCCTGCGCTTGAGATTAGATTAGCCGTTGGCATGTCCTCAAGTTCAACAACATCTGCAGAAAATGTTATATTTGTCGTAGGGGCTTAGATAACGCACTGACAATACCAGCGAAACAGCACCAATGGAGGATAAAAATAGTTTAAGCTCACGGAGTGATATGATCTGCAGGGTTTTCCTCCATTCAGGTCACATGAGTTCCACACATGGGACATGTGAGAAGTACGGAAAAATTTTTTTTCATGTGACCAACTCTAACTGCTGTTTTCAACGGCACTGTACCTGCATGTCAGGGAGGAGTCACAGCCTAAATGTCAGTGGTTTCTAATCACTCTTCTCCGCGGTAAATGAGCTGCGGTGATGTTTGGATGAGTAATGAAGAACATTAAGACTAAGCCGTGTGCGTTCTTGTCGTTGCCGGGAAAGAATGGAGCAGTTATTTTCCGTTCTTCTCTACTTATCGTTCTATCTCGCAGACTAGACGAGACTTTATCGTCTAAAGAACGACTTACAATACCTGCTGTGGCATTAACAGCTCTGCTAGTTGAAGTTTCAAACTAGATAGTATTTAGCTATATATGTTGCACTCAAAAGGGAAATAAAAAATATAAAAGGGGAAAAGTCAGCGACAACTGACTAAATAAAAACAATTAAAATAAAAACACAGAAAATCAAAAGGTAACAATATAAATAAAAACGAAAAAGAAAAATAATATTAGTATTAAAAAAGAAAAAAAGAGAAAATAAAAAGGGTCGATTTTCCCTTTTTATTTTATTTTTTTATTTCCAGGGTTTTAATTTATATTATTTTCTATTTATATATATTATATATATCCAACAAAAAACACATATTAGCATACACACACTACACTAGAATACATTTAGGTAGTCTACATGTGAAACAGAGATAATTATAGACAAGTTTTGTTACCCACAGTTCCAGATTTATTAATTAGCTATAGAAAGTTAGTCACATACTCGTCACATTCCAGGAACTGTACAAAACCCCCCGCTGTGTAATGTGGACAGTGTTCCTAACTTAGACAATGTTTTGCGCTCTATGTTTTCTCCAACTCCAGTAAATGCCTCCAAATAATAAAATCCCAAAGCCGGACAATGAAGTTTCAGTCGTAAAAAAAAAAAAAAAAATTTAAATAATAAAGTTATGGCTTTAAAACATCTGGTCTCCCCACTTCACACACACACACACACACACACGCACACAGGCCCGCACACACGCGCACACACACACACAAGGCAAAGAAAGTCAAACATTTACCGACCCTAAAAATAAAATTTTTTTCTGCAGATTGTGTAATTACACAGCGATGGATGTCAGTGTGTAACGCGATGCCTTTCTTGTGTGTTTGTGAAGGGAAGGGGTTGCGGAAAAGGGCGGAGATGGAGGAGGAGGAGGAGGAGGAGGGGGAGTCTGGTACAATATAATTAAAATAGAACGGCCTTCGATTGTTATTGTATAGCTAACCTCGAAAGGATGGCGTGTCAAAAGAAAATGAAAAAAACCAAAAACAAAGCTGAAAAATGGGTTGAGCTCAAGCTGTTCAAGCTTAGTATGGAATAATGTATCTATAGAATAACTCTATGGGAGACAGAATGATCACATTTTTGCATCTTCACACAACCCAATAAATATTAACTCTTAAAAAATATTTCTCAAAGCTCTCCAGGTCGGAACTTTTCACCATTTATTTTACTTATTTTTATTTTCCCCGGCCTTTCACCCCAACATACATCGTCTTATGCTACTTACAGTACAGTGTGGCACAAACGGGGCAACCCCCGCATAACCTGGCAACCCAATAAACCTGAACGCTTAACTCCTATAGTGCTTCTCAGAGCTCGCCAGGTAGGAACTTTCGACCGTTTCTTCGTCTTTCTTTTTCTTTTTTTTTTTTTTTTTTTTTTTTTTTTGGCTTTTCCCGGCGTTTCACCCCAACATGCGCCGTCTCATGACTTATGCAATTCCATCTCCCGGAGAGGTATTTGATTGAAGTGGCCGCCTATTTGCCCTCACATTAAACGGCGGTGGAATGCGTCCCTGGGTTTCTCTGAGGTTGTTTTGAAGTGCGTTCAGAAAGCCCAATATGTGCAGAAGGAGCTCATTCACCGCTCGCCGGGGCTCAATGGCTTCATTTGTCCCTGAAGGTAAACACCGGGCCCCGGAGGAGGCCCCTCGCACACGCACCCCCCCCACCACCACCACCCCCCTCCGCCCCACCCGGCTCTCCATCTTACGTGACAATGAACACACTCCCATTCAAAAAGCACTTTACTGCCTGATGTGAGCGTAGCGCCCTATGTTTTAACACACCTGAGCAAATGAAGGGATCACGCCGGAGTTTGTCCTCCAGCTGTAAAACGTGACGATCCGGGTCACAAAAAAAAACGTCCGTCTTCCATTGAGGAAGCGTCCCGAGGCGACCGGAGAAATATGCCCTCGGTATTGTTTATTGTTTTTTTGTCGAGCTTATGTCTCGAAACCACATGTTTCCTTAGCAGCCAGGTGGAAACAATCCAGCGCCGAGGGTGAGTTCACCTGAGGAATCTGCTGGAGAGGGCCCTGGACTGCGGCGAACGTCGCTTTTTGGGTTTTTTTGGAGGATTATTTGAGAAAAATGATTTGAGATTTGGAGTACTTAGTTGCCGCAGGACAAGCGGGTACATGTTTTGAGAATCTTTAACGACTCGGAGACGCTCACGTCTAATAATTCAACATCAAAAACTTAAGAGATAATGGTTGAAAGTCATTCGCCAAGGAATGATAAAATGCTGATCCTTCAGTGTCTCAATTTTAATTCTTTTGTTTATTTTATTTTTATCTTATTTTGTTTATTATTATTGTTGTTGTTATTATTAATACTATTGTTATTATCATTATTATTATTATGGCTGCTGTTATTGTTACTATTATTATTATTATTATTATTATTATTATTATTATTATTATTTACCTTCTATTAATCTCAGCACATTAATCTGAAGCACTTTGAGTTGCATGAAAGGTTTTATACAAATAAAGGTTAATATTACTATTTTTGTTATTATTATTATAACCCTTCACGCTGCATGCATGACTGATTGTGTGTCTCAGCGGAGTTTGATATAAATGGCATGAGACGAGATGAGATGAGATGCTGTGTGATCCTTGTAAAAATAAAGCCACATGTCATTGCAGGTGAGTCTGGATCTGATAAAGCTCAATCAAAACACACATAGTTGAAGCAGGTTCCCACTGACTCACCGCGCACGGCCTGCGCTTGTGGAGGTGATGGTGTATGTTCCCAGGGCGGGCGTGCACGGCGGACTGTCAGTGGCACATCTTTCACCTGGAGACGCAGAGAAAATCACAACGTTCCACAGCGCTCACCGTCACAACACCGTCCAACAACAACCGGGGGGGTTGGAGGAAAGCGGAGGCGGAGGTGGAGGTTTTGGAAGGCGGAGGCGCAGGTTTTGGTAATGCGGAGTTGGAAGTTTGGGAAAGTGGAGGGCGGCGGGTCGGGAAGGTCGGGGTGGACGTTTGAGAGGGCAGAGGCGGAGGTCTGGGAAGGCGGAGGTAGAGGTCTGGGAAGGCGGAGGCGGGGGCTTGGAAGGCGGTGGCGGTGGATGTTTGAGAGGGTAAAGGGTGGAGGTGTGGAACAGCCAGTAAAGCTCCACCTCCCCCGGTCGCCGTGCTTCAGATAACAGGGACGAGCTCCTGCGTGACCAACAATGAGAACAATTTAAGGCCACGAGCGAACGCCTGCGTCCTGCATGGCGTCCACATTCCAGCTTTCCCTTCCACGGCCTGTTTATATCACAGAATCATAAAGTTGAACGTGAAAATCCCAGAAAGTCTTTAAACGACAGTTTAATATCGGTATGTTTTTAATTAATATTCCTGTGTTGGAGTAGGTACATTAAACACTATCTTGCTGTTTGTATCCACGTCCATGAGGAGAACACCCACACAAACAGTATTTGAACTGTTCAACATTTACCGCATTTATTTATCGCACACAAGTAGTGTGCAATAAATTATTAAAAGGAATTATAAATAAAGAAATGCAAAACCAAACACCCCTCGGCTGACTCTTCGTGGGAAGTGTGAAGTTATTAACGCAGGAAAATTTCCGTAAAAAGTGAAAAAAAAAAAAGAAAGAAAAACAAACGAAATACAACCGCGGCATAACTCTTGCGTGGCGGCGCGGGCGTGATGCAGGTTGATTTCCCACTTCAGAGCCTGGATTTCAAACCCGGGGCGGAAAGGGCCCGACGCTCAGTTTTTCCCCCCGACCGCACTTCGACCGACCCCGCTCGTTTCTCAGGGTCGCGTTCGGGTTTCGGCCCCGAAGCGACCCGTGGCGGTGGCGATCCGCCACCGGTTGCAACCTTTTCCTCCCTCCAGGGCGTGACGGCGCGATCGGCGCCGCGTTTCGGGGGCGACTTTACGCCGGATCCGGTGTTTGGGAAACGGTTTGGCGCCCTGCTCGTACGCGGTAGCGGTCTTCATTCGAGACGGATCAGTTTCCCCGACCGTTCCGAGGCGGGTAGAACCCGGGGCGGTCGTCCCGCATCAGCATTGTTCAAATCCCCCTCCCTGCGCAACGTGCAAATCCCCTCAATTGCAGGGACGGGTGGCCGCGCGTGCGCTGTAATTTCAATGGGACATGTGGACTTAAATTAGAGCGCGGCGTGGTCAGCGGACGGGCGGGCGGAGGGGAGGCTTTGGAGAGGAGCTGGGCCCCCCCCGGGCGCCACTGATTGGCTGAGACGGCGCCTTTCCACTGGTCGCGACCGGCGGTTCTGATGTGGCCGACCCGGCGGCCATGATGACGGGGTTCCATGTTGTGTTCCGTGACCCTGACCATAATGGACAACTCCCCCCCCCCACCCCCTCCGTGCCGGAAGAAAATTACAGTCCCACTGGAATGTCACTGTTACTGTTATTATTTTTCCCTCTTCCTGCGGAACGGAGGAGGACATTTGGACCGTGCCCGACGGGGCCCTTCGCCCCGTGGGAAATGGCCTCTCTGTCCGAATTATTTGTTCGTATGCGGGCGTGGGAGGATAATGATCGATTAGGAGGGAGGCGTCATCCGTTCCGTTCGGTGGTTGTTGTTCTGTGTTTGTTGTTCTGTGTTTCTGAGGCTTCGGGGTCATATTTAACGTTTATCATCAGGTTCGCTGCTCATTACTGGTTGTTTTCTTCTTTCTTTTCTTTCAGTTTTTCTTTCATTAGTTATTACATAATGATTTTTATTTTTTTTGGGGGGGGGCTAATTTCTATTTTTTTGTTTTGTTTTTCTTTTGTGTTTTTTTCAGGTTTTTTTCTTTTATACTTTTTTCTTATATATTCTACCCATCCATCCATCTACCGGTATCTATCCACCTCTCCATCTTTCTATCCATCTATCTATGTATCTATGTATCTATGTATCTATGTATGTATCTATGTATGTATGTATGTATGTATCTATCTATCTATCTATCTATCTATCTATCTATCTATCTATCTATCTATCTATCTATCTATCTACCTACCTACCTACCTACCTACCTATCTATCTATCTATCTATCTATCTATCTATCTATCTATCTATCTATCTATCTATCTATCTATCTGTCTATCTCTCTATCTATCCATCTAACATTATAACTAAATTCAGACAACATTAACACACCTCCTCTGGAAGACAAGTTCAGCTAAATGAAGTCATAATAAAGTCAAATCCCAGTCCAACCTGTCGCTGGTGACGCTGGTAAACCCCAAGAAAGTGACTCACTAAAAAAAAAAAAATCGACATCCTCTTATAAACTGAAAATTGCGCCGATATATTTGGCCGGAGCCGTTTGGGGTGAGCTTAATGGGGTCTGCAGAAGAGAAACGGGCTCACCGCACGGGTCGACATTAAAAGCGAGTCTGGTTTTGGCTCGGGTGTCGGTGCTGAGTTTGGGCATCTGCTAAAAAGCTGCGGGGGAACCTTGGGCCCCCGGCTCGGCGAGCCGGCTCCGGAGCCCAAAACAGGTGGCGGATCGAGGCCTGAGCCGCTTCATTATCCCGGCGACAGCGACACTGCTCGTTAGGGTTTAGGCTCAGGGGGACCCGGGTGAACTCTGACACCTGGGAGACAGGTATTTTGGGGTCCTTTCAGCCCTCTTTAGGCAAAGTGGTGCTTTTGTTTTTCTGTTTTGAAGAGCGGAGATAAGGATCGTGGAGATTAGTGCAGCCTGGAATTGGGTGGAGCGGGGGATGGGGTGACCGTTGATGATCATATCACACACACACACACACACACACGTGTGTGTGTGTGTGTGGGGGGGGATCAAAGGAGAGGGTTTTCTCGGGCCCCCGAGGGACATTTCGTTGTTCCACTCCGCTCTCCTTTCAGGCGTGTGTCGCAAGCCTCGCTCCATTTTCCCCGAAGAGATGCTTCGACCACAAGCGGAATTGAACATTTCGGCCAAACTTGGAGAAAAGTTGGAGAAAAGTCCATTGGACTCCCACGCTCAAATGTCGAAGGCAACGTGTTTCGCCCGGTGACGCCTTTAGTCGGGGTCCACGCTTCGGCCGAGGGTTTGAGAGGCCGAGAGAGAGAGAGAGAGAGAGAGAGAGAGAGAGAGAGAGAGAGAGAGAGAGTATCTGAGAAGGAAAATAAAACTGACGGAGGGGTAAAAGTGGCGGAGAGAAAGGGGGCGACGACAGAGACAGCGATGGATGGAGAGATTGAGGTAAACATGGGCGGAGCTCATCACATGACACGCAGAGATCCTCAACGAGAACCGGAGAAGATTGCCGGGAAAATTGTTCATTTGTTTTCAGAGTGGGCCGCCGACGAGAGAAGCGGGAGAGAGAAGGAGAGGGACAGCGGGAGAAAGAAAGGAATACAGAGAGGGAAGGGGGCTGAAGGCGGAGGGGAGGGGGGCTTAGACGGGTCAGGTCAGCGAGCGCGTCCTCCAGGTAAGATCCTCCTCCCTTCATCAACGCCCAAATCCACAAATCCACAAATCCAACCAGCTGCTCTATGGCGGTCTCCCTAAACACAATTTTTTTCCCTGCGGGCTTTCGAGTTTTTGTTCTAACAAAAATGTTTTCAAATTTTTTTAATTGTGAGCGGTGAGCTTCTCATATTCATATCCAAACTCACCACGGTATGGGCGCAGAAAACAACAGACTTTTCTTTGGTGCGATGACTGAACACCACAGGAACACCTGTCCCCAAACCCGTCGAGCTCTCCCCAAGCCTTTCCCGAGTTGCTTGTAATGGATAAAACGATAACAATAAGGGCCGCGTGTGGGGGCAGCGAGTCTCCCTTTTTGCAGCCGCGGGACGCTGCGGTTTAGGGTTGTGGAGGGTTTTCTCCGCCCGTCTTGGACAGGTCGCGGCTTAACCTTTTGGACACGCTTTAATTTTATTTTCAAATCCAAGACGCCGCTGAAATAAGAAAATAACACACTGAGGTACGCTTATTCCTACCGTTATAAATTGATTTCATTATGTTACTATTCTACTTTGTACATACTTTTTGTTTTGCTTGCTTTGCTTTTATTGTCACTATCTATTATCGCTATCGCCTTCTGTTATGGCTGGGGGTTTATTATTATTGTTTTCCTTGGTATTTTTCGGGCTAAAAGTGTCCAGCCCACGACAGTCCCTGAGCCCACGGACGTGGCTGAGGTTGGAACCGGGACCTGTCGGACATCTCGCGGTACAAGTTTTAGTGAAAAACCAAACGGAAATGAACGGGGGGGTTGAGGAATTTTGGCGCACTTTGGTTAGTTTGTGAGGCGAGGAGCTTTGTGACGTCATGAAGCCCTGTTTTTTTCCAGGTCCGGTTTTTCCGTCTCTGGGCGCTCGTTCGCATCTGGTGGGTCCGCGCTGTGCAGGCCGCGTGGTGCGCGAGACCGGCAACCAGGAGACGACAGACCGGGGGGGGGGGGGGGCGGTGTGGCGTTCAGTGTAAACTGGGAAAATCGTGCTGCGTTTTTCAGAGAACCCGGAAAACTGTAATACATACAGTACCTTAAACAACTAAACTGGACTCTGGACCCTGTGTTATTATCATATTATTATTATTATTATTATTATTATTATTATTATTATTATTATTATTATTATTACATTTAAGTGTCAGAGAGGTCAATTAACTGGACAAACTGTCAATCTCTGGGTGTTTGGACATTTTGGGAGATTGTTTGCAGTGTGTTCTCCGCCTGCTACCCCGAAGGCAAATCACCATGGTGACGTCACAGCGCCACGCAGTCCGAAGGTGTGTCCCCTGTCAGATATTGGTTATCAACCCCCGTGTTTGTGGCTCTCTTACTATTTCGCTGTATCATTTCAGGCCCGGATTAGAAATTAAAATGAATGTTTCGAAAGCTCTTCATCGCAGCCCGATAGTAAAATGAGTCACGCGTAGCGAGATCCTTATCTGTGTAATTGCCTTTGCGGGGGCCCCCGGGGTGTGCCTCCACGTGTACGCACGAGAGAAAAAAAAAAAAGGAAAAATAAAACCAGACTGGGCTGCGGCCGAGCCGCACGCTTAAAGGGTTGCTTCACGCCGGGAGCAGTCGCAAACAAAGTCCCTGTTGTCGTGGTAACCGGACATCAGGCGATGGGATTGGGCCATGCTGTGTTTATGTATCGTCAGGCGGGGGCTTCACCGTTTCTCTTTAGGACATTTGACAACATACGTGAATAACCACCCATATTAATGTACCATATTTTCATTCTGGACATCGAATGGAGCACGGTACGGAAAAAGCGCCGTATGCAGTTCAGACGCTTTATAAACTGGCTGTTGTCTCCATGCGCACGAGCTTTCCTACCACCACCCTCAAATTGGGGTCTTGAAAGCCATCTGGAGAGACCCCAACGTTGCACTCCTCGAAATATATCTACCGCCTCAAATAAGCTATTTATGGCTAAGACCCTTGATGTGGTCAAATCTCTATTTTTGACTCACCCTCTCGTTTTTTGTTTTTTTTCGGCCGCCGGGTGATACCGTATACCCTTACGATGCACCGACCGTCGACCGTGACTCTTAGCGCTAATTACACGACGGCGGATTCATCCGCGAGATACCGATGTGAATCATCGTCGGTTATCGAAAGCCGCACAAAGTCAAGGGATCTTTTCACCAAATCCCTTCCACCCAAAGCCACCCCCCCCCCCCCCTCCCCCCGGGTCCCCGACGACAGTGTCTGTGTCCCGGAGGTTTATTTTAACTCAGCTGTGAATAGTTAGGGGCAGGAGAAACCGCCGCATGGGCCGTGAGATGGAGTGGTCTCGGTGGAAAACGGGGACCAAAATTATAGAGGGAGAAAGTCATCCCCCCCCCCTCTCCCCCCTCCCCCCTCACCTCCTTGATGGGAGGGGGGGGGGGGGGGGGGAGGTTTCTCTATGGCTGAAAAACCAGCGACGGAGCCCGAGACCACGTGGAGGAACTGAAAAAAAAAGAACCTGCCGCAAAAAAGAGCCACCTGCACGCGGCGTCCGGGGGCATCTCGGGTTTTACAGCCGAGTTTTTTTCCCGACGCGGACAGAAACGGACCCCCTCGCTCCGCCGTGGAATGCGGAGACGCCGTCTTTTGCCACGAAGGTCTGCCCCCCCCCCGTGTGGTCGGACGGCTTCCCTGACCGTGTTGATAAAATCTGCCCCCCCCCCCTACAGAGTCTCGGCCCCTCCCTGAAAAGCTGGACGTCCACCATCGCACAAACGTTTTTTGAAGTGCCCCCGCTTCCTCCTACGGAAGCCCCGAAAGGCCACGTTTTCACACACGTCTTCGGGAGATCACCATAACAATGATCGACAACATAAAACAACAGAAATGACCCCGTTACTACGAGAAAAACGGGAGAATGCCTCTTCGGGCATCCTTCCTTCCTCGTATTCTCCAAGGACACGATGAACACGATTCCAATGGTGGAAGAAAAAAAAATTTGCTCCACGCAACTCAAATATAGCTCAAACCTCTCCGGTCCGTTCCTGCACTCTTCCACTTGACGTCTTTATTCATTATGTCCTGGCAAATTCACAGAAGGGTCACAGTTTTGAATTGTTTTCGCCGTGGAGCTAAACTGGGGCAAACGGAGGTTTTGCCCAAAGGCCCTTTCTCGGTTCTCCGCTGGAGAGAAAGTTTGTTTCCGACTAATTCCAGTCAAACGCCGCCGCCGTTCAACAGTTACCTAGGTTACTGTGTGATTTGAAGTCTAGATAATTGCCGTGCTGGGAAATCCAGTCCTTTTATGTTCGCAGGGCACACATAGCTTATAAGTCTTGGATAGTTTGCCTGCGGCGTTGGACATGCTGTACTTTTCCGTGTGTGTTTACGTTGCTGCCGCCTCTCCGGGGCTCTATTCGGAGAGCGAGTATAAACAGCAGCCAAACACAATGTCACTTCCAAAACCACGCACCTTCTCTGGAAGTTCTGTCTTTTTCTTAAAATCGTCTCGCCTTCGCTATCGATCGCCTCGCGGAGCGTCCTCGGCGTTCCGCTCATCGTCACGCCGTCGGGGGGCGGGGGGGAGCGGAACCCGCCCCGCGAAACGAGAGGGGACGACGAAAAAGCCCCGCAACGTCCAAACTGCCGAAGCGTCCGCCGAGGGACACTGATGTCAAACACATGTTTCCCCCCGCAGCCGAAACAGAAATAGAGCGGCCCAATTTAAAGGGATGGTTTGCATGCAGGCTCCAAGGTCTGATGTTTGCAATCCGGGAGCCGCAGCAGGGTTTATACATGATCAGTAATTCAAAAAAGTGGTCGGCACCAAAAGAATCCGTCCTGCGCCTCTTTGTTTTCCTGTTGCCATGCACTTGCGCTAAAATATCACTCGGGGCCCCCGGAGAGATGACACTAAGGCTCGGTATGCGGGACGCCGTCCAAAGGGCTATCGGGTGTCCGGAGGCGCTGGTCTGAAGGGCGAAAACACAAATATTTTTCGGTAGCGCCGGGCAGACCCGAGCGGACGGTCAGAATGAATTAGGGGGAGCGAGAGCCTGGCTGAGGGCCCGGCTGTTTACGGCGGCTCCAGATGTGGATTCTGGCGGCGCTACGGAGGGTTTAAAAGGAGTAACCCGAGGAGATGACGAGCGCAGATGTTGCGTTTGTCATTACCCAGGGCGCAAGGTGTCCGCGGTGCACTTGTTGTGTTCGGCGGGAGCCGGAACGCCGACCGCAGCGTCCTCCCGGGCGCTCGACATCCGCCTCTTTGAAGCGCTTTCTTTAAGAGGGAGAGACGCCGGCGGCCAGGTGTCCCCGCCGCGTCTCGCGGGGAGGGGGGGGGACACGCCACGGGGATTTTTCTCCCATTGTGTCGCGAGAGACGAGACGTCTCCGTTTCAATGCGGCCCCCGAGCGGCGTTTACTTCGACGGTTTTGCCCGCTGACAACAAAGGAAGAGTAAAGGTGCTTCTTCTTTTATCTGTCATAGAGCGGATGCAGCGCTTAACAGCCTATGAATGCATAGATAAAGCGCTCCATTTATGTGACGGAAGAGACTTCTTTTTTTTTCCTTTTGGTTTTAACCGCACTGGCACCGGCGGGCGTTTGCGCAGCAGGATCTTTCTGGAACGTGTTGGCATGAGGCATCCGTCTGAGGAAAGCCTTTCTCAAAATGCACCGTGGGTCCGCGCCCCCGGGCTGGTGCAAGATAAGCATCGCGGGTTTGTCGTTTCCATCAAATCCTCCGCCGGAACGAGGCGCGTGGCGGCACTGCGAGCCTCAGCTACAGGGGAAAATGCAAAGAAACTGCAGAACATGCAAAACCCTGTGTTGAGAGTCAGGACATGACTGAAGCATTGATCTCTGTCCATTCAATCCCCCCCCCCCCCCCCCCCCCCAAAAAAAACACATGAAACTGAAAGGACATTTTTTTTGGACACAATGTGCTCCAGGTGCCCTTTTCAAGGATATTTCTATTTCTGATCGTTTTTTCTGTGGACGCAGCTTTAAGTTCATTTGGGTGTGAAAATAAAATCTAATTATCACATAATTTTTACAAAAAAAAAAAATATATATTATCACAAGGGTTAATATGACATATTTCAGGCTCTACAAGACAAATGTTTGCGTTCATAATATTGATTCAACTGTTCTGTAATGACTAAAGTTTCAAACCACGATGTGGTTTCCTATTTGAGTAGTAAAGCTACAATGAAAGGTATAATTTAATTTGCATTAACCTCCCAGTCAGCCTTTGTGCTCTCAGGTATTGTGTTGTGCAAGTCATGCTTGGTAATGTTGCGTGTGTACGTGCTTCACTGTACACCAGTCATATCTGCCCTCAGACTTTGAACTCCCACTGCTGATGAGCCGGGTTGCCATGGCAAAATCATTCCCAAACAGTTGTAGCAGGAAGTTAATATGGCCACTGTGTCAAATGTCTTCTCCTCGCTGCTCTTTGACCCACCGGCACTATGGTAATGCCCCCGGTGAGTCGGCTCCGCTACGCTCTCTGTGAAGCCCGGTCGGGCACTATGCCGCTTCAGCACATACTGAAGTTGGCCTCTTAGTGATGGGTGGGCTGCACGAGGAGAGAATCCGACGGTTCCCATGGCCGACTAAGTTGAACACTCAGCTATATGCAATTTAAACCAATATTTTCCTAATGTCTACAGTAGAGAATTGAGCGTCTGCAGTGGAGGGAGGTTTTTCTTTTTTTTTTTTTTAGACTTAAGGAATACCTTGCCGTTAAGTCAACACAGCCCACACAGCGAGCTTTACAACACTAGTGTTTTTCTAGTGGCATCATGGCCATTTCAGGTTTCTGTGGGAGGACGTTGCCCCAGTTCTGCGGTTTCAACCTATAGTCAAAATGCATTTCTTCCGGTTATGGTCTCCAGGTGATTCATCGGCTATCTGTCTTTCGCAAGTGAAGCTGAAAGAACTCTGGGAGGAGATTAAAGGGGCCATTAGCCACGCCCGTCAGAGAAGAGACGTGGCTTGACATCACTGGGAGAGCAGAGTCCTGACACGACACGAGGATTTCCCTGGTTGCTAGGCGCCGGGATTCCATGTGTGTGGATACACACAGGGTTCCTCGTGGCACACCTGTGTGTTAACTCTGGCGTGCCATGCTGTTTGGGGGAGCGGAGCAAGTCCGATCTCTATCTGTTGCCTCGTCCCGCTGTTGAGTAACCATAGTTATTTTCCACTGACGGTGAACTGCTCTACAGTATCTGCTACAACAACAAAAGGTTGGCACAGCAACCAAATAATCACTCAGGGATCGATCAAACAGCTTATTGTATTCTATTAATCTGTATTCCAGAGGGATTCTTAAACCTTAATTTCATACGTGATAGGCCACAGACTCCATTTGAGAAGATTTTGTCTTTGGGATCTCAATGAGATTTTTGTTGTTAGATAATAGTTAGTCTCCTACTATTGTTCGGGAGATATTATAGTCATTATTGCATCAATTCACTAATGGTGCTTGTGTCTTTTAAATGAAATGATCGTGAAGTTGAACTATAAAGCATTTCGCTGGGGACCATTTGGAACCCGTTCAAGGACACCCGAGAGGTCCACGAGCCCGTGTTGAAAACCACTGTTCTAGAAAATCCTTCTCCCTATAGTTTGGTACCGAAGCCCGAGGGTAATATTTTTAGTTATTCAGTTAACAGTATATTATGCTTAATCCATCAATAAAAGGATAAAGGAAAGTAATCAAAGAAAGCAATTTATGGAAAAATAAAACAATCAATAGCTCCATTAGGTCTTCTGAGAGAGCAAACGTTCTCTGGAATATCTGTAGACACGAGGGGGGTGTCGCCTGATGGAACCTTGCGCTGCAACCTGATCCGCTGTGAGCAACTCTACAACATGAATTACAAGGACCCCAACAGGATGAATCGGCAACAGGAATGGGACCTCATCGCCATGCCAACAGTCACAGAGGAGGTTTTTCTCTCTCTTTTTTTTTAACCCACAAGCTCAGGTCAACTCGTAGGTTTGACACTGTTAAGACTGTGGAAGTTTCCTCATAGAACAAATGTACCATACGACCAAAATCAACGCCCTTTACGACCTGTGGCCATTGAACAGATCCATGTAAACAGGATCTGCCCAAGTGACAGACGGGTGAACCAGAAATTGTGAGGAAAACCCTGTGCTCCGGCTCGCTCTCAAAAACTGTGAGAAACACTGAATGTTTTCTGACTCAGCAGTGACCTTAGCGGTGTTAGAAAGAAGCTTCTCACGTGTAATTTGTACTATGTATGAACAAAGCTCCTTCAATTGTATTTTCGAAGTCTGGCCTTAGAGCCGTTAATTATTTAATACAGTAAATGTATTATGTCATGTATTATGATGGTGACCCTTTACAACCGGCGTTGCTTAACAATAAAATAATAAAATACATACTAACTGAAGAGAAGGAAAAATAGTCGTAACGGAGAAAGGAAGATACACATGGGGACGAGCAGCTGCAGATCGCTACTTAGGTGCTTATGATTGCACATAATAGGGAACGGTGACAGCTTTGTAGACAGCATTCATGTCACGCAAAAACAGCATCATCGCTTGGGACACAGGTGTTCCAACAGAACAGGTGTTTCCTCGTTCGGGTTTGACAAAATACATACGGACTCATTGCCATTTGACGAGAATCAAATAAGGCCAAAAAGAAAAAAACCCCCACATAAATAAATAATAAATCAGCTGGAAAATCTGTCACTACAGCTCATAACGACTATGAACTCACGGCCTTTAGCACCTGCTCCAAATGAGTCAGGAGAATTAAGGGTATTACTGTCTCCTCGCAAGACGGACCTCGGGGAATGACCTCATGCGGGACCCCGGCGGCTCTGGCCGGAGAGGAACAATGGCCGCTCTGTGTCGGCTCCGTCCCGCGACGCTTCCTAGAGTGTACGCCACTGTTGACCAAACGCTTGAGTCACTTCCTTCCCCGAGTCTCCGGCCTGTGTACGGAATGCCGACCGAGGAGCTTCGGTGCTAAAACGTAAGCTGCCTGTGGAAAAAAAAAAAAAAAAACAGCCGTGGAAACAGCCGTGGAAACAGCCGTGCCTGGATGGTCCCTGGATCCAGAATTTTCCACTCAGTACAAAATCATAACAATGTGACGCATAATCTTGAGCGACATCATGAAGTGACGATAGCCTGGCGCTCTAAATTGATTTTAATGATTTAAAACGTTATTACAGACAGAGAAAGGGAAATAGGTGCTGGCTCGATGGGAGGAATTTTTAATTTTTTTATTTTAGGATGTATGTGTGATTCTTTTTAATGTCAGCAGTTGGAAATGGCAGAATCCAACAAAGAGGCATACCCCGCCCTGGCTTTAATCATAGAGTTACACGTTACACATCGGCTGATATCAAAGAGGTGATGCTATTTTAAAAAAGGAGTGAGTATTGGCTTAAATTACAGAAATGTAATTAACACTGAATTGAAATAAATCAACAGGGAACAAATATATACAGATCATCAACAAAAAAATGACAAAACAAACACTTTTTTGTGTAACAAAGAGACCAAAAAAAAAAAAAAAAGTCATCCTATTAAGTTTGACTGTTACTGAGCTGCGAGGGCTTGATTGCAGTAACTTATGAAATCACCGTTGTCACATCTACTTTCAAATGATTTGACCTGTTTGCAACAGGTTGTGCACGTTGTGTACAGCCTGTTGAACATCTGAGTTGATGTAAACATTACTACACCATCGTTCCCCCACCGGGAACCGTACAGTCGGACACTACAACACAGACTCAAGTCTTTCTTAACAGAGGCTCCTTTCCAAAATTAAAACAAAAAAAAGAAAAAATATGTAACGAATAAAAAGAAAGACACTGACACTCCATGTGTCATGTGCCTGACACCTGCTATTGATTGAACATTACTGAGTTGGCTCCACCCGCTCAGGATTCCACCTGCTGAACAGTCGTCTAGGCTCCGCCTACTGGGTCCGGAGCTGATAATCTGCAGAGGAAATGGAGCGTTTTAATCGAATGGATGAAAAAGAGAGAGAGAATCAGGAAAGAAGTGGAGTGGAGGCAGCTGACGCCTTCTACCCAGAATGAATGGAGCACAAAGGAAATGAGAGGAGGATGTTCAGCAATTACTGGCAGCATTAGCAGAAGAGCAAAATGTGCAACATCAGTGATCTGACCGTCGGGAAGCGTATAAAAAGGAAAGTTTACGTTCTTGCAAGTGGCAGGACGTTGCCACACCGCGCTTGTCGAGCGTCTCCGTTCTCATGGAAGACACTTTGCTCAAGCGCGGTTCCCACCACATTGCGCTGCGTTGCCTAACTGTTGGCCAACATCTGTTCTTGTGGCCAAAGGGTCTGAACTCTTCACCTACCGCCATTCTGCGTGATGTAGCGCACCCACGGCAAGGCCTGGTAGCCGCTCTTCTCAATGATCTTCAGATAGCGAACCTATCCGGGGCAAAGAAAACGCACCGGGGTGAGGATTAAGAGATCAAAACAAGACAACCGACGAGGACAGACGGCTGTCATAAACGTCGGTGAATAATCTGACAGCCGTTGTCAACTCGCAGGAATAACATCTCCAAGTCAAAGAGTGACACATCAAGTATTCCTGATTGATTTGAACATGGATGTTTAATGCGTAAAAAATGAGGAAGAAGATTAGATGTTACTTTTACTATTACTCTCATCTGTTGCGACCGCAAAGACACTTCGTTGTCAACCTTTGAAACAAAGTAAGGATGTCAAGTTACCAGGAATGCCACAGCACCGATCGAGGCAAAAACCTTTAACGTGGAAGATTTTGAAGTGTGTTTCTGATTAACTCATTTGACGTTGTGTTTCTAGGGTCATATCTTCCATATCCATGACCATGTATATGAGGGGTTATGACGAAAACACTGTATCACAACTAACCACATTGAAAACTCATACTAATCTACTGGACGCTGCTGTGTACGTATGCAAAGCAAAAAAAAAAAAGGAGTCAGCGTTTTATCAGTACTCATCAACAAGAACTCAATACCTGTAACGTGGCATTGGTGCAACCCTAATCAAATGTGGTTTTGAAATAAACCCCATCTGTGGCGCACACCATTTAAATCCCACGTCTTTTAAGCCTGCAGCGGGGAGGGAGGTGAGAGTAGTGGTGTGAATGAGGAAGTAGCGCGACGTGAGTCACAATGAAAAGAGAGAAGGATCCAGCAGAACAGCTTCTGCCCTCCTGGGGCACGGCGCTAATTTACATAACCGTACACTATGCGCGCGTACACACACACACACACACACACACACACACACACACACACACACACACACACACACACACACACACACACACACACACACACACACACACACACACACACACACACACACACAAAATACTCATGTCAGCATAACTAACACAAGACTTTCACAAGCCATTAACTGATATTTCACCAGCTCAGTGTTACCACACATCAAAAAATTTGAGAAAAAAACACCCCAAAATTATACATTATATAGTGTCAAGCAGAGGCCCCTGCAGAGACCACACTTTAATTTCCCCATTTAATGGTGAGAATTCAGTGCAGTAGATTCAGTATCGCCACATCGAAAAGGTCTGGCGAGTCAGTAAAATCAGACGTCCCATAATTTTATCAACTTTGAATTGAAATGGAAATCTGTGTTGGGTGGATTACACTCCAAGTCCCAGATATGGCAAAAAATATTATTTTTTCTTTTCATCTGGGTTTACCCCCGTCTTCGCTCTAAGAGGGTCTCTTTCTTTCAAATGTTTGCCTTCTTCTGATTGATATTTTTTCCATCCAAGGGTGCTGTTCTTTTTTTGTGCATTCTGACAGTTTACTGTCCACAACTACTGTAGTTACACTGGTTTATCAAATTCAGTTGCCTCCCACTTCCTGCGCGTGCACCATCAGTACATTCTAGTCCGCAATGGAGACAGCATATAGTGGAGCACATGCCTAATGCAAATACACTGAATGGCTGTTTCTTAGAAAGTTCCAGCTGAACAAATATGGACTAAATATATACACCAATCAGCCACAACATTTAAACTACTGACAGGGGAAGTTAATAACATTGTTCATCTTGTTCCAGTGGCACCTGTCAAGAGGTGGGATATATTAAGCAGTAAGTGAACAGTCAGGTCTTGAAGTTGATGTGTTGGAAGCAGGAAAAATGGACAAGCGTAAGGATCTGAGCCACTTTGACAAGGACCAAATTGTGATGTCTAGACGACTGGGTCAGAGCATCTCCAAATCGACAGGTCTTGTGGGGTGTTGCTGAAAAACATAATGCTGCTATGATAGAAAGGTGTCAGAACACACAGTGCATCACAGCTTGCTGTGTATGGGGCTGCGTAGCCACACTCTTGTCAGAGTGTCCACGCTGACCCCTGTCCATCACCGTAAGCACCGACAACGGGCAGGTGAGCATCAGAACTGGACCATGGAGCAATGGAAGAAGGAGGCCTGGTCTGATGAATCACTTTTTCTTTTACATCATGTGGATGGCCAGGTGTGTGCGTCATATACCTGGGGAAGAGATGGCACCAGGATGCACTATGGGAAGAAGGCAAACCGACAGAGGCAGTGTGATGCTCTGGGCAATGTTTTCCTGGAAAACCTTGGGTCCTGGTATACATGTGGATGTTACGCTGACAACATACCACCTAACTTAACATTGTTGCAGACCAAGTACACACCTTCATATCAACAGTATTCCCTGATAGCAGTGGCCTCTTTCAGCAGGATAATGCACCCTGCCACACTCCAAAAATTGTTCAGGAATGGTTTGAGGCACGCGCCAAAGAGTTCAAGATGTTGACTTGGCCTCCAAATTCCCTAGATATCAATCGAGCATCTGTGGGATGTGCTGTAACAACAAGCCCGATCCATGGGGGCCCCACGTCGCAACTTACAGGACTTAAAGGATCTGCTGCTAACGTCTTGGTGCCAGATACCACAGGACACCTTCAGAGGTCTCGTGGAGTCCATGCCTCCACGGGTCAGAGCTGTTTTGGTGGCACAAGGGGGAGCTACACAATATTAGGAGTATTCACAATGCAACAACTACAAATACCATTCAAAGAATCTACACAATCCTTTTTGTCCTTTGGAAGCTCCCAAGATCCATTCATAACGTACTCAGAAGGCAGTGCCGCCATTTTAAGGATGGAGGACATCCCTCCCTGCCAACAGAGTCTCGTTACCAGCTGGAGCTGGACCAGGACAGACGGGGACGTGAGAGCTGCGGGCTGAGTGGTGGCAGGACTCGCTACAGGCCGCCTTGTCATTACCTTCCACTACGCTGTGAGCTCATAGGTAGCGAGAGAGAGAGAGAGAGAGAGAGAGGGAGAGAGAGAGAGAGAGAGAGAGAGAGAGAGACAGAGAAAGATAGAGAGAGAAAGAGTGAGAAAGCGCTGCGGCCACCAGACGTATGACGACAGACAGACAGACAGACGTGGGATCAGCCAGTCTGCCGGCGCAGCACTTTCCTCGCTCGGCACCGGCGGCTAAACATGCACTCGGCCCCGACCGTGGGTCCGTAGTCAGCAGAACGGCATCAAAAGGCGCCCACCGCAAAATATCAATTATGGCTTGTAAGTTAAGAAGGGAAAATGAGGACGCTTGTCCTATCTGGCCGGCTAACTACACACTACATGTGTGGTCTGGGGTTATCAGGCTGCTTTCTGCTGGTGGTGGAGTCTGTGAGCAGTACACGAGGAAAAAAATAAATCAAAAACAAAAAAGGAAACGTGACTTTGAAACGACTGGGCTTTCCTCTCATCAACAAGTGGCCAGTGTTAGCAGCTCCACGTCCTTTCCCAAGTTGAATTCCTACAGTGGCGGTGCACTTGCATCGCATTCGTGCAGCCCTACACTTAGTGGTGGAGCGCAGAGGAACTTTCTCATGCTTTGATATCTGCATGTGTTCAATTAAACTAGACGCAGCCACCTTTTCTGTCGGCGCTACCGGCTGCATTGACACCCCGTGCTCCGCTGCTCTGTAATAAGGGGAACGCAAGCCCATGGGAATTTGGACGGGAATGAGACACTTTGCAGTTTGCTTACAGTAATGAGACTGAGCTCAAGGGTTATGAAGAAGGGCTGGATGTAATCGTTTTAACATCGATGTTGTGATATGAGAATAGATTTTGTGTGGGATTTTGGATATCAGAAATGTCTTCAAGGCCGCATTACCGTAAAGTAAAGTAAGTTCTAGCTGTTCTATTCAACTACTTGGCCATAATATCCACGTGACTAATGATTGTTTTTTATCTTATCAAGGCAACAATAGTCAACCCCAAAATATGGTCAAATTAACAACAGAGGTATAAGTCCAAAGATATGGGAATATATGATGTCAATATTGTCCAGCCCTACTATTGAGCCCGTAAAGGTAAATTGCTCTTCATATTGCTCCAGGTTTACTAGCTCCCTAAAGGGGGTTCGCCTAAAACGCAAATACAAGCGGTGATGTTAAGTTGAGGTCGGGTTTTGGTTACGTTGTTGAAATTAAGGTTAGAACGACAATGTCACAAGTCTCATCATCTTACATCTTAAAGCCGCCATACAAACTTCAACTTCATAACAATAACATCTAAAACGTTATGCTAAGTTAAACTGTGGCGGAGGGATTTTTAACAGTGGAGAGTGTTGAAAGCCTCCAGGGCGACTCTACACCTGCCTCAGCCGTCTGATGATGACGTATCTCCTTTTTTATTTTACAGAAGCATCTGCTTGTTCGGGATGGGATTCGTTAGCAGGAAGGGAGGAAAAATGATTATTTCTTTCAGCTGCCCAATTACTTTGAATGATGACAAGCATTCTTATACTGCCAAAAAGAAAAATCATATATTTCAATTAACTTTGGGCTGGTGCTTCCGAGTGGGCTGCGTAATGCCTAAGGCAACCTAATAACGTTTTATTGACAATTGTAGGAAATGCGGGGTTGAGGCTGGAAAATAAGATTTCTGCAATGATTTTAATGGAAGTCGTTCTGAAAATGGTATTTGAAAAATGCTATGAATTTGATGAAAAGATGCAGGGGGCATAGAGTTGAATGAAAGACACTTGCAATGTGGGTGAGAGGACGATTCAACTGCTTAAAAAGTGAATTTCTTCAAAAGTTGGAGATTTTTCTCTTCAAGAAGCATCCTTTAAAAATAGCGGGTTCCTTTTTTTTCTTTTTAGCTGGAGCTCATTAAGGGTCGAACCCTGAATTTTCTTGTGATACCAACTTGCCTGCTTTAATTTCTTAATATTTTGTTGACATCAGACAGTAATTTGAATGTCATGCTGTGGCCAGGATGTCATTAAAGTTTTGCTGTTGACAGCTGTCAAAAGGTGTGAAGTGTTGGGGAGAAAAAATAAAAAATAAAAGAAAAAAGCTTTTCCTTTTGAAATAAGAAAATTAAAGAGAAAGAAAGAAAAAAGTAAAGAAAGAGACTATCTGTCCCACCGAAGGAAATCTTTAGGTGGGACAACAACCGTTTTGGGATTAATGGTTGTTTTTTTAACAACGCGTCATACCAAGTGACAGGACCATCCAGAGAACCAAAGTGAGTGGATCACTGATCATAGAAAACAAACCCACACACTGTAAAACGCACTTCGACGAAGACACAAAGTGAAGCTCAGACGTATAGAAACTTTTAAAATTCCTCTGCGTCTCCCATGGGTGTCTCACGCCCACACGCATAACTTGGAAAAGCCTTTTTTCTCTCACACTGAATTAAAACGCAGCCCAGCAGGAATGTCCACCATAACTGGAGTTGAGCGGTTCTCTTATGGTTTGGAGTAAAAATATCTCATCTACAACAACTGGAAATACTGCCTCCGCAACTATGATTGGAGCTTTACTGATCTAGCACCCCCTCTGGCCAAATGGAGGACGGGTTGGGAGTTTGAAAGTGACTTTTGACCTCAAGCAGAGACTGAGTTTTAAAATCCAATATGAACGGTACATAACTCAGAATTACCTTAAGAATCATTTGTTCTATTTGTTAGTACTTTAGCAAAAAAAAAAAAATTCTAGGTTAGTCTGTGGCTATGTAAGACACGCTTAAAAAAAAAGAAAAAAATTCTACTGAGGAAAGCACTGGGAAAGTGTGTAATGTCACAGATTAATTATCAATTTCTTCTCTGGGTTTAAAGTTCCTCTTCATTTATTCCCCATTAGGGTGTAGTTCTTTTTTTCTTATTGATATGTTATATTGATGCCCAGTGTATTTATATATTATTAATTTTGTAGAAAATTTTGTTTTGTTTCTATGTGGAGCGCAGGCAGAACAGTGGTTACCTTGGTACCAACTGATCGGATCAAACAACACTAAAAGAAATGTGTGTGTGTGTGTGTGCGCACGTAGGAGCAGGACAGACCTGGATGCCTGATGTGGTGAAATATGGAATTTCAAACTTGACACTGATGGGCGGCTTGCCCTCCTTGTCCTCGGCCTCCACGCTGGGCAGACCGAAGTGCGCCCGCATCAAATACTCCTTCCCACCCTGAAACGTGAGAAAAAAAACAAAACATCATCAAAATGGAAGAATTCAATCCACAAATGCCTCCTTAATTCTGGCGTGACACTCATGAGTCACTGGTGCGACTCACGGGGAAGGACTTGATGGACCAGACTATCTCGCTGTTCTCCGGCACCCACTTCACGCTACCCACTGTGGTCTTGAATTTGGGCGAGTCGGCGTCTGTTGGCACAGGAATGTGGATCTCCACGTTGTTGGCGGTGGAGCGCCTTTTGAATTGGCTCTTAGCCTGGGAAAAAAAAAAGGATACGGTGCCGTCAGGTTGAACCCGAGGTGCCACCCAAACTGTCCCGGAATCCAGTCCTGGGTCTTGCGAACATTATCACTTGGTACAGAGAGCATGAAGAAACACTGACTCTGGTACTATTTAAACAATGTGTTCTAAGTGACGTGGAGAAGGAACAAACCTTAATCATGTATTCAATTCGACTGTGGGAGTGTTTCTCAATGACAGATTCAATCCAGATCAAGGGCTTCACCTAGAACAAACCAGAAAACAGTGTGTAACCAGCAGTCGGTCAGTTACCAATCATTCAAGACACTGTCACCACCTAGTGGGCAGAAGACGGTATTGCAATCCAAATAACAAAAAGGGAGGAGCCGCAGAGACCAATTAAAAAATGGCAGCCACATCAACAGAGTTCTTCAAAGTGAATCCGGTTTATTTATAATTTGTATTGATTAGGGGGACTCTGTAGTACTCACGTGAGTGTTAAGGCGGTAGGACATGAGCTCGAACTCTCCATCGGGGGGGATGAAGGAGATGGTGCGGTCGTTCTCAAATCGCGACAGGCGGACACACTGGTGGAACTTCACGTCCTCCAGCTCCACAGATTTACTCTTTCCTCCTGCAGAGAGAGACGGGGAGGGACATTCAGAATGAAAGACATCCGACAGAGCGAGAGAGAGAGAGAGAGAGAAAAAAAAGGCATGTTTTCTGTGATTGCCCTCAATTCATTTTGAGGATTAGTGGGATTTTGTCTTGAAGAACATGAAGTGTAAATTAAGTGTAAATGACTGCCCTATACAGGTGGATATCAATTATATTATCAATTACAATTTTTAGGCCAAATATACCGAGTTAGAAGTCAAATACTGCTGTAAAAAGCAATACAATAAAAGAAAAAATTCCATGAGGAAATCCCCTGCCCTGCTGACCATGTCTCAACTAGAATATCCATTATGTAGCCTGACACACTCATCTGACATCCTTCATTTGAGTAACAAAATAAATATAAATACATCGATGCGTGTCCGTGATCAGAGGAAAGGAACTCACGTCCTGTGTTTTCAAACAGAACCTTGTCGTTGAGACCGAGACGCAGCTCTGGCATCCCAGAGAGGAAGACGCGCATCTTGATGGAGCCGACGATCTCGCTACGAAGAACGTTTCCATTGGCACTCACCTGGGTAAAGAGAACGAAAATGTGTCGGAAAAATGTGTGACAAAAAAAAAATGGAGACGGCTTTCAGATGGCTACATCTGAAAGCTCTTCTCCTCATGGTTTGAAGCGTTCGGGGCTCGTACCAGCAGATTGACCGACTCGATGACGTCCAGGAAGACCTCGTTCTTGCGGTACTTGATTCCCTCCGACCTCCAGGACACGGCGTTGGTGACGGTGGCGGGCGGGCGGGGGGCGCCTGTGTCCAGCTTGTGTCCCTCCTGGGTGATGTACCTGGGGAGGAAAGAAAAAAATAAAAAAATTATATACATATAAAAAATAAATAAAATAAAAAAAGACATGAACAGAACACATTGAAGGGCCAGCACCCACCTGTAACTCAAGGAATATTCTATGACTTAACAAAAGTAATTTAATCCGAGTATGCCCGAACACCATGTAACACCGGTAACCATGGCAACCCTAAGACTTTTATATGCAAAAATGTACTAGTCCTTAACAGCCACGGGGTGTCTGCAGGTGTCGGAGAGTTCGATTCAATACTATTTGAGGCCTTTGTTAAACAACTGTTAACAGGACAGGTTATGAACTAGATGACTCCATCAAGTTATTATAACAGCTTCCTTTAGGTCAGATAGCAAGGTAAGGGATTAGGTACTGTAATAAAGCTAACCAGCACCTTTTTTTTTTTTCCACAGGACTTGAGGAAATTAAGGCCCCATAAAAATATATATATATATTTCTATTTTATTACATTACACAGGACTATTTAATGTATATTGTAATATGTCGTACATATAACTCTGCACAACGTCCGGCTCTGCTCATTCCTCACTGCATCAGGACTCATACTCACTCCTGCAGGATCTTGCTGTCGGTGGTTTGGGGATATCCAAAATCCATCAGCTCGTCCATCAGCTCGTAGATGATGACAAAGTTGTCCCTGATGCTCTCCTCCTCCAGCTCCTTGAAGTACTCTGAGAAAACCTGAGGAGCATTTTAACAGACATTTCTATAAAGACGCGAGGGCTGATGATGCTGCTGCATCTTTCATATGATTTAGCAAGAATGAATCATATGAGAATGAGTAGAGCTGTCACAATAATTTCATAATGGCATTTATTTGAGCTAATCGCAATCATTTTGTAAAATCGTTAGATACTACAATCGCGTGCTTACATTTAAGGGGAATATTTAGACAACGTGAGGAATGTTGGAACAAAAAACATCCTGAATTTTACCCCAGGGATTAATAAAGTGTTGCCTTATCTTACACAGAATGCAAATTTGGCACATTTCCATCGGATTAAGTGAGAAAACCTGTTTTTACACTATTACAGGCTTATAACTATGATAGTGACATAAAATGACAAAAAAAAAAAAAAAGTAATTAATTTGTGAATCCCAATTATTTGTAATGCACAAAAGCTCTATAAAGATCACCATCTTACCTGGACAATTTTGTATAAAAAAGAGAAAACCAGGGAGACGGAGGCGTTCTTCTTGGATGTTGCAACCACTGAAGCAGCACGTTAAGTCAAACACGCAGAACCGCAGAAATACAGGAACTAAACTACACAGAAACATCCATTTTTTTTTTTTTTCAACAATGTGTAAAACAATGTCCAGGACCCAGGTGGGATCGCTCAGGATACGGTAGAGGTTGTTGTGTTTGATCCACATGAAGCGGACCCCGCCGTGGGCCAGGATGGGAGACAGGGCCCCCTCCTCCTCCCTGTCCATCAGGAGGGTCATGAAGTGCTCGATCTCCGACATGTCCACGTCCCCGCGGTAGTTGCGACAGACCAGGACCTGGAAAACAACAACAACAACAAGATTGTGGCAGCGTTGGAGCTTTTAACCAGTGGTGGACAGTGAGTGCAAGTCATTTGTATGATGTACTTAAGTGAGTATATGGAGTTTGAGACGTTTGAACTTTTACTCCAACACATTTCAAAGCAAATGTCCACACGTTTTACTCCACATTTCTAACCCGGTCACATTACTTGTGTTTTTTTTTTTGTTTTTTTCCCCCCCCTCATCTGATTTATATTTGTATTCATCAAAATCAGGGATTTGATCTGTCAAACTGCTGATTTAGGATCGCTCATCAATGATCGATTAGGTCCATATCTTTGTAAATAACTTTCAAATGCCTTTTATTTATTTTTTTTTGTAAATTGTAGTCGGAAAAAAAAAAGTAAACCCGACGGCAGCACTTGATGTGGTATTATGGGCTGTTATATCAGGGCATCGGATTTGGCTGTTTCATAATACAGAGTTTAAAAAGTTGTACTTTAAGCACATTTAAGAGCGACGACTTATATCTACTCTTGCGCAAGTAGAAGTGTCAACGTCGTACTTTCGCTCTTATTATTGGAGTGATTTCGTTCCAGGGTATTTGCACATTTACTTCGGTAAATAACCAGATGGCGGCTCTTCCACCTGCTAGTAGTTATGCTGTCATTACCCAAGAGTTGCTGCTGTGTTGAGCCTACACCCAGCTAACACTGCGCTGAATGTATCCGGTAAATGGGTAACTGCCGTTGAAGTAGCCGCTCTTGGAACAAATAGTTCCAGAAAAAAAAATTAAAAAAAAAGCAGCCTGCTGACCGACCACTCGCCATTAATCCGCTCCACATCATAAGCTGTCAGTGGAGAATGCACACGCTAACCGCGGCTAAGCTAACGGTGGCTAAGCTAAGCTAAGGGCTAGCTATCGGGAGCGGTCCCGTTATCTCACCTTTCCTTTCAGATCCAACACGTACACGGCGCTGGCGGACATGTTGAACCCCCGGACCGCCCCCCGCGGCTCCACGCAGACTTGGTTTTTCAGTCTTCACAGGTGACGCTGGACCGCATCGCATCCGTCTCGCCGCCCAGAGGAACAGTTTCCACTCATTATACCGAACACCGGAAAAAAAAAGAAAAAGGAGAGAGAGACCTTTCCGCTCCAGGAGCACTGTGGCGCTGGCGCCCCCGGTGGGAGGCGAGGGGAAGTGCAGGACGGTGTGTGTGTGTGTGTGTGTGTGTGTGTGTGTGTGTGTGTGTGTGTGTGTGTGTGTGTGTGTGTGTGTGTGTGTGTGTGTGTGTGTGTGTGTGTGTGTGCGTGTGTGTGTGTGTGTGTTAGTGTGTGAAAAAAAACAACCGTTATTGTAATTATTATGAATTGTTCACGAGTATTTTCCAACAACCCCCCCGATGTTTTATTTTAAATGGCATCAGGAGGCTTTGGCTGTAAATAATCCATCCATCAGCTTTTTCGGATAATGATCAAAAACACAAAAGACACGGAACAAGACCTTCCCCGCTGAACAAGAACATTTTACTAGATCAGAATCCTGAAAATATGCAGCTGTGTGACTTTTTACACGATTTAACGGTGTGGACGGAATGCATTTATTTATTTCCTTTAATCAGCATCAGATTTCTATATAACATGGTCATATAGCAATCATATATGTATGTGTTTATGATATAATATATTTCACATACATATGCTAATGCAATAATAAAATAACACATTTTGAAGACTGTTCCCTGAGTTTTGAATGAATCCATCATAATAGAATGTGTCTAGTCAGTTACTCATATAAAACCATACAGTTGTTGAAATCAATCAAGAGGTTAAATACTTCATGACGCACGGGGTTGTTGCTATGACATAGCAACAACGGACATAAGACCAAACCCCACAGACCAACGGAGCCGATCTGCGCCCCTGCTTGTGACAAGTTTAAGGGCCGTTTCACACACTTGAGGGCGTGTGATACAAGGACCCGAGTCACACTCCATGCAAGTGTCAAATTCAGCCAATCGGTGTTTGTGGGTTCAACCGAAAGCACCAGAGCAGGTTTGTACAGCCAACATGCATCAGAATATGTGTCCAAACCAGTCTGAATTCTGGGGATTTCCAGTCGTCATCCTTTGCTCCCTGGTGTTTTCCCTGCTGCAGTCCTGCAGGCGGGCCTGACGCCCGGCCTCCTGGCCAAACGCTGCTCTCTGGTGGTGGTTTTGGGTACTGCAGGGGGAACAGGCTGAAGGGGCTCGGAAGGACCCCCCTCTAGTCCGGCCTGAGTGACTTTGGCCCTTATTGGAGGGCTTTTGGCAGAGGGATTGGACACCCTGTCCGTCTTCACGGGCGCTATATGCGCGTGCGGGGGTTGCGTCCGCGCGTCCTCGGCGGCGGTTTGGCGGCGTTGAATGCTTGGAATGCATTTTGGAGGAGACGGGATATCGGAGATTAAAAGTTCCGGGGTGTCCTTCCCGAGGTGGCAGCAGTTTGTGCCCTTCTGACGACAGAGCTGTGTCTGTAATTCAACAGTTGCCGGTGGTGATGGAATTCTCCTATCATTGTCACTGCTGCTTTTTGTCCTGCCAGTCGCTGACCACGAAGGCCTGTTCGTAAAACTACCGAGAAGACTCTCAGAGCTGCCTTTCCTCCTGCTGTCGTTTGTCTGCCCATTGATACCGTAGCTCCTTTCCCTTCGGCCATTTTGTGGTTTTGGTGTCTCGGAATCGTACACCGACAAATTACCGGTGCCAGAAAAGCTGCTGCTCCGACCCACCGGGCTCAGAGGGGGCCTGGCTTGGTGAACGCCCCCACGGTGGGAGAGCCTCTGGCAGCCGGAGGTCCCCATCCGACCTGTCTCGCTGGGGTTGGTGGGGCCGCCGCGCTGCTCCCCGGTCCTGAGGACGGGTCTGATCGGCGAGGAGGGCTTCGCAGGGTGAGCGCTACCCGGTGGGCTGGGTTTGAGCTTGATTTGGGCGAGAGCAGGCGTCGGACTTAATCTTAATTCTGAAAGAACGTTTACCAGAGACGCTTTTCCAGGCGAGGACCTAGGGGAGGAATCGGAAGGTGAATCACAATCCTGCTTATACACTCAATGTGATCCACAAGCAAAAATTAATTTCCGCACTTTCTTGTGGCTGATCGGTTGGAATGGGTGGCACAGCCTTGGTGGTTTTATAGCCCTGCTGTTGGTGCCAAAAGGCCCTACAAGGGGGTGGATAAAGTAGCAGCATCTAAAAACATCTGATAACAGACAAAAACAATACATTAATATCCAGGAGCTCATAAGGGGTGGGGCCACCGTTCAGAATCGCTGCGACGCTGAGAACGCCGTCACGAGTCCCGAACGGAGGGACTTTACACCGTTCTTCAGGAAGAAGGAGGAAAAGAGGATGGAGATGGAAAGCTATGCCCGCGCCCTGCGGTCTGAGTCTTTTCACCGCGGGCCGCACCTGGTCTTGTAAAGCTGCCTCGTGGTCCTTGGCCGTTATACGACCGGGCAGAGCCATTATTGCACTAAATGACTCCAACAAGACGCCCGACCGTCCTGGATCTCCCACTGTGTTTAACAGTTGGCAGCAGACGCCGCGGGGTCGAAGGCATCCTTTGGCTTTCTCCAAAATGTCAACCCGTCTGGACATCGGAAACAGCGTGAAAGATGACTCATCAGACCGTCACACTTTTTCCGAGGCTGAGAGGTCCAGGTTTTTTCCTCCTCAGCCTCGGAGGCTGTTGGAGGGTTTCTGAGCGGCAGCCCTGCTATAAATGACAGCTTTGTGAAGCTCAGGGTGTGTACGTTTTTGTTAAGACCGGGTCGCAATTTAGTTCTGTGGTCATTTTTGAGGCTGTGATTCTGTTGCGTTTATCCACCACCCAGTGAGCATCGACCTGCCATCACTGAGCCTCTGTGCCGATGCAGCTCGTCCATGTTTGGCTGACTCTGTCAGGACTTTTGAGGCCGCTCTCCTTGACATAATGGAATAATTCCGTCGTCTTTGTGACGGATGCACCTGCGCTTTCGGCACAGGGTATTTGGCTTCTCTGGAACTCACGCAGCTTTGAAAGCTCACATATCCAAGATCTAAGTGCCACACCACTTTTACAGCTGAAACGCACCGCTAACTGGCAACCGCCCGACTATGACTCACCCTTGCAGCTGCATTTGTAATTTTCATTTCAAACAAGCGGGAGCACACAGAACCATTCCAGCCAACCAGTCTTAATAAGGAAACATTTTGAACTTGTTTTTAAATGTAATAACTACATGTACCGTCAAATATAAGAAGTACAGACCTGGAGGTGTTGCTTAGCTGCTCTGCGGGGAGCGGGGAAGAGGAGGTGGAGGAAGGAGAGAGGGGCTGATGGGGAAGGAGAGGACTTGGAAGCTCGAGGTCCATCTGGATGGCTCTCCTCTGCTCTCTCAGCTCTTAAAACACATGCACATAAACACACACACGCACACAAGCACAAACGCACGCAAACGCGCACACACACACACACACACACACAAACACACACACACCGATTTGAAAAGTCAAAATATGACTTTTTTACTTGAACGGTTATGAGAGACGAAAATATGTGCCTAAAATAGGACCTTTTTGACCTTATTTGTTTATCACAGACTAGTGTTTTTTTTGTATGTTTTTCTTTTTAATGGTTCTGAATAATAAAAAACATTACACCTTCCCATAAATACCTCAAACTCGAAGCAACTCAAGCCAACTGTGAAATGCAGTGCTTCAGTCCAACAACTAGGTTGCAGCAGTGAGTCACAGTTTGGTCATTTGGCGCTCACCTGTCACTGTAGGTTCAACGACACACTGACTCCTGTATTCCTGTTCAATGCTCTCCTAGGAAAGACACACACAAACACACACACACACATACACACACACATAATGTTTACTATACACATAACACAACTGATGTTGGAGGAATTAAGCAAGACTAGACGGCACTGACGAGGAAATGAACTGAAAAACAACACACGGCGAGAAGACGATCATGAGCGCGGCCTCGTAAAAAAAACAAAACAAAAAATCCCCTCAATGAACAGGAGGTGAAGGTAGAAAAACAGGGTATAAAGAAAACACAATCCAAGGAATAATTTTAGAGTGGTGATCGGTGTGTGTGTGTGTGTGTGTGTGTGTGTGAGAGAGAGAGAGAGCGCGAGCGAGAAAAGAGAGAGAGAGTGGGGGGAGCGGGGTGTATGTACTGTAAAACCACTAAATGATTGAGTAGCAGAGCTCCATCATAATTTGGCCTCAAATATTTCTATCTAGAGCAGACGAGAAACCACAGTCGAGTGCGTTCATGCTCACAAACACACACGCACAGACAATCACACACGCGCCGCACGCACACACAACTAACACAATCAGAAACCTGATGAAACTACATGTGTGTGTGTGTGTGTGTGTGTGTGTAGCTGGCAGACATCTTGCCTCCTCTCCTTATTTTACAACCAGCACAAGCACTAATGGAGACTCATTACTGCAGCCGCAGACCTGCAGCCCTTTATAGCCCATTGTGAGAGACAGACACACACACACACACACACACACACACACACACACACACACACACACACACACACACACACACACACACACACACACACACACACACACACACACACACACACACACACACACACACACGGCTTGGAAATTGACAGGACGAATACAGTTATTTCTGGTTTATTTTCCCTTGAGGGGCTCGAACCCGCACCCCCCGGTCTGGCGTACCGGCAGGAAGTCGTCTGCTCTGCCTCTGGCTTCCAAAAACAACTCTCGCGCCACGCATTCCACGCACAGGGAATTCAAACCCGCAGCCCCGCTGCATTTTTCGATACTGAAATATTCAGCACGTTATTGTCGTCGTTCTTGTACGAACGGACCCCGGAGGCCCCATGGCGTGCCGCCGTGATGGCTGTCGACTCTCTGTCCGTCACCCTGCCTGTCTGTTTGAGGGACGGCAAGTAAATAAGAAGGCGGAGCCTGACGGATGGGGAGACAAGAACGCCTGTAAAATGATTTGGTTTGCAGATGAGATTTACAAAAAGATATTCTTTGACGGCTTCACAACCACATTGATTCCAGCACTGGTAACGCCTATCCCAGTGGTTCTCTACCTTTCTCACGTCAATGAGTCGAAATTTGATAAGCATCAGGCCATGGACCCCATTTGATATCTTCTCTGGGACCCCAATCTGAGATTTTTATTGTGAGATAATGATTTAGTCCGAGCGTCCGTCCCTGTCGGGCGGTTAAAACTGGGATCAAAACGGTCGTTATTATACATTCTCCAACGTCTTGTCAATGAAATAATGTTGAAGTTGAACTGTTAAACACTTTGCTGGGGACCCCCCCGGAGGGTCCCTGGACCCCACGTTGCGAGCCCCTGGACTGGGATGACACGGAGACGAAATATAAACATTCGACCACTACACAACCCCACACGCCTGACGGTGCAGGTACGTTACAAATAAATCCTCATCGCTGTCCTCTTTAAACTGCTGACCTCGCCCGACCAGAGCGTCTACTTCCTCCAGGGGAGCAACAATTCAGCATTTGTAAGATCTGCCCCCGACAAACAAATCATCCAAGAGCAAAAGAAAATGGCTCCCTCTTCGTCTCCCCCCCTTTCCCTCCGGACGGACCTCGGTGATGTACACAGCAAGGAGGGGAATGGAGAAAATGTCCGTTGGCCAATCGCCATCCCTTGTGACGGATGGGAACCCATGCTGTTGTTTTTGCTCCACTCTCGTTAAGATAGCTGGACTGGGTTCATCTAGTAAAAGGCGGAACCTGGTTGTTAATGTCGAAATCAGGTGTTGAGGGTGCAAACCTTCAGAGTTCAGTGTGTTCTGTGGAAAAGAAGGTGGAAAACAGACGAGAGTCATTTTCCTAATAGATCCGCTTAATGGCCTGCACAGACTTCACACTATTGAGAGCGAGAGAGAGGGAGAGAGAGCGAGAGAGTGTGAGTGTGTGTGTGTGTGTGTGTGTGTGTGTGTGTGTGTGTGTGTGTGTGTGTGTGTGTGTGGTACCAAGTCCCTATGTGGCCGATTCCGTCTCCAGCTGAAGAGAATGTGTAATTGAAATTGTACGTGGTCTTTAGAACAAATTACTGACACACCGCTGTGTATGTGACGCTTGAAGGAGAACTACGTCGTAGAGAAACACGCAGCAACAACTCTTTCGTGCGTCATCAGAAAATTAATTTCACCGAAAGTGTAAAAAAAAGACCTCAGCAAGCTGCATTGTTGTAGACAAGGTAGTTAGTCGTTTGGGCACGAGTACTATATAGAGACTCTATTGGACGGACTGACAATAGAACACACACACACACGCACACACACACACATACGCACACACGCGCAGATAAGAGATATCACGTGTGTCCTGCATACAAATCGTACATCTGGCTTCTCTCGATTTGTTCTCTCTATTTTTCAATTCCTCCCTTCAGGAACGATGTCGATTGCATGCAGCTAATAAGTGTCTGTGTGTGTGTGTGTGTCTGTGTGTTTAGTAAATAATGGGGTTGTCCGGAGGAATATCGATCTCAGCGCTCCCAAACTCTTGGCCGGACAGATGGAAAATAACATCTGCCGTGCCCCTAATGTGTGTGTGTGTGTGTGTGTGTGTGTGTGTGTGTGTGTGTGTGTGTGTGTGTATGTGTGTGTGTGCATGTGTTAGTGTTTGGTTGTGTGTATTTGTATGTGTAAGTGTACTGTGTGTGTGTGTGTGTGTGTGTGTGTGTGTGTGTGTGTGTGTGTGTAAATCTAAGACTCAATCTCCATTATCTATTCCATTATCTCAATCACAGAGGAGACTCAGTGGAGCCCCCTCAGGGGTTCTAGAGGAAAACTTAGGTTTGCGTTGAGTAGAGACGTAGCAGCGCCCACCTCTTTTCTGGTACACCCCTTGGACCAATCACATTGTTTGATTGAAACTACTGACCAATAAAAAAAAACCCACTCGAAACAAACGAAATACATTAGAATGTTGTTGCCAGGCAAACGTATCATTAACCACTATCAGCACTCTCACAGTATGACAGACTTGGTGTAATAGGGTAGGTTAGGGTCAGGGTTATGTCGGTTTAATGTAAATCAAGACTAAGATAATCCTGCTTAAATTAAGCCAGAATTTAAAAAGACGTTGCTTCATTTAAGATGAATTAATTCTAGACAAAGAGGTCCTAGACCAAGGTGATGAAGGACTAGTCAGCTCCTGCTGTCTGTTCTTGGTGCTGGTCTTAGTCCAGATCATTCCATTCTGTATTGTCAATGTCGACCTGGAGGCCCCACGTCCATGAATTAAATCCATTTAAGCCTTCACTTAGACCTAGATTATCTCTAATCTTCCTTCTGGAAATCCTGATTTTTTAAATCCAGACCAAGGCAAGTCCTGGACTTCGGGGTATCCCAGGTTTTACTTAGTATTTTTAGATTTATGTGCAGTGACTATAAAACATTGAAATGGTATGAGTAAATCAATAATAAAACTTACTCTTCCCACACATTACATTTATTGCATGAATATAATGTGTATATATTAAAATTTCACCAAATCTAATATTACAATGTAGAAATGATGAGAGTTTATTGAATATATCTTGCTCTACCACAAAGTTCCGGGCTGCTGCACCCGAAAGGCCGAGGCCTGCGGAGCTGTCCATGGTCATATGAGGTTCGATGCCATCTGTGGTTTTAATCCCACTTTTGAACACTTTATCGCTATTCCCTATAACTTTCAGTTTTTTGTTTTTTTTCCATAACTTTTGAGTTTAATAGGAATTATGGAACTGTATTTGTCAACGTTTGTAAAGCCTTATTTGTACAATAAATCATTCAAAGTTTCAAAAGTTTTCAAATTTGCTTTGGGAGTGCGTTTTGAAAACCACCACGGACCACTGCGCATTCCGCTGCCTTCAGATGCCGTGACAGTAATAATAATTAGAATAATAATGTCAAAATATTGTTTACAAAGCACTGTAAAGTCTGGGCCTGACACCCTTATAAATGCGCTTCAATTGCACCAGCTCTCTAGACAATCGTGCACTGCTGCCTTTTTTGTTTTTTGCTTTTGTTTTGGTCTCGCGCGGCAACCACCATAATAATTTTACTCTCACTGCGTGTGGCTATTAGCACTGGTGTTTGGGATTTGGACCTTTTTTTGCAACGAGGCTCATTTGCATAGAGAACGGGCCGATTTTGCACCAAATGTATGAATACATTTAAATCATTTAAATATGCGGTTTTCGCCACACAATCGCTTTGTGAGTTTACCCCTAAATATTTTTCATGCTGTCGACCAATTCATTCCAAAACACTATTAAAACATAACGCTTACAAAGCAAAGACTTCACCTCCGAACGTGATTCTACAAAATACGGTTGCCGTGCAGCGGATCAGGTTCCCGTGCTTCGGGTCTGGGTTTTTTAAACATTAATAAAAAAAGGAACCCAACCCCACAAAAGGCGGGTCGGTCGCCTTAAGGTTTAATTTAAGAGTTCTGTGTTCTGTCCTGTTCCCCTCACCTGAAGGAACAACACCTCCCTCTTCAGTGCGTCACAGTCCTCTGTCAGAACAGACCTGGGGAGAGGGAGGGGGGGATTCACACCGTGAGTCATTTTTTCGTTTTGTGTAAAAAAAATAATAATTAAAAAACATTTAGGCCAAGGTGGAAAAACTCTTGTTTGTCCCGACTTGACACCAAACAGCAAACGACCATCGCTAAATCCGACCTCAGTTACCGCCGTTTATTTTCTTTTTTAAACAAACTGGCGTAACAGTTTCAAACTGTGTAACTTGAGGATAAGCCCTCACCACCCCCGGCCCGAGGGGGAAAATTCGAGGCGACATTTTTTGGGAATCCACCAATAACAATCTGCGGCTGCCGGTGCCCTGGTTACATCTGGAAACGGTCTTCACAGTTTGATGTTATGAAAGATAAAAAAATAAAAAAAAGAGCATTTCCCCATTTCCATTCATCCAGCGACATCACAACAGCAATAACATCCAGAGAAACGCCGTCTTCAACAACGTAACCACAAGGAGGAATAGTTGAACGTCTTTTATGTTTTTTACGTCTTTTTTAAAGCACTGTGAATGGCCCTTGTCCCTTTGCCTTGAGCATTCAATAAAATGTTGGGTTTTTTTGTCCGATGAAAGTGTCAAAAAATGATTTTTCCACTCAAGTATGAGCGGATGTGGCTTTGTGTCAGTCCCAGACGACAGACCACAGACATTTAAAATTGAAATACTGTTCCTTTATGCCTTTGAAAAACGCTGTCCAGGTATACAGTATAAGTGCAGAGTGAATGGGAGAAGAGAGAACAATTCTGTATTTTCCACATTTCTTTGCTGAGACCAAGTTTATTTAGTTCAGTTTTTTTTTTTTTTTTTTCTTTTTACGATAAAGGAATCCATCCATCCTCTCTCTCTTCCTCTCTCTCTCTCTCTCTCTCTCTCGCTCTCCATCTCCCCCACGCTCTCCCTCCTGCTTACATAACCCCGTCCTGTAGACTTTACTTGGCTCCCTCCAGACGGGGCGAAAGGAATCCTCGGGCGGCCGGGCTCAGCTTGGTCTGGGATCCATTTCCCTGACAATAATGGACCGTTTGTTCTGTCCTGCTCTGTTCTGTCCGGAGCAGGGGACGGCAAAGTGAAGGGGTGAGAGAGAAAGGGAGAGAGAGAGAGAGAGAGAGAGAGAGAGAAAGGGCCACCGAGGCAGCCCCCAGCGTAGGCGCGGCTCTCTTTGAAGGTTTTTTCGAGCAAGAAGTGGGATGAGGGAATGGAGTGATGGATCGAGGAAAAAAAAGGGGCCGGAGAAGCCAAGGAGAGGGAAAACTGAGGGGATCTAAACAGGATCCCTGGGGAGCTCCAAGACAACTTGTAGCTGCTTTAGAGAGATTCATACTCTTTATTCCCCCCCCCCAGAAGAAACACGCACTGTATCTCCGCTGCCGGTTCAAACCGTTACAAAGACACTGATCTGGGGATGGTAGCTCAGGAGGTAGAGCTGGTGGTCTAGCGATCCAAAGGTTGCTGGTTCGATCCCAGGCTCCTCCTGCTAGCATGCTGTAGTGTCCTTGAGCAAGACACTTAACCCCTAATTGCTCCTGATGGCTGCGTCCGTCGGTGTTTGAACAATTGTAAGTCGCTTTGGATAAAAGCGTCTGCTAAATGTAATGTAATGATCTGATGTGGACCGTTTTTATTTTTCTGTCCGTCTATTTTCCCACAATTTGTAGGATAAAAGTCCTGTTCAGCTCTACTGACCTGAGGTGGGCCACAACGTGGTCTATGTCAGCCATGTTCAACTTCTCCTTCAAAGCCGTCAGATCATCAGAAACGCTGGAACGGGTTGAGCAAGCTGAGCCCGGCCTGAAAGGAGAAGATATAATATAATCATGTTTAAACTTTTTAAAACTTGCATAACATCATTATATCACAAGTTTTACATCGTCATCTTACACCATAGATTGTATTATCGTAAATGTGCCATTATCGAGGAATCGAACATCATGCCAAACTGTCAATATTTACTTGAAATATTAATATAACACTTTAAAATTTTTACTATTTTGGTACTAACCTGCGTCCATGTTGGTCAGTGTTCTCAGGGATTTTGCTACGGTTGCTTGGGTAACCAGAGCTGGGACGACGGTAGGTCTCAGAGCGACCCAGGACGTAATTCACAGTGTCAGGATGGTACCGCGACAAGGCTTCTTCTCCGTCTCTACACAGGGAAGAAGGAGGAGAGACATGAGAATATTAGAGGGTTTTGGGAGCCTCCGGTGACCCCCAGCCGTCCTTCAAGAGGTTCCAGGGGGTCCCCAGCGAAATGACTGATAGTTAAACTCTATCGTTATTTCATTTGGACTAAAAATGATATCTGCTGTTAAAACACAGGTCTTCTCAGATCGGGCATAGGAGACAAAATTTTATTGTATCAAAATGGAATACATATTTAATTGAGGGTCCTTGGTGTGGAAAAGGTTGGGAATCAATGACCCAAGGGGCTCATGTTGCCACTCAAAACTGCATTCTGAGAAATTGTATGTGGATGAAATGAAGTTGGAATGTGTAATGAAGGAATATCATAATAACACCTTTTTCAAGTTGAAAATTCAGAAAGTAACTCCCTGCTCCCATAATATCATTCTACCCGCATGGTAGGGGAGGGGACAAGGTGGGAAAAGAAGAGATAAAAAGCCATCGGGAGGCTCAGTTCCGCCCCTGCCGGGGGAACTTAAAAACGGACCGATTCTAGTCAACAATGTTTAGAAAGGATGGTCACTTATCTTGTGTGTAGGGGACACTTTGGATCGTAATTTCAGAGAGAGGTGACTTCTGTACACCAAACATATGGTGATATTTTAAAATAGCGAAAGGAGGAGAAAAAGGAGAGAACTGTGCTAAGGAAAGGAAAAAAACAAAAAAACAAAATAAAAAAACCCTCTAAAAGCCTCTTAAAAGCCATTCTCTAAAAAGACCGAAAAACTCAAAATGGCCTTGCTTGTGCATTCAACTAAGCCTTCAATCTTCCATGGGACGGACTCGTTTCCACCTCCACTCAACCCTGAGAGCTGCTTCCATCCTCGCTGGATTTAGAAGCCGTGCAGGTTATGGATCTAATGAACAATACGTCTGCATCATCTTCATTCTAAAAATAACAAGAGCAGGAGCAGTGGGCTGCAGAGAGGAGGACAACCTGAGCGCTTCAGCTCAAACTTTACAGGCTACGCGTGGGAAAAGATGGCTCCTTGACACTTGGATAATTAAACCGAGGTGCGTGTGTGTGAGTGTGTCTGTGGGTCCTGACACCCCTCAAACACACACACACACACACACACACACACACACACACACACACACACACACACACACACACACACACACACACACACACAGTGTGTGAGGGGTGTCAGGACCACACAGGAGGATGTGGGTTTGTGGGTGATACTTGCATTCTTATTTGCGTATACAATAACCACACACACATCCAGAAACACACACACACACATACACACACACACACACACACACACACACACACACACACGCACACACACTCTGTATTTCTCATTTAAATATTTGAGACGAGCTTGCATTCAGAAGGTCTACGATGGAAAGTGAGGAGGCGAAGAGAATCACCGACATTGATGTGTGTGAATGCACGTACAAACTATGAGAGATTGCGTTTACAAGACAGAGGACTCGGGCCAAATTGAACAATCAAAAGCTGAAATGAAGCACCCAGACACACGGACACACACACACAAACACACACACACACACACACACACACACACACACACACACACACACAGCATCAACACTGGAATGGGATTCCAACAAACTGCCCAAATCTATCGTCTTATTATGTTCTTAGTTTTGCCTTAAAATTCCTCCATTTATTGTCTCATATAGGCCGAAGAAAAAAAACATCATTTACAGGAGAGGAAAGTCTAAAGCTGTCAAATTTGAACTGCATTTGCTATTTGGGACCATACATAACATGACACAGCGAGACGCATCAAATTTGCCCTTATATGGAAGTCAACGCAGGTTCTGCTGCTGCTGCTGCTGCCACTCCAAAATAGGTCTGAAGTGCAGCTTTCAAAAGGAAAACTTGCCAAAATTCTTATCGGTGTTGCGTGGGACAGATTCTTTAAAACGATCATCGCAAACACCAACACGCTGTCGGGGAATTATAAGGGATCGCAGTTAAACAAGTGGGGAACAGTCGCCTCTCACGACCTGAGGGAGCGACACCATGCCAAGTCATCCCGTTCCGAATTAAGGGCTTCGAAGCAATGTGGTTCGGGAAACAAGAGTAAAATCCCCAAGGGAAAAGGCGATAAATGCGTTAGTTGAGTCACATGAGCAGAGAGCAATCAATCTTTGGCTTTTCCTTTTTCAAGTCAAAAACCAGTGAGATGGGATGGAGGGGTGACATTCCAAACAGCAGCTAGTGAGTTGCTAGGATACGTACAAACCTACAGACATACGCACGCAAACACAAAGCCACACAGGCCTTTGTAATTGTAAGAGGAGGAGGGGCCTGGGTTTTTGGGGGGGGGGGGGGGGGGGGGGATTTAGGACCCCTCAAAATCCGATCATCACCTGTGTGGTTTTAGCATGAAGAACCACCGACAAAAGGCAGTTGATGATCTATTGTTCCTGAAAATATTCCTCATGGACTGGGAGTAGCTGATGGAACTTTGGCAATTTCGTTAAAATGTGTCTAATCGTTCACGTTACCATACAAGCAACTGCACAGCTCTCAACGTTTTTAAATTGGGACGACACGTCAAAAACCCTGATGCTGCTTTCCCTTCTGGAATGCGCAGATGTCTTCTCCTCCGATCATTGTGCTATTGTTCGCAACGTCCCATTCCTTTTGGAACGTCCCTCTGCCATTAAACGTTTGTTCACATATTTTCCAACCCATTTGTAACTGGACAGGGAGCACAATACAGCGTTTATGGCTCTTCTTTGTTTTTTGTGGGGGAGACTGGGGGTGACATGGAGGTTGTGAGGGCAGGGTCCTGACCTGGCTGCCCTGTCCAGTGGCTCCTGGAAGCCAGACATTTGTGGCGCTGAGTTCAAGTAAACCAGGAAAAAACGTTTTTCTTGCCATCTCTGTCTCTCTATATATATATATACAGTATACTGCATATAAACTGTATGTCTAATATATGTGTCTCTACCTTCCCTCCCTGCTGGCTCTCTCTCGGATGGACTGCAACAACATCCGGATTTCCCCCCGCAGCAGCTCTTTGATGGAGGGGGGGTCGGCGAGGGGGACTCCCTGGTGATGTGAACGTGGCGTCCTCAGCCTGTTGACGCCCCACTGGGCCTCCCGGTATATCACACGCCACATCTCCACCTGCAAAACGAGGCAGTTTTAAAATAAAATCAATCAATCAAGCAAATAAAACATAGAGGATATTATGCTGATGCATGACGCTAACATTTTTGGTTATTTCCGTTCCGCCCGATAAGAGTTTGGGGCCAATCGGCTGTATTTTGATCTACTTTAAAGAGAAAAAATAAAGACTGTTCATTTAAATCTGAACTTCTCCGTCCATGTCTGACTCAGCCAGCACATTTGGTACAGTTACCTGGACTTTTTGGATCCTTTCCTTTAGTCAAGGGATGTAACAACATAAGGTACTAAAAATACAGTTGGGGCTCCAGCAGCAAAATAACACACACATTAAAGTTATATATATCCAGTGGAAATAAGAGTTAACAGACCAAAACACCCCAACGACAAAACTCTCCCAATGCCTTAACTTTAAAGGCAGACATGGGATTCACGTTTACCCAACTGCCCCCTTGATCTCGGTACATAAACCCACACACGCACGCACGTACGCACACACACACACACACACACACACACACACACACACACACACACACACACACACACACACACACACACACACACACACACACACACACACACACACACACACACACACACACACACACACACACACACACACACACACACACACACACGCACGCACGCACAGTTTTATGTGGCCTTCAGGTCACACCTGAGTATTCACTTGCCAGGCAGCTCTCTCCCAGCTAGAGCAATGCTGAACCATGACACATCCTTCAATAATAAATTATATACAAGTGACATTTAGTGGTACGGTCTATAAAGCTTCCTTTCTAAGGAAGTATTGATTTTCGTTTTAAAAAGCACAGCTCCTTTATCCAGGACCCAATCCTACATGTTAAACAGCTACTGCCAGGACAACCACAATAAAAATATGAACGAAGGAAATAACTGTGACCAGTCATCAAAGGACAGAGATACAGTGTGTGTGTGTGTGCACCTGCATGTATGTGTGTAACGGTATGTGTGTAACGGCCCCTAGAAAGCCTATGCGTCTGGTTGCCATTAACACCTCCCCACCTGCTCTGCGCTGTTCCCGTTTCTCCCCTTTCGTTCAAAAGTCGGGCTTCAAAGGAAACTCGGTGGGAGCTTCATGGGAACGAGCCTACGGTTGTGTCGTCACGTGCTTAGCTTTAAATGCATTATATATACAGAAAAACACAATCACTCACACACGGGGTTTTCCACACACACACACACACACACACACACACACACACACACACACACACACACACGCACACACACACACGTTTCCAGTTTCAGTTATGTTGCAGCTCGTACGGCTCAGTGGCAAAACAAGTGGTCTGTGGAGGGAGGTGGGGTGGGGACGCGGTGCTCTCATGCAGAAACTATTTCCAGGGAACACTGTTTAAGCCTGTCACTTAGAGCTGTGGCAGGAAGCCGCGCTGATACTGTTTTGGTTACCGTCGGAAGCAAAAACGGCCCCGCGTTCTTTTATCGCTTACTCTCTTGGTAACAAGAGTAGAAAAGGATGAAAAGGACCACTCTGCTGCGCTCGCAACGTTTGCTAAATTCGGTGATTACGCAACTGTTTGAGCGCGGTGGTGGGTGTTAGAAATTGTTTATTTGTATTTCTGTATAAAATAGTGTTTATTCAGAAAGTACTATTTTAGGTGTTGCATCGCGGGGCCGAGGGCGGTCGAGGACAGAGAAAGATGGAGCGGGGGAGAGGTGAAGGGAGAAGTATGAGGGGAGAGTAAATGGAAAGGAGGAGAAAGGGAGAAAATTGAGAGAGAGAGAGGGCGAGAGGGCGAGAGAGAGAGAGAGAGAATTTTGGCTCATATCCTGTATTATAGACATGAAAGGGTGGATATCTGCTACAATCTGACTGCTGTAGACAATGGGCGCGTTGATAGTGGGTAGAGGGGTGGAGGAATGGAGGGGTGGAGGGGTCGGAGGGGCGGAGGGGTGAGGGAGTCGTCTGCAGAGCCATCCCGTTTACTGCCCAACGTGGCTTTTGCAAGCTCGGCCCGACGGACGTGAAAGGAGTGGCGAGTGACAATGACAGCCGGGGGGGGGGAGAGGAATAAATGGCAGAAATCCTCAACTCTGTAAATCCGTGAAACCGGCACAAGCTGGAGGAGAGTTGAGTAAGACCCTCTGTGCTTTGTTCTCCCACAACCCAAAGTCTTTCTTTCCGGCCGGGGGGCTTCAAAAGCAGCCACTGCTTATTAGGGAGAGGTATCAGATGGATGCGCACTGGAAGTCAGAAACACGCACGCACGCACGCACGCACGCACGCACGCACGCACGCACGCACGCACGCACGCACGCACGCACGCACGCACGCACGCACGCACGCACGCACATGAGCCGCCAATTGGAGTCAGTGTATACTGAATGTGTTGCTAATGGTCTTATCAACAGGAGATTAGCCTCTTTAACCCTGTTATACCAGCCCCCTGAGTCACTAAGCTCACTGCATCCCTCCCTTTCTCCCTCTTATTCTCTCCATTATTCCTTCATACCGATGTAAACATGACGCCGCGGTTGTCAGCCTGCAAGCGCCAAAATACGCTATAATGGACCGTACTGTGTGTACAAGTCTGAGAGGCTCTGTATTTGTACGGGTGTGTCCATCTATTCGAGTATTATAGTCCCGTGTCTGAGTAGTATATATGTGAGTGTGTGTGTGTGTGTGTGTGTGTGTGTGTGTGTCTGTATGTGTGTGTGTGTGTGTGTGTGTGTGTGTGTGTGTGTGTCTGTATGTGTGTGTGTGTGTGTGTGTGTGTCTGTATGTGTGTGTGTGTGTGTGTGTGTGCGTGCGTGCGTGCGTGCGTGCGTGCGTGCGTGCGTGTGTGTGTGTGTCAACCCTTTGATCCAGGCTTCTCCTCTTCCAGGAGTTCGCTGGGGAGCCAGGTTGCCTCTCTGAGCGTCTCAGGCTTTGGGGGTCAACACACGAATCAATTTCTAATCGTTTTAACAAACAAGGTATGTATCACAACATTGATATTAAAATCGACTCTCTATCTCTTGTTCCTACCAAGGCTGCAAGGAATCTTGGTGTCATTATCGATGACCAACTGACATTCTCGGACCATGTTGCCGCCGTCTCCCGGTCGTGCCGCTTCGCACTACTCGACATCCGAAAAGTCAGGCCGTACCTGACCCAATATGCCACTCAACTGCTGGTACAAAAATTGGTGATGTCCCGTCTCGACTACTGCAACGCCCTCTTAACAGACTTGCCGGCCTGTGCGGTGAAGCCACTGCAGATGATACAGAATGCGGCGGCGCGACTGGTGCTCAACCAGTCCAAGAGGGCACACGTCACTCCGCTGCTCATCGAGCTCCACTGGTTACCTGCAGCCGCCCGCATCAAGTTCAAGTCTCTGATGCTGGCCAACAGAGTGATTGCTGGGAATGCTCCCGCCTACTTAAATGCTCTTGTAAGAGCACACGTTACCCCCCGGATGCTGCGCTCGTCAAATGAGCGTCGCCTGGCTCTGCCGGCCGTACAGCCACGGCAATCCAGGCTGTTCTCATTTGTAGTTCCACGTTGGTGGAACGAGCTGCCAAAAACCACCAGAGCTGGGGCCTCCCTCTCTGTCTTTGAGAAGCACTTGAAGACCCAGCTCTTCAGTGAGCACCTCCTCTCCTAACTTACAATTTCTTAGCACTACTTAGCAGTATTTATTTATTGTTACACTAATGTCTCTGTCGCAATGTAGCTTGAATGTTATTCTCCCTTGTAATTCGCTTTCGATAAAAGCGTCTGCTAAATGACTAAATGTAAATGTAAATGTAATGTTTAATGCTCAGTGAAGATGCATAGACCTAGTAGACATCACAAAGAACAACTTTGTGTCATCCAGTGCTCTTTGCAAGATGCATTGTTTTTCTTCGAGGTGCTACCGTACAGTATGTCGACCTTTCTTATGGACATCAACTGGTCGCCCAGTTTCTTTGGATTAGGTTTCAAGTCTCCTTGTCGACCGTGTTTAAACTGCGCCTCATCATGAGGTCAGTACTGTATATCTTGGCTGATGCAATTTATTTGTTAGAGTTGGGGTGGGGAGTGGGGGTTAGGGGTGGACCTCTTGAGTGCTTTCCATGTTGAGGAATTTTTGGGCATAAAGAAGTTTGGCTGCCTGGCATCAGAAGAGCATTGTGCCAGTTAACTCACATTCCACTCTCGCAAAGGTTTTTTGTATAGACATTCAAAGGCAAACACGCTGTATTTTGGTCTATCCTTGGGGTTGGAGTGTAATAGAGAGATGCAGATTGCTCAAGTAGAGCTCGACTATAAACAAATTCAGAGCCCGTTTTCTTGAGTCTCAATATTCTGCAGTTCCGAAAATAATATGCACACACACATGATGGAGAAAGTGAAAGCAAAAAATTGACACGTAATTTGGAAAATGGTTGACGCAGGCATTCTAATAGATGACACGCTCCATATCCATAATTATACACCTATCATCCTCAGAGAGGAGGCAGGACTCACCTCAGAGTGCACCTCCGTATACATGTCCACCAGGGCCCCGCCGAGCACCCTGCGGATCTCCGGCAACTCCGAGTGGGGGACGTGCTCCTCCACCAGGCTCCACACAGACTGGCGAGAGCCACCCCTCTTTGCTTCCATGAGGGGGCCACACTATAGTCCCCACAAAACAAAACAAAAAGAGAACAACAGCATTAATTTATATGGAAAATTATTTTGAAGGTAGCTCCAAAGAATAGTCCATGTCCCGTAAATAGCACACATTAATCTAAATAACGATTTCATACATGAACATTGAAACACTTGCCATCAGTAAATTGTACCAACTACACCACAATGACACAGGATATAAATTGTATATAGTATATATATGTATAATAATGTTGTAGATTATTGCAAATTACACGACACGTCAAGTATATATTAACAACGACCATAGAATACTCATTTCATCATAACGTTGCAGTAATGCTGCAGAAACGCTTCATTGTAAAATACAGGACATGTTACAACCGGTGTCGCAGTAACGTCGCGTTTAACGTCATAATAAAGAGCGTCATTCGGGACGTCGTCGCCCTGGCAACCCATTTGAGAAATAATTCAAAAGGGAGACCCGGTGCTGTTCATCGGCGAGACTGTTCAGGAGCCCTGGCAATACAAACAATAACGCATTAAACAAAGCAAAATTAATGCGCCGTTTGAAAGAGAAGAGACGCCGCGCCCCACCTCGCTTCCTGGTTTCCAGTGACAACATTGTGGTTGCCAAGCGAGCGTCGACGCCGCGTGACGTCATAGGCGACACAAGCGCAGTTCGTGGTGTGAAAAGAGGGAAACGCATGCGTTGTGTTATTAATTTATTATTTTATCCAGCCTCTAATACTCCTTCGTGGGTAAAAAAAAGCTGGCGTCTAATCAAAGAAACCCCTATTATCGTTTTATTATCATAATTATCATCGTCATCATTATTATTATCATTATTATAGTTATTATTATTTTATTATTTCGTTTTTTATTATTTCTTTAATATGCTATTCATTATAACATATATTTCACCTGTATTTAACCAGGGAAGTCTCATTAAGATTGAGAATGTCTTATTTCTCCCCTCTTTATTCTAACGTGTGTTGGAGGACGGCTTCAGTCGAGTATATAGTTTATGCAGTTGCACATGACCAACGTCCAGCTATTTCTGCAACAAATGATTTTGTGATTTTCCAAAACAAAAAAAAAGAGCTAAAACTCCAACCAGTCGATCGAATTGTGAAACGAGAAACAAGAGTGGCCTGTCAGAGAAAAAAAAGAAAGAAAGAAAAGAAAAAGTGTTGCTTGTAAATTAAATTATAGGCCAACCCTCCTCAGTGAGAGGCAGTGAAAAAACTTCCCCTCGGTCCCTTTTTTTTCCTCTTCAGGACCCGGGAATGGCCCCACAGCCCCACGGCCCCACGGATGGACGCTGATCTGCGGAGTTAGTTCCCAACTCTCTCCAGCCCCAAACCATGGCCAACTTTCCCCGCAACGAGGCCGCGTCCCCCCCTGCTCTGCCCTTCCTCCTCCTCCTCCTCTCCCTCCTCTCCTTCTCCATCCCACCGGGCCGCGGCTTCTCCGTGGCGGGCCAGGAGCGCACATGCGAGGCCAACGGCAGCGTGTACTACGCGGGGGAATGGTTCTTCCTGGACTCGGACCAGTGCACGCAGTGCGAGTGCACGGCGGAGGGCTCCGCCTGCGCCCGCACCGAGTGCACGGCGCTGCCCGCCGCCTGCATCCACGTCAGCCACTACCCCACGGACTGCTGCCCGCGGTGCGAGCGGATCGGCTGCGAGTACCGCGGAGAGGTGCACGACCTGGGCCAGCACTTCCAGGTAGGGCTGCACGGAATTAAAGTGGTAATGCGTGAGATTATTGCGGTTAAAAAATAAATAAAAATAAAATCACGCCTCTGGTGCCTTATCGAGCTGGCGTTTCACAAGCAGCAGCCGTTCAAAGTATTTTTCGTGACGCCTGCGCGCCCTCCGTACGGTGTTTCTGTCGTTGGGTGGCGTGGTCCGCCACCGCTTTCCTGGCAAGTGCGCACTGATCGGGCGCCGAGGCAGCCAGCCGCCCGTGGATTTGACGAGGCAGCGTGGTTGGAAACCTGTTGATGTGGACGCACAGTCACAAAAAATACCAATTAAATAACGGGACCCTCGGATGAAAGACATCCGCATCTCCTCAAGTGACAGAAATACAAATAAATCGGAGACGGCAAACTGTGGAGAAAAGTGACTGCTTTAGATGCATAATCCACGCAGCGGATGATTATATGGAATGACATTAAGAGTATATGGAATAGGATAAATAGGCGTTTACCTCTCCTTGCTCCTTTTCAGACGTGTATTTTTTATTTATTTTAAATTTCGCGTCAAAAAAAAAAAATCGCTGAACGTTTTCTTGGATTTATTTACGGTTATTTATTGTGTTTCTTTCTTATCTATTGTTTCTTACGCGTTTCAAAGAAAACACAACGAATCGAAATAAAACGCGTAACCTACTTAGTGAAAGAAAACAACATATTAGACATATTTTACAGGATTCAACACGAACATGAGACACTTTAATGCTGTATTGTCAAATATGCACATCCATGAGGGTTTGTCATTCTACGCTTGAATAAATTGACCTTCATACAATTAGTTTTACCCTCGAGTAGCGCAGCATTTCAATTCGGACATTTTTCCCCCCCCTGACAATACAGGTAATCGGGTCAAACACTATTAGTTCCCTAAAATATCAGTCGTCTTGAATTTAGGGACGTGCGTCCAGTAGGAGGGGCCAGGTTAGAATGGACAAATGGCGCCCCCTGCTGGGACGGTCTGAGGAGAGCGCCTCATGAAAGGTACACGGACCAAAGTGTCATTTCAAAGCGGTGTGGTCATGATCAATTTATCACACTTGTTCTCTGATTAACCATATACCCAACTGTTATTATACAACTGCTATCAGCGTAAGAGATTGACAAGAGTGTCTTTTTTGTGTATTATTGAGAGGTTTTTTTTTTAATCCAACAACAGGCCATTCTTAATATAATTACAAAGACACAACTGTTTGTGATTGAAAAAAAGAAAAAAACCTTATTTAATTGTATTACTGGATTGGATTACATTTTACCCTTACATGATGAAGACATTGAAACGCATTGGTAAACCAATTAAATTGTTAAAAAAAATAATAATAATACACAAATAGAGAGATGTTTTTAAAACCTTCTACTATACTTTTTTTGGACTCTGCAGCGCTCTTACAGTCGATTCTTTTCAGAATACTTCGTCTCAGTTTGTCTTATAAACCCTTTTGTACTTATACTTCTTTCTTGTCATTCATCTATCTGCGTGTATTTGTGTGTGTGTGTGTGTGTGTGTGTGTGTGTGTGTGTGTGTGTGTGTGTGTGTGTGTGTGTACGTGCGCGTGCTCCCCAGCCCTCGGAGTGTGAGCAGTGCACGTGTGACAGCGACGGCATCGCCCGCTGTCTGGTGGCAGACTGCGCCCCGCCGCCCTGCGTCAACCCCGTCTACCATCCTGGGAAGTGCTGCCCCGAGTGCCAAGATGGTACGGCCCAAAACGCTAGAGCAGGGTTTCGCCAACCCTTTGTCTTTTCACAATGAAGTAATCCCACGGCACTGTACCACTATCTGTTGTTGAGCTCCTGAACACATCCCAAACATGCACTGTGCTTATTATTATATTATCTTATTATTATTGCGCACAGCAACCGCCGCACCCATGGACATAAATTAAGTGTCGTTGGATTCGGGGCAGTTCAGACATTTTGTGATCCAAGTTTGATCCACAGCGATCTATACTTGGAGCAGGAATTAGTGAAAAACTGCAGGTTGTGGATCCGGGGGAGCCTTCACATGGGGCGAGGTGCAGGGCGTGCTGCGGTTTAGACTCCATTGGTGTGCAACGGTTGCTCTGCGCAGGGTCTGCGCCGTGTCAAGACGAGAGGGAGGCGATGCTGCGTTCCATGGGAACTTGGAAAATTGTAACCCGTGTTGGTAGAAAGTAATGCTGCCTTCCATGGGAACTCGGATCATTTGTTTGAACTGATGTTGCATTCCATGGAAACTTGAAGAATTGTAATTCGTGACTAACGCGAATAACCTTGTCTTCTTGCATTGCTGCCTGCAGCTGTATGTATTATCATAATTATTATAAAGTATCATTAGTAGTAGTAGTAGTATTGCCTCCTCAGAGTAATCACTTTCAGTGGGAAACTCGAGCTCGTTTTGATGAGCACGGAGCTACTATTCTGGCTAGAACTGACAAATTAGTGCGGTCTTGCAATTTTGATCTTGCAACACAAGAGATAATTTATATTATTTATTTTCTCTCAAGTGGAATTTGAACAGTGGTGGAAAAACACTGCATGAGACCTCTAACTGTAGTTCCAGACACCTGTCTCAGACACCTTTTGAGTTACAACTATTTTCCACTCGTCGGCAGGTTTTTGGAGATCGTCGGGTGAAGCCCCAGATCGGAGGCAAGTCCAAGCACGCTCCCGTGTAATTTTTTTTTATAGTGATCAAGAACATAATAATAATAAAAAAGTAAAGAATCCCGCCCTGTGTTCGTGACAAACCATACTTTGGAGACCCGACAGACTCAGCAGAGATTCCTCTGTCGCCGATCAGTCCCGTCGCGGGCAAACCGCAAGACTGCGAGAATCCCGATCACAAGACGGAAGGTTGTGTAGTGTGAACAGCACAGCCATCTGAGGGCTTTGAAAGTCGTGTGGCGTGTCCACGGCATAAGCGTGTAAACCCTAAAGTCGCTGCAGGTTCTCAACTCAGGTTTGTGCAGTTAGAATCTATAAAAGGGTAGACTTCCTTTCTACAAATTTCGCCACATTATTTTACCATTTTGTACACTTTATTAATCATCTTTGGGAAATGAGTTGTCCAACCAAGTTCTCAAACGATGCCTTTCCCAGGGGCACTGGCAGTGCAGAGTGTCTAACCCGGTTACCAGGTCTTTTGAGGGAGGAGACCCACGCGAACACGGGGAGAACATGCAGCGTCCGCCGACTGGAGCACAGTCAGATTCACACCCAGAACCTTCCCGCCGTGAGGCCGCGAGGTTGTGGCATGGTGGAAGCCGTCTCTTGTGCTGACCTGCGTCCTTGCGTCCCCTCGTCCAGGTCCAAACTGCTACGCCGACGCGTCCCGGCGCCGGGTGATCCCCGCCGGCGAGTCCGTGTGGGTGGACTCCTGCACCAAGTGCCGCTGCCACGACGGCCAGGACGCCGGCTACTGGGAGGGAAACCGCCTGGCGACCTGCGCACGGGTCAAAAACTGCAGCCCCGAGCAGCCGTCCGTCCAGCAGAAATAAAAAGAACAAAAGAACAAACCCACACACCGACCTAACCGACGCCCCACAAGGGTGACCATGGAATATTAATCCATTACAGCTAATTAATTCGAACAAACCCAAGGAGCTGATAAGCCAACCAGAGGGGTGGTATTTATTTCAAGAGAAGCTGGAAAAATCTAGGAAAAAACATATATAAACACAATATAAAAGAAAATATTTGTCCAACTGACCGCTACAATAAAACCATTTTTCCGCGAAAATTCCACAAAGATATTGCGCAAAAAAAGCACCGATGATGCTCGGAAGCCAGGGAGCTCTTTGGGAGTAGCAAACACAGATATGATATTTCCATATTAATGAACTCTGTCCTAGATCAAGAATGATATCTTCAAGAGGCCTCGGCTTGATGCTCAATTCTCATCCTCTGAGCCTGTAACACGTTTTATAAAGGGGATTATTAATAGGAAAGAAAGACGATTTTTGGCCCCTCGGTTGCCTGGCAAAGTGGCTTTTTCCCCCCCCGATTCTGTACTTTAAATTGGAGGCAAACAAGGGAAGCAGCGCCGATTTATCACGCAATACAATTGAAGGACCTTAATCTTTTCATCATATGGAAATGTGTTAAATAGAAAAAAGGAAAATAATGACTGAGCATAATTGACAACCACTCGTCCCCGGATATTGTCAAGACAAACGCCTGCTCGCACCGTGACGCAATTAGTTAAGCCACAACAGTTTGTTTGAAGGAGTGTTTTACACGAGCAGACTAGCAGACCGAGGACGACTTGAATGATGAATTGAGACTATGGCAGAAAGTATATGGCTGTACAGTAGACGTAGACGTGGACCGACCTGTGAACACGGCTTTAATACCCTGAGCTGTTATTTCGGCATTTACGGACGAAAAGAGACATCGTGTAGATCGTGTAGTTGGTCATGAATGCATTATACGGGTATGAGTTTATACTCATCCGATACGGTACTTCTTGCTCAGATGAAAGGAGGTTGGATGTTGTGTTGGCGTGCAGGGCTTGGCTCCATGCTGGCATGGGGGGCCTGGTCACTCCCATTTTCTACACTACACAACCCAGAGTCCAACCAGCTGTCAAAACAAGCTCACTTCCTTTAATATTGAAAACAAGAGCCTTTTCAATTGAATGATCTTCGCTGTCAAAGTCAAAGTCAAGGTATATTGCTCCTGTTGACCACAACATGAATGTCTCCTGCTGTCATTGTAATAACTGTAATAACAGTACAATAAAACACACTTATGTCCATTACCTGTTTATCTTTCTTTCTGACTCCCAATAAAGTGTGTGTGTGTGTGTGTGTGCGCGCGCGTTGGAGTTTGATAAAAAAGTTTCTATTCAAATTGCAGGTCTTCCTTGTACGTGAGGAAGACGCCGGTTTTATTTCCCAATTCCTCCGCCAAAGCTGACAGTTTGGGGCCAGCCAGCGTCTTCTTTGAAACTCTGCAAACAATAAAAAGAGCAAATCAGAAACAGACTGAGAGAGAATAGAAGAAAACCAAACAAGGAAAGGGAGAGCATGAAAGAGAGCTAGGTACATGGGTGGGTTGTTATGGAAACAGGACAGGACAGAGTTTAGAGAAAAATCTATTTAAAGCAATGTTTTGTGTATATATACATATATGTATATACACACACACACACACACACACACACACACACAGAAATATACCTATTTATGTACAGCATATATGTATACATATATATAGACAAACATATATAAAATATATACCTGTATATGTACACATATATTATATAAATAAATATGTTTTTATATATATGTATTTATCTATATGTATACAGGTACTCCTCACTTAACGACCGAGTTCCGCTCCTAGAACCAGGTCGTTGAGTGAATTGGTGGACAAGCGAGGACCCGTGTTATTTCATGGTAAGGGGGCGTGGCCATTGTGAACGCCAGTGTAGTGAATACTGACAGACTGTGGGAACCAGACTGAAAACAGTGATGAGATCTATAGAGTGTATATAATGTATATGGTATATAAATATATATATACAGTATATCGTGTATATAGTATACATAGTCTATATAGTATATATAGTGTGTACAGTATATATATAGTATATATAGTGTATAAAGTGCATAAAGTGTAGTGTATATAGTATATATAGTGTATATAGTATATATGGTATATGTATATATGGTATATAGTATATATAGTTTATATAGTATATATGGTATATATAGTGTATACAGTATATAAAGTATATGTAGTGTATATAGTGTATAGAGTATATATAGTGTAATTAGTATATAAAGTGTATATATTATTTATTATATATAGTATATATATAGTGTATATAGTATATATAGTGCATATAGTATATAAAGTGTATAAAGTGTATATAATAAATATAGTGTAATTAGTATATAAAGTGTATATAGTATATACTATAGTATATATAGTGTATATAGTAAATATAGTGTAATTAGTATATAAAGTGTATATAGTTTATACTATAGTATATATAGTGTATATAGTATATATAGTGCATATAGTATATAAAGGGTGATGCGCGATGAGATCCTTGACGCTGAGATGCCGCGCAGAGCTGGCTGTAAGTCTGAATGGTCATTAAACAGGTAGGTTGTTAAGTGAGGAGTACCTGTACATGTGTATACACACACACACACACCCAGACACCCAGACACACCGACACCGACACACACACACACACACACACACACACACACACACACACACACACACACACACACACACACACACACACACACACACACACACACCCCTGACACAATCACCAACAGGATCCTCTCGCCCTCATTCTGTAACCATCAGATTTATTGATTGTATAGAAAAAGTAGGTTTGATATGACATAATGCATTCTATATAAGATATAACATTTTAACATTCAATGTACAAAAAAAACCCCCTAGCTAGAGATACAGGAAGTCTTTAAAAATGCCCCGCGGGGCGCAAGGTCCCGTCTGTGCGGCACGGAGCAGCAGCAGTCCAGAGGAACGTCGTCGAAAACAAGGTCTCCAGATCTGTCGTCCCACTCAAGTGCAGTTACTTAGGTATTTGAACCGTATTCAAATACTATCTTTACCCAAAGCTCGAAAATTCTATTTACGTCCCACGTCGCCCGCCACCTTTGTTCCCACACGTCGCCCGCCACTTTCCGTCTCTCTCCGTCGCCAAACAACCCCTCTCCTTTAAAAGACGATTTTGCAGAACCGCCCGGATGAAAGGAGGAATGGAAGCAGAGAAGCCACCAGGCGTGAATGTTTCCGAAATTCAATAGCAATCTGTGCGTTAGTTGGGCGGGAGATGTGGAAAGGAAACTTATTTTTTTGGAGTTTGGCCAAAAGGGATGAGCCCAAAGTAAGCCTCTAGCATTTAGCCGTTAGAAAAGAGAGGAAAAATGGAAAGAAAATCCATTGAAACGGAGCATCTTTGTCAGAGCTCTCCAAAAAAACAAAAAACAAAAAAAAACACACTGAAAATGAAGCCATATAGGTATATTCGCCAAATTATAAAAAAAAAAGATAAAAAATAAAAAATCCCATTGAAGCTGCATTGTGTGAAATGCCCTCCTGGTATTGATCAATCGCTCGCCCAAGTGGGCGCGGGAGGGAGAAGAAGGTGTTCTGAGGCGTTTTCATCTATGCGAGAGCGACAATCTTATCTCATTTGGGCTTTCAAAGGACACCGTGGGAAAAGCTGTGTGCGTGATTTACACACACAAGAGATAAACTTAAAACAAAGAATCAATGAGAGCGGGCGCGGACCGCTCTCCAGCGCAAAGGAAGGGAAGATATCGGCCCCAGAGCACCAAAGCTGGAAGTCAGACACCGGGGGGGGGGGGGGGGGGGGAGCAATGAACCAAAAAAAAAAAATAGAAAAAACAAAACAAAACAAAACAAAACAAGAAAAAGGCACTGAAACCTGTCAAAGCGTGAAAGAGAGAAGATGACGCAGAGGAAATAGACTAAAAAAAATAAAAAATAAAAAAAGTTGGGGAGAGGAGGTGTAAGAATCGCAGACAGAGACGGGGGAAGACGCTCGGGTGTCAAAATAGAGATACAAAGGGGGGGGTGGGGGCCTGCCTTCCGGGAGAGAGAGAGAGAGAGAGAGAGAGAGAGAGAGAGAGAGAGAGAGAGAGAGAGAGAGAGAGGGATGATCACACACATATGTAACACAGTGGTGGATTCAGAGGCGTCTCTGTCCGAACCCAGTGAGAGGAAGCCGGTGGAGCTCTTTGGAGACGCAGCGGCCGAGATGGAGGGAGAGAAAGAGAGGCGGAGATGACGAACAGAGGGGGATGAATGGAGAGACAACGCTGAGGAGAGAGAGAGAGAGAGAGAGAGAGAGAGAGAGAGAGAGAGAATTGAAGGTGTGTGAAGGTGCTCCGACAGGGCTCCCCCGGCTGGGGCGGCGCGAAAGGTGAAACCGATGAAAGCGTTTCCATTCATTTGAATGTAGACAAAAAGGAAAAAGGAAGGACTCCTTTGTGTGTTCATTTGGTTATTCAAATAACACCACAATATCACCCCAAACGAGGGATTTTGTCAATAACCATCATCCTCCACCATCGTCGCCGAAGCCGAGAGAGTGAAACCGCAGCTTTTGTTGCTGCGGGAGGAGGACCCGCGTCATTAGCGTTATCAGAGCAGGAAATCCCAGTTCAGCGGATTGATTCGGAAATGAAAATATATATATATATTATATATATATATATATATATATATATAAAATAATCGTAAAAAAAAAAAGTCCACACACCCGCATCCCGGGAGCGACTTTTAAACCAGACGGAAACACATAAAAAAAAAAATTAAAAAAAAGAGGCCTCCGCTGCTGATTTGAAGCCGGACCCAAAACCGAGGTCTTTCCTTTTTGACGAACGTTGGACCCCGTTCCCCACGTCACCCTTGTTTTTTTTTTCCCGTCGATGACTCAACGGACGATTCAATCTCAAAGAAGGAACGAGCCTTTCCACTCAACTCTCAGCGTTACCGCCGTAATATCCCCGATTCCCGGAACCCAAACACACATTGGGCCCCCCTTTACCTCTTCCCACGCGTGCGGCGGCCTTTTTCTGAAAAGAGATGGAAGGGAAAACGAGAGCGATGGGGAAATACCGGCAACGTAATTGCCATAATAGCGAGCTCTTAAATGAACTAATACTTCTTTATTAAACTTCCAGGCTGCCCTGTCTGAAAAGGAAAAATAATATCTATATAAACACACCCTTTGCAGAAAATCTTTCCTTTTACGTCCCGTTATGACCCGTGAGCAGCTCAAAGGAGGCGGCTTTTACCTTGACGCAGTCTAACGAACGCCTTCAAAACCAATTAATCGGAGAAAAAAAACAAAAATAACATCGTTTTTAACCCTTTGTCTGCCCAACCAGGATGAATTCTCCACCCAAAATTAAGAGGTGCGTCGACGGCTTTCGCAACTTAAAACAAACGTCTTTTTTTGGTACCCTTTCGACCGAACGCACACGGCGTCCATACCGTATCCATGGGACGGCAGCAGGAGGGACTTCCATCCGAATCCACCTCCTCTAAGAAGTGAAACGCACTGTGGGGACACAGAGTGTTTTCGGGCGGGTGGGGTGGTGGTGGTGGTAGTGGTGGTGGTGGTGGGGGGGGGGGGGGAGTCTTTTCATCTGGGCCACGCAGGATTCACATCGGGACTTAAGTCTTCGGAGGGAAATCCGCGCCACGTTCCTTTGTTCTGCGATTCCATTTCAAAAGGAGCTTCAGCCAAACCTTCCACGGCACAGGAGCAGAAGCTCTGCAGCTTTCTTCTGTGTTTGCCTTTTCATGTAAAACTTTTTGATTGCTGCAGTAAGCCTGTCACTGTCTTCCCAAAGTTTTAGTCCATATATTATATATTTATATCTATCTATCTATCTATCTATCTATCTATCTATCTATCTATCTATCTATCTATCTATCTATCTATCTATCTATCTATCTATCTATCTATATATATATATATATATATATATATATATATATATATATATACAACATATAAATATATATATATACAACATATAAAGAGCGCATAAGAAAACTGAGTGCTGTTGTTATAGATGTTGAGTGAATATGTGACATGTCCGTGTCCCCGCACCGTGGACGCAGGTAGAAACACACATTCATCAACTGATATTGAAGCAGGACGTTCCCGGCGATGATGCTGATGTGCAACGACCCAGCGCCCCTCACCACGTCCCGACTCTGATATATTTTGGATCATTTAGAAAATCTCTCTCCTCCAACGGTGGGTGGGGGGGGGGGCCCTTCTCGGTCCGCCGCTGATTCCGAGCAGAGCGCCGATAACACGGCCCGGGGAAGGTGGGATGTCTCGGGGGGGGGGGGAAGCGGTGCTCTCCTCCCCTCGTACATCGTGGGCCGTGTGAATGCATATTTTTCCTGCTTGTTCCAGTGTGTATTATACAGGAATTCAGTCTTTAACGCGTCAATCTCTCTTAGGTTGAGAACCTGGAGTGTGAAGACTTCCGGCATTTCATGGAGTCTTCTCCTGGATCCCTCGTGGAGATTTCGACGGGGGCTCCGCGCCGGGTTCCAGGGATAATCCGCTGGGAATTGGGACTTTTTCGGCGTTCCGGAGAATATAAATGCAATCATGGAGTCTTTTATACTTGAAGAACCGCCAAAAAATGTACCCAGAATGGCGTTGATTACACCGCGGTGCCCCCGAGGAGGGGAGAAAAAACGCCTACATTTGCGAGTTTCGAAAAACCGGACGTGGATCACAGTTTGGGATGTTGGAGAACGTTCATTGTTTGGAACTTCGCAGGTTGATGAAGAAGAAGAAGAAGAAGAAGAAGAAGAAGAAGAAGAAGAGAGGTGGAGAGAGAGCCTGAGTTACAGTTTGAAAGGAGAGCGGGAGAGAGAGAGAGAGGGAGAGAGACTGACGCGCTTGTCATGTCCACGGCTCTCCACCCTTCTCCTAATTTGAGAAGACAACAAGGAGACTTCTCTCTCCCTCTTTTTCCCCCCATCCTCCTTCCTCACTGGACTATCCTCCCGGGACGTCTCTCTCTCTCTCTCTCTCTCTCTCTCTCTCTCTCTCTCTCTCTCTCTCTCTCTCTCCACCCCCGTCTTCGTCTATCCCTTGAAGGGCCGGGGCGGCGGCTTGCCGATCTCCACGGAGATGTTGGTGTAGAGTGGGAACCTCTTGACCTGCACCAGCCTGTAGGTCAGCGAGCTGATGCCGTCTCTCTTCATGGTGTTCTTGGTGTTCTGGATCTTATTGAACCTGGTGGGAGAGAGAGAGAGAGAGAGAGAGAGAGAGAGAGAGATGGATATGCAAAATAAAACGGCAACCAAGAGAAGACCATACAGTATATAAGTATATGTGGTCACCAAAATGACCATCACCGAAAACATCCCTTGGAGAACCAGGCAACTGGTGCCGTTCAACGTGCTACCACCGGAAAGACAAGAGAAAGACGGAGTTTGTTTTTGGATGGATACAGAATCTGAGAAATGGAAGCTCAATAGCCAGACATCCACAGTCCGACACACTGTTATATACCGACAAATATATATATATATATATATATATATATATATATATATATATATATATATATATATACATATTACTGAATATGTGCTGATCTGTGGCTATATTCTTTGTGTTTTACCTCTTTTAAGGGGTGAGGGGAAGTGGGAACCAGGCCGAGGGAGACGGAAAGACGACGAGCCAAGGAAAGAAATATGGGAACAATGTAAATAAGTGTGGCATTACGGTGTCGACTACTGTAAATGTAATTGATGAGATCATTATTCATCTCATCAATTCCACTGACAGCAGCCGAAGACGATGTTTCCCGGCCGTGGGCGTTCAGTTCCGTGAGTGCGCTGCAGCCCACTGTGGAGCTCTACGCCCGAGGGTCGTTCCTGGGTGACAACGGTGAAGTCATATTTATTGGCAGTGGAAGTGCAAGTCGACATTCATAATGTTGCATAACGTCGCTGCTCGAGCATACGTCACGGGATTCGTCTGCTCATGACAAAAGAAGCGCGGGGCTGGCGCTTTGCTGCCATGCAGGCATCGCCCGACAGGTGGAGCTGTGACCTTACAGAGGAGGAAAGAGAGGGGGGGGCGGGGGGGGGGGGACACAAAGCTTTTTTGGAACTCTATTCTCTACTGTGCCTACGTCTCCCAACGCTGACGGTGACGGTGAGGAGGCTCCACGGACCTACATTCATGTGCATCCGTGCATCAGCTTGCGACGGTGATTAGCCTGCGAAACTCCCTTTGGAAAAAGACGTGGTTGATTTTGGTCGAAGCCATGGACGTGATTCGCCAGAGTGAAAACAAAGCTATAATATGAAGGTGATCTAATGGTGAATGCAGGAAAAAACTTTGGCCACTTTCAAAATAACACCAAACCTGACTGGCAAAACTATATCTCTCCCCCTCTCTCTCTCTCTCTCTCTCTCTCTCTAAACGAAACAAAACGAATACGAGAAGGATTTTGTTGTATGAATGAGAAAACAAGGCCAAACAAAACAACACAATACCAATACACTAACTACTACAAAATGAGAGTCCGCTTCCTCTCTCTCTCTCACTCTCACTTTCTAAACGAAAGAAAACAAATACGAGAGAGATATCGTTGTATGAAAGAGAAAACAAGGCCAAACTAAATAACACAATACCAATAGACTAACTACTACAAAATAAAAGTCTGCTTCCTCTCTCTCTCTCTCTCTCTCTCTCTCTCTCTCTCTCTCTCTCTCTGGCTCTCTCTGTCTCTGTCTCTGTGGGGCCGATGAGTGCCGCAGTGTAAAAGGTGGAGAATAATTGTTTTTAAGGAGAACAAAGAGAATACAAAAGGAATTGGACCAAAAGGGAATAGAAGAGAGGTATATATAACGAGAGAGAG
>NC_137196.1:17737877-17862877 GCF_960531495.2 Zeus faber | reverse complement strand
TGAGGGCAAACTTATCCCGAAACAGGCAGCGAATCAGGCAGAGGTTCGGACGGAAGATACAGGAAACAGGAAGTAGTGCGGGAAAGCTCGGCGTAACGCAAGAGACAATCTGGCAGAGAACAAAGGGACTGGATTTTACAGCCACAGCATTTAAACCACCCCTAATAACCACTAATAACGTGTGGCTCCCCCTCGTGCCGCCAAAGCGCTCTGACCCGTGGAGGCATGGACTCCACAGATCAGCAGATCCTTAAAGTCCTGGAAGTTGTGAGGTGGGGCCCCCATGGATCGGGCTTGTCGTTCCAGCACATCCCACAGATGCTCCATCGGATCGAACCCTAACCCCGGCCTTCAACATGACGTAGAAGAAAAGGTGATTCATCAGACCAGGCCTCCTTCCTCCATTGCTCCATGGTCCAGTCCTGACGCTCACGTGTCCAGTGTAGGTGCTTACAGTGGTGGACAGGGTTGAGCATGGGCACTCTGACTGCTCTGCAGCTACACAGCCCCATACGCAGCAAGCTGTGTGTTCTGACACCTTTTCTTTCATAGCAGCATCAACTTTTTCAGTAATTGGTTTTACAGTAGCTCTCTGTGATATTAATCCAGACGGGGCGAGACTTCACTCCCCACACGCATCAATGAGCCCATGGGCGCCCGTGACCCTGTCGCCAGTTCACCCGTTGTCCTTCCCTGGACAACTTTTGGTAGGTACTAACCACTGCGAACTGAGAACACCCCACAAGACCTGCCATTTTGGAGATGCTCTGACCCAGTCATCTAACCATCACATTTAGGTCCTTGTCAGAGTCACTCAGATCCTTACGCTTGCCCATTTTTCCTGCTTCCAACACATCAACTTCAAGAACTGACTGTTCGCTTGCTGCTTAATATATCCCACCTCTTGACAGGTGCCATTGAAACAAGATGAACAATGTTATTAACTTCACCTGTCAGTGGTTTTAATGTTGTGGCTGATGGGTGTATACTGAGGGACTAATGATGGAATGAGCTGCAGGAGGAGAAACCAGGTGAAGGGAAGAGAAGGGAGTGACAGCAAAGCAAAAGGGAGTGGGTGGATCTGAAATGACATGGAGGTGAGTGACATGGCATGAGGAGATGACCAGATGAAAATAAAACGTTAAAACAAATATAAATACTGGGAGATCAGGGGAGGATTCACGACAGGAGATGGAAATGCAATTCTAACAACCCTTTTTTTTTTCTTTACATATTATTCGTTTACTCTTAGCGGATATTGCACTACATAGCGATTCATTCTTCCCCTTAAAACACCCTGTTAAGCCCATTTGTAAGCAGCACCAATCCCATTTATACAAAAAAAACCCCCCAACAACAAAAAAAAAAGGCCCACAAACCCAAATTTCCAGCGGATATTAACGAGGGTCTGGGAGAGCAGGGAGAGAAGACCGAGTTTCCATCAACTAATGGAGCTCTTCTTTCCCTGCTTGCCGCCAAAGTGATGAATAATGTAACGGCCCCAAATAAATAGAGTCCGCAGCGTGTCACCTCTTATTGAGGAGGTCTGGACCCAAAGGTGAGGGAGAGAGAGAGATATCTATCAAAGACACACGCACACACACACACACACACACACACACACACACACACACACACACACACACACACACACACACACACACACACACACACACACACACACACACACACACACACACACACACACACACACACACACACACACACACACGGTTTGTTCCATGTTTCCTCCATGTTTATTTATTGATTTTGATGGAGCCAACTAGACTAGTGTGACCCTGCCGCCTCTCATATCTATCGGTGTCATTTCGGAAAGCAATTAGAGAGAGAGAGAGAGAGAGAGAGAGAGAGAGAAAAAGGGAGAGAAACCTCATCATCTCATCTGTAAAGAACAGTGATGGATGACACTCCCAAAACTGCAAAACTCGACATGTTGTTTTCCCTTTTTTCCGTCTATCTATGCATCCATCCGTCTATCTGTCTATCCGTCTATCTATCCATCTATCTATCTATCTATCTATCTATCTATCTATCTATCTATCTATCTATCTATCTATCTATCTATCTATATAGTGTTTTTAGTGTACATTTCTATATTCTCTTTGATCTTAAGCTAATTAGCCATCACAGGCGTGTTTAAATGGGGCTCTACTTTCATAATTGCTCCACAAGTCAACCGTTGTTCCAAAAGAAGAACCAAATCCCACAACATGTGTGGAATAAACAAAAACACACAATCCAAAGCTATTTCCCTCCGCTGAGAACGTCGCGCACGTCCGGTGAAGTGCGCTAGGAGCCGAAGACGAAAGGCCTCAACTCGGCGGTGAGGGAGCGTTCCAACCACCCAAGGTAGACCTGCCACCGCCAGGAGGTGGTGAAACCATGGTACGTGCTCCTGCAGAAGCCACAAGTCTGTACGATGTCAACCTCGTTTTAAGAAAAAAAAAACGCGTTTGATTCGCGATGTCGTGGAGAAGTACCGCGCTACCCACAATCCTACAGTGTAACAGCGACGTCTCGGATTGGTGGAGCTCGCTGTTACCATGGAAATGCTAACCGCACCGGCGAACGTCACTGTCGGTGAGTGACTTAAAACACTATACACACAACATAAACTACACTATTACTAACAATACAAACACTATAATAATGACAGAGGTTAAAGCGGAAGAAGAAGCGCACTAAACTATAGTTTGTTTGGAAGTAGTTGGAAAGGTGTCATTCATTTTTGCTCCGAAATCAAATGTTTTAAGGTCGCGATTCATCTGGTGCTTGGTTGGTTTGGTTCCAGGCTTAAAACTCTTTACAGGCGGATTTTCGGAGAGGTCAACGGAGTGAGCGGAGGGGAAATTCACTCGCGGAAACGGAGCCGTTCTAAAAAAGCTCTGTTCTCTGAGCTCTGTTCTCTGAGTTCTCTGAGCTCTGTTCTCTGAAAGAGGCTATCAAGGCCATTCATTATTATAGTTATTTTTATTTTTTCATTATTAGTTATAGTAAATTATAATATAATGTTATTGCTCGCGGTCTTTTAGTTTTTAATCTCTGCGTTTTCCCGGCTAAAAGTAAACACGACAACGGCGGTATGCACTGACATGGTTGAGGTCTCGTTAGAACCGGGATGTTTCAGATGTCTTATAGTTCGAGTTTGATCAACGTCATCTACATTTGCAGCAGAAATGATTGAAAGATAATTTCATTCGTTTCGGGAGCGGGCCACTTTGTGACATCATCATCGGAAGTTATATAAGTCCAGTTCCCGTCGTCTCACGGGAGGCATTCCCCCACAGCCACTTGCGAGTACGACATCTAGACAGACAGTTTGATGGCTGCATTTAAAGGAAACTCTGAAAACTGTGATACATACCTAAAACATCTCAACTGGACCCTGTGTATTGCTGCCTGCAGCTATATTTAGGGGTCCAGCCCGCAGGGTAGATATTGTTCCGGAAAAATTGAATAGTCTTATTTTGAAATATAAAACTATTTGAAACAGAAAAACGGCAGAAGCTACGAATACGGTTTATACGTCTTGTTTGAACCGGTACGTCACAAACACCTCGTGGTTGAAGTTTCTTCCAAATCGATCCTAAAACGGAGCAGAAATTAGTGACGCTTTATAACGTCATCATACTATGTATTATGAATGGGGAAATTGGCACCGCGTCCAGTGTGCGGTGTAGATTCCGCTTTGTATTGGTTCGACATTACAAACTATGTGTTTACGCGTGTATTTATGTACCTTATTACCTGGTTGGTGTCAGTAGATCTGTTCGATTGATATTTACATTTTTGGTCCCCATTACTTTGCTGGATTAACCACGTCGAGTTGAATCCACTCCAATGTGCGACTGAGTGATGCGTTCAACATCCAGTGAGGTGTTGGAAAAATAGAAGCCCTGATATGGTAATTACTCACAGAAATACGACAACGTTTTTCGTATTTCATGGAAACGTAACTTATCGAAAATATAATTCAAGGAATAGGTCACCACTAAAATGACATAAGTTAGACTACATTTGTAAACCTCCGTAAATATGTCACTTCAAACATGTGACATGAACAGCCAATCATACAGAGCAGAGAAGCAACCATGCGACACAAACAACCAACCAACCAATTCAAATTTTACAGTGTATTTTTAAGATTATTACAATTTTTTTTTCATTACAACGGTAAAAAATAATCAACCAAACAACTTCATTATAGGCAATATTGTATATTAAATGAAATAAGTGAAAGTTTACGTACTTCATACAATGGAACCCTACTACTCATGGTCAAACCCCATTGGTTCACAGAACAAGCTGGTTTAAAGGCATGTTAGAATGGCTAGAATGCATAATCAAAGTTGTATTTTCAACAAACAAAAAATCTAAAACATGTTTTGGGGACCTCAGAGATCTACTTGTTGAAAAGTACAAGTATAATATGGGACCTTTAATATTCAAAAGTTTATGCTAAAAAGTGTACCACTTTAAGATGGACGACTGGCTAATTACTGAATTAAACCGGCTTTTTATGAGGATTAGGCATGAGTAAAAAAACAAGTCAAAAAATAGCATAAGCGAGAAAACGGTATGTAAAAGTATGTATGTACAGTATGTATGAGAAAATACAAAAAAGACAAACAGTGGTGTTTAAACACTCCACATGCAGAGCCCCAGTGTAAATAACACACAACGGCACACAAAAACAGTGGGAACTCTCGCTCTCTTTATCTCTGTTCTCAGCCGTGTTCACATTTGGCTGTTATTGATTATTTTTTGGGGGCAGGGGTGATGTTGTCTTGCCCGTCCAGGCGTGAAAGCAGCGTCTCTTAGAGCAGAATAAACAGCGATAATCCACATTTAAGCAGCTTAATGCGAGGTGCTACACTCCTGGTGATTAATGTGTTTAGAAGGCTGATCCCGTCCCGCTCCCCATTCATCAGCCGCTAAAGTAGCACATTCCAACACGCCGCGTTTTGGAAATACATCCGTGTGGAAGCCGTGATGAATGGCGGCGGCTGAGAGACGGGGAGAGGCGTTTCGGTTGCCAGCTATGTTGGAAATCCATGTTTGGTTTCATGTAATGTGTTCTCCGCTATCAGATATTTTCGTTTTGTTTTCTATGTTTATATATAGTTTACTATATATATATGGCAACTGCTTATCTGAAGCCGCAGAGGGCGGCCATTTCAAATGCCAAGTACACTGAAGTTAAATTCCAAACACAACACTTTTGGGAGATTGGAGTGGAAATTAACATAAGTGTGCGCTGGGTCAACGTTGCATTGAAATGTGTTGGAGAAATTGAGAGACTCATCTTTGCTCTTGCGTGTTATCGTTCTCCCGGATTTATCTCCCAACATCTTTTCAATGCGTACGGAAATGGAAATTGGGGCCTCTTCATCAGTACAATGACATTCATTCGAGAAATGTCCCCCATCCCCCTCCGTCTCCAGATTTTAACAGCAAGTACAGCCATCTTTGTCATAAACCTCTGGTAGTAATAGGAGTAGTAGTTGTAGTAGTACTAGTAGTAGTAATTGTAGTAGTAGTAGTAGTAGTAATAGTAGTAATAGTAGTAGTCGTAGTGGTAGTAGTGGTGGTAGTAGTAGTAGTAGTAGTAGTAATAGTAGTAGTAGTAGTAGTAGTAGTAATAGTAATAGCAGATATAATAGTAGTAGTGGTAGTAGTAATAATAATAGTAGCAGTAGTAGTAGTAGTAGTAGTAGTAGTGGTAGTAGTAGTAATAGTAGTAGTAGTAGTAGTAGTAGCAGTAACAGTAGTAGTAGTAGAAGTAGCAGTAGTAGTAGTAGTAGTAGCAGTAGTAGTAGCACTAATAATAGTAATAGTAGTAGTAGTAGTAGTAGTAGTAGTAGTAATAATACAAAGTGTCTCCTTTTTGTGGGGGGGGTATGTTATGAACTGGCAACCCCAGGGAGAACCTAATAAGAGGATACTACTACGGTCAGTGGAATACTGAGTTTGTTCAACCACCTCTGTTTAACTACGGTGTAAATCCCTCCATCACTTCATTTTAATTCCCCCCTCCGGGGATTAATAGTGTTATCATATATTATTTCACATTATTTTATCCTAATCCCAACATCCAACAGTAAAACGATTGGACATATTGAGCATTCAGGGATTGTCAACATTATCTGGTTGAATGATTGTTAAAATATATATACACCTTCAGCAGGGCAAACTGGACGTATTTGACACGGTATAAGGCCCAAAAATAACAGAACAAAAAGCGGGAAAGCTCTGTGCTGATCCTCTGTGATGTCCGACCGATCACAGGGGCACAGCGGCCGACGGCGATAATAAAAATACAAGAAAATTGAGAAGCAGCAGAATCCAGAGCGAGGAGCTGTAATATTGGGGGCTGTGTGGCGTCACCTCTGGGGGTTGGGCTCGTTGTGTTTGTCTCTCTCGTGTTTGATCATCCTGTAGCGTCCGATCCTCACGTCCGGCCTCGACACCTTCATCCCGTTCAGAGTGATTCTGCAACACAGAGACATCCGTCAGGAAGGGAGGAGGAGGAGGAGGAGGAGGAGGAGGAGGGCGTGGTCATTCATTCATTTCTTTTCCCTTCTAAAAACAGGGTATTCCCTCCTGAACGTGAATAAATTGGAGCCGGACACCTTCCCTCAAATAGTCGCATTCGTACTGATACAAAACACAATTTAAGGCCAATTCAAGGCAAATTCAAGGCGGACTCAAGCGCTCAAACGCAGGGGGAACATGCAAACTGCAGGTAGATGACTTTTAAAACTCATGATAAAGGTTTATGACTGTAATGAACTTTCTTCGTCTTTCTCCAAGAGAAAAATAAACAGAGGCAACCTGGGGGTATTACAGGAGACAATGGTTCCTAATTGCACAATTACACAATCAAATTAATTCAAATATTAATAATTACACAAATAATACATTTTGAAATTGTACACTAATAAAATTACAGATGTATGATATAGCTCATAAATTAATTATTATATATAAAGCATATATCATAATATTATAATAAAAAAATATATTGTATTAATGATAATATAATAATAGTAATAATCATTTATATACCCTATTTATATACAATTCAATGAATTTAATTTACACATTTCCAGATTCAAACTTCACTAGTTTGACCTCTTCAGGAAGTGAAGGACAACCGTGGGAGTAAAGAGTGGAACTTAGCAGCACCGGGAAATGGGAACTTACTTCGAGGACACCCACAGTAGGGAGAAAACAAACACACGAACAAACAAACAAAAAAAAACAACTCCACAGCAAGGATTTACACTTACAGAGGCATTTAGTTTATTTATTTCTTTTGAACAAGCGTAGGAAGTGAGAATGAAATGAGACTTCATATTCGATGTAAAAACCAACGACCAGATTCACTTCTCATGCGAGGACAAAGGGAGGATGAGGGAAACAGGAAACAGCAAACAAACACTCCGCACTAAGCCCACACTAAGAAAAAAGAAAAACATTTTAAGGCTTTCATATTCCCCTGCTGCGGGAAAAAACACTGCGGGGCGAATCATAAGCGCCGATCCCGTGGGTGCGCCCGGGCCCGAGCACCCAGGAAGAGGGTCAAGCACCCACGGGAGAGACGCTGGAGGGGGAGGGGAGACGGGCGCAAATTGCGCATCACGCATGGGGAGGGAGCGAGCGATCTCCGCTCCGCAATGTGTGTCCCCGTGCCCCGCCCCGCCCCGCCCCCAGCCCCCAGCCCCGGCAGAAACAGAGGGCGTCGCGCCCGCGAGCTCCGCCGTGCCTACCCGTGCCCGATGCTCCGCTTTGCGTCCCCTCCCACCACACACACACACACACACACACGCACACACACACACACACACACACACACTGTTGTGATCTCAGTGGGCGGCGGCAGAGCGTCGCCTACTCGCCACTGTTGCCGTGCGCACGCAGGCAGGTCTCATTTCCCCGGGGGGCGGACCTCCAGACCCCCCGCTTAACGTGTCAACCCCCCCCCCCGCCCCCACGGTGTTCAAGCGAAACCTACGCCACTGCATGACTGCGTTAAGCCAGGTGGAGAGAGGGGCCTCAAAAACGTTTTGCCCGGGGCCTCCAAATCACTTAGACCGCCCCTGGTCCCCGTGCGGGGGGCCCCCACTCCCTGCGTGGTCAGAGCTACCTGTCAACTTTGCCATTTGAAAACAAGGCCGCCCCGCATGGGCCAACCCCCACATTTATAAGAGGTGTCACGCCCAGACCGCTGCACCCGAAAGGCCAGACGGCTGCACCGGAAAGGCCGTGGGGGTTGGGCTCGCGGTAGAGTAAAGTATATTAAATGAACTGTCATCCTTTCTACATTGTGATATCACGATTCGGTGAGAAATATCATTTCTGAAGTAAAAATTGTAATATGTACACGTTTCATACGTGTCGTGAGATAAGTGTGTGGGAAGAGTAAGCTTTATTATAGATTTACTCATAGAATTGAAATGTTTTGAAATGATGTCACTGCACATAAACATAAAAATACAAAGTCCATTTTAGTCTAGATTTATGACGTGTTTGAATCCGTGCATCTCTGCGGATCAGCCGCTAAACCTTTTGGGCGCGTTGACGCTGTCATATCATTAGTGCAACATCTTTTGTGAACCGGACGCTTAGACGGCGCAGATAGTGATGCTATTAGTGGTCACAATCCATTCTTTGTGAATTCGTCCCTGTGTGTGTGTGTGTGTGTGTGTGTGTGTGTGTGTGTGTGTGTGTGTGTGTGTGTCTGTCTGTGTGTGTGTGTGTGTAGCAACACATCCATAAAATGTCTCTTTCTTTCTTCCGTTTCGCTCTGATTCTTCCCTCCTCTGACTGCTCAGTCGTTCACGCTTGGCAGTTCTTCCTTCAGCTACTTCCATCCATCCATCCATCCATCCATCCCTTCTTTCCCTCCGCTGCCTTCTCCCCGTCCTCCTCCCTTCCAGTCCTCTTTTTTTCCCCTCTTCATGCATTTCTTCGTCGCTCCTTCACTTTGTCCCCGCTCCTCCATCACTTTTTTCCTCCCACCCGTCCCTTCTCTCCTCTCTCTCTCTCTCTTTCTCTCTGTTTTTACATTTATTTTTCCAACTCCTTTCATTTATTTTGTTCCACTGCTCCCCAACAATGTTTTTCTTTTTGTTTATCCTAACCTATTTTCTACCTTTGAGTTTGTTGTCTTTTTTCCCCTTCAAGCTGAATTAAAGATGATAACGAAGAAAACCATGAAGCAGTTTACTGTCATTTCCCTCTTTCTAAATCATGTTGGATAATATCTTTTAAACACTTTTCCCTCTCCCATTTCTTCACTGGCACAATAATATTTTATGGAGGAGGGAGGGAATTAAATCGCAAATTCTGCACAAAACAGCAATATATTGAAATAACACTGTTGTAGCCCTGTAGACAGAAATAATTTAGTAGGTACATAGTAATAATGTATACCTTATTTCTACCTATATTAATCATTTATCCTGTGCGTAGCATTGCACTTTGAATAATCTGTATATATATATATTTTTATATATTTGGTTATTTATGTTCTGCATTTTTGGCATTTTTAATGCGACTGTGATTTTTAGAACCCCAAAACCCCAAAAACGCCATCCAAAATGCCTTTCACTGCCATGGGAAACAAAATAACATCCAAGTCCCATCCACTCATTTAGGATTGTCATTGTTGAGTGTGTGTGTGTGAACATATGTGTGGGTGTATGTGTGTGTCATTGTGTGCATACGTGTGTGTGTGTGTCTGTGTGTGTGTGCGTATGTCATTGTGTGTGTGTGTATGTGTGTGTGTGTGTGTGTGTGTGTGTGTGTGTGTGTGTGTGTGTGTGTGTGCCTACCCGAGTGTGAATGCATTTACTAAATTTAGGCTTTTAAGATGGTGGCCGTGATGTGCGTAAGAGAGCGACTCTCTCCTCCAATGAGCTTAATAATACATGATGGACAGTCCTGCGTCTTCCAAAACGTCTCCTTGTGCCCGTGGCCGGGATTTTACTGCTGTGACGGAAATCTATGGTTTGAAATGTTTCACACAATGGAAAGAAACACAAAGCAGCTGGAAAAGACCGGAGGTGAAAATACTATGACCCGGTAGGCATGGAACGGGAATTTACACAAATAGATCCGAAAACTATTCTGTGTCTTTTCATGACAACAGGTGTACTGTACATTGTAGGTTTTCTTTTTAATTTTCCAAGTATATTTTATTAAATGCGGAATGTTTTTGTGGTGAGGATTGGTGCATTTCTCTAAAGACAATTGGCATTAAAAAAAAGTTTAAAAGTCAGAAATAGAACCTACCTGAATTAACCTGAATTTACCTGAATGTACTTGAATCTACCTGAATCTACCGGAGTCTACCTGAATTAACCTGAATCTATCTGAATTTACCTGAATGTACGTGAATGTACCTGAACCTACCTGAATCTACCTGAATGTACTTGAATCTACCTAAATTTACCTGAATCTACCTGAATTTACCAAATTTACCTGAACCTACCTGAATTAACCTGAATCTACCTGAATTTACCTGACATAACCTGAATTTACCTGAATCTACCTGAATTAACTTGAATCTACCTGAATTTACCTGAATCTACCTAAATTTACCTGAATTAACCTGATCCACCCGAATTTACCTGACATAACCTGAATCTACTTGAATTTACCTGAATCTACCTGAATTTACCTGAATCTACCTGAATTAACCTGAATCTACCTGAATTAACCTGAATCTACCTGAATAAACTTGAATCTACCTAAATGTACCTGAATTAACCTGAATCTACCTAATTTACCTGAATTACCCTGAATCTCCCTCAATCTAACCTAATTAACCTGAATCCACCTGGATGTACCTAAATCAACCTGAAATCTACCTGAATCTACCTGAATTTACCCAAATCTACCTAAATTTACCTGACTCTACCTGAATCTACCTAAATGTACCTGAATCTACCTGAATTTACCTGAATCTACCTGAAAATCTTTAGAAACAACTAGAGCTAAGAACTCAGAACTAGAACTCAGAGCGACGGACATGTGGAATATGGACTTCTTCCTTTCTTCCATGGGAAAAGTGTCATTGTATGTTAGCATGGCCTGAGCGGTGAGAGGTGGACCCGCTACTTGCTCTCCAACATCCTTATATTAGTCCAAGGTGCTACTGAAAACTGTAAAATCACCAACTGAGTCAAAGCAGGAACCATTTTTGCGGCCAAAATTCCCCGCGGAACACCCCACGGTTCATCTTCACGTACTTCCACGTGGTCGGAGGCTCACCAACTCCACTCCGGGATTTTTGAGTCAACCATGTGGATTTGGGCCGATCAGCATCAAAAAAAACCCAGAGAGGTCCGATTGATGGGTCGGTACATGGCACGGCTTGGGCTCCGACCCTCTGAACCTGGAATTATTCGCCTCTGCATGTGGCTCCGCTTCAGATTTTTACAGTTCACGGGAGAAGTGACACAAATAAGAGTCTCTGGCAAACAAAAACAGCATCCGGAACTGCTGAGGATTAAAAAAGAAATGAACTCATTCCTGAGAGAAGATGAAGTTCTGATGAAGGTGCAACACCACCAGCGACCACCAGTCCAGCTAGTGCCCAGCAGAGCGACTTATTTAAGACAGCGAGTCTATAAAAACAGCATTAACGCATCCGGATGAAAGTTTTACTTCATCAGCACTCGATCATTCCATCCCATCGCAGCCTCGCCACGGGCCTCCAAGCGACCGCCGCGCAAATCATTTTCGATCTCCAGAACAACCCTTAAGATCCCCGTGGTTCTACTCCGCTCCCACGCTAAGCTTCCCCGACCGCTTAAAGAGGCGCGAGACCTCCCCAAGCCCGGGCCGGGATTGTCCAGCGTCCCTCCCGCCCGACTCGCCCCGCTCCATGGAAAACAGCTCACATGATCCAGGACGAAAGCTTTCATTTGCTGCCCCGAGCCGTGCTGCGTGTGGACAGTCTTTTGTGTGTGTGTGTGTGTGTGTGTGTGCGCGTGTGTGTGTGTGTGATTATGTTCACAAATCTCTTCCCCACACACACACACACACACACACAGGCAACGTGGCCCTGGTTGATTGGATTAATCAGGAGTTTCTATTCCCACCAGTGGAGTTAATTCCATTAGAGCGCTGGAGCGGAGGAGGACCGGGGGAGGCTCAGGCTGATGTCCGGCTTCACACCGCAGGCTGAAATGAGACGAAGAAGTAATAGAACAAATGATGCGCGCCGGGGTCTTTTTTTGAGCCGGCCACAAGAAAGGACGGGGAGAAATGGAGTGAAACTGAAAGAGAGAGAGAGAGAGAGAGAGAGAGAGAGAGATCAGAGAGGGGGGGAGGGAGGCTCTCTCATGTAAAGGACTTATTACACCCAAAAAACGTGTAAGGGGTATTTCACATGCCGATGCCGACTCTTCTATCGCTTCCCCCTCTCTTTCGATGGACCCGGCCGTGACTTCTCCTCCTACTCCTCCTCCCTTCATCCAAATCCCGACCTCCTCCTCTCTCCTCCAAAAGCTACCGCTCCCAATTCTCAATTTTTCGCCACTCTCTTTTTCCTCTCATCGTAACCGCGCTTTTGATTTGTTTCCATGCAGAGGGGACGGAGTGGATGCGGAGGACCAAGCAATCAGTGGACAAAAGATGGAGAAGATGAGAGGGAGAGAGAGAGAGGGGGAGAGAGAGAGAGAGGGGGAGGGAGGGAGAGCGAGGGAGAGAGTGAGCGGCCACGAGCGGTCAGTGAAGACCGAGGGGTCAGGGCAACTCTGCGCTTCTTAACCGAACGCGACATCGATTTTCTGTGCGTTTGCGTGAAAATAACAACAGAATGATGCAATTGTTGTGGCGGGGAAAACACAGTATTTACAGAGGAAGACTGACGCAACGAGGAGGAGGATGTTGGCCGGGTGGGCCTGTGTGCGCGTGGAGATGTTATCTCTGTGATTTATAATGTCTTTTTACATCTTATTAGCCATTTATTTCTATGCTTTCATTCTCGTTTACTTTTATTTATGTCTTTTTTGGGCCTCATGTAAAGCACCTTGAATTGTCCTTGTATGACACGGGCTGTATAAATAAAGTTCCAGGGTGTATTTGGAATGCTCAGCCTTACTGAGCTCTGATTTTACTTTTTAGAGGGGACCTATTATGCTTTTACGCAAGTCAATTCAGGTCTCTGAGGTCCTCGAAACATGTTTTAGAATTTTTTTTTTTTACTGAAAATGCCCCTCAGATGATGCGTTCTAACGCTCTGCTTAAATGGGAGGAGCCACCCTCCCGAGGCCCCGAGCGATGTGAGCCAATGCCGCTTGAGCACATGTTCCGGGTTCCGTGAGCCAGTGGCGTTTGAGCACGGCTTCCGTGTTTCGCTTTATTTACTCGTTTCATTTCCCCTGCGAGGCCTCATTTACAAGCCTGCTCCCACTTTGGTGGCCGTGCTTCCAGGCTTGGGGGAGACGCGGACACCGCGACCGCGACGCACCAGGGACTCCCCGGACGCGGGGATTTTTGTGTTTCGCGTGAGCGTCTGAAACTCAGGTTAAAAATAGAATTAATACGTCTACAATAAAAACACACTGTTTTTATTAGGTTTCGCTTGGAGAAACGCGCGGAGGACGGCGTGGAGCAGACGACCTCATAAAGAAATCTGACGTCAGCTCGTGCAGGGAGGAGGAAAAACCTTTGAAAATGGAGCGTTCAGAGCGGTCGGACGCCCGAGCGTTTTGCGCACGGCGATTTGTTTGTCATTAGCTTACCTCGTTATTTGACACTTTGGCCACGCCTTATCAGTACATCCGACACTGTAACATTACAAATATGACAGAAAATGAGGAAAAGCCTAATAGGTGTCCTTTGATGAAGGCATCACTAACAAGCCCTGTAAAACAAGCACCATTAGGGGGCATGATAGAAACACAGTGCAGCCCACTGCTCACGATGACAACACAATGCCCTTTAGATTTCCCGAACACACACACACACACACACACACACACACACACACACACACACACACACACACACACACACACACACACACACACACACACACACACACACACACACACGCGCGAGACAAGCGCAGATCTCCATCACATTTGGTCCGACGCACAGGAATAAAAAGGGCGTCAAACCCAGGGGGAGGAATTTCTAAATAGGCCAGATCCTAAAAAGCGAAGCGACGCACAACCACGCTGTAGACACAATGAGGCACCGAGGGCGACGTGAGACCGGAGCGGAAAATAGATGGGACCCCCAGGCCCCGCAGGAGAAATGATTCACCTGTGAGGCCCAAACAAGATGCGGTAGGACTGAGGGGAAATACGGAAGCAGGAGGAAGGAAGGGGGAAGTCCAGGATTGGAAAGTCTCTAACCCTTAAGAGTGAAAGGGGGACAAAGATAGGAGCAGCAAGCTGCTGAATGACTTTTTCGTTTCCATCTTATTTGTATTAGGCTCTGTATTTCCTCCTTCTAAAAGGTGCTCTCCTCTAAATAGTAGATAGATAAATAAGTCAAATCTACGTTTTGCTGACACAGACAAGGTCAACACCTCCAAGGTCCAGATATGAGAGTGGGGTACACATATCCCAAAATACTAAACCGATGAGCACAAGGGCAGACTGGAGGGGGGAGGCAGAAGAAAGGGAAATGTTTTGTTTTTTTCCCCACCTGAATCATGTCAGTCGTGTCGGAATGTCGCGCATGCCTATACGTTGATATACATCATCATGATTTCTCCCCTCCCCTCCCCGAGGTAATCATTGTGATTACCCGGGGAGGGGAGGGGAGAAATCAGCCATTGCACGACACATCGGGCACGGGCTAATCCGAAAGTTAAACCAAGCGTAGTCAAACAGTGACAATAAATCTGTTTATCCAGGCTGACGTGCCTCCCACTCATCCCACCCTGCCAAGAGTGGAGCCAGTGTTTTTACCATAAAATTATGTTTGTCGCTGTCTGGTATTACGGTATGAAGGTATTAAACACACACGTACACACACACACACACACACACACACACACACACACACACACACGCTCACGTACACACACAGGCTCATGTACACACACATGCTCACGTACATACACACACACACACATACTAATAATAACAATAATAATATATCATAATTTTTCACCACACCCATACTGTTATGACTATATACAGTTTGTTATTGTTATTATCGTCATTATTAATTTATTATTTGTTATTATTTTCTTTTTTAATTCATCATGTGCAATATTTTGTATATTGTGTTTATATAATAACCTTTATTTTGTAAATTGTATATTATATTGTATTTATTTTTCAATGCTACTGTCCCTTTTCTTTTTTTTCCAATTTTCTTTCCAGTTCCTTGAACATGAAAATTCCCTTGGCCCAATCAACCGATTCTGAATGGAGTCGATTCATCCCACATTGCAAATGCTTTAATTATAGATACACAGGTGGATCAACATTTTCTGTGATAAATGTTTTATAATTATAAATGACACGCGTGCTCGTGGCTGAATTTGAATGCTCTCAGGCCAGAAAAACAAAAACCCCATCTCGTCTACAAAACAACGCTTTCATTCCATTCCAGCTGGAACCTGCAGCTCTTTGAAAGTGATTTTCACTAAAACGTCCTGAATTAAACCCGGTGCTTCAAATTGGTCAAACGGACAAAGGACGCTCTCTGTGGCATCGCGGTCACAAGCGGAAAAGCCACCGCTGCCAGGACAGAGAACAATTATGAGTGTGTGTGTGCAGCAGGAGGCCAGCCTGCCATGTAAACCCTGGGGATAGGTACATTCTCTGCTGGAGGCTTCCGCTGCTACAACTCTTCCCTCTCTGCCTTTCTTTTCTCCCCTCCCCCCCCCCTCCCCCTCTCCCTCTCTCTCTCTCTCTCTCTCTCTCTGACAAACACGCTCTCCTTTCATTTTTTAAAGATAGGATATTTTGCTGTACGCTTTGTCCAATCTGACGGGGAATGGCCTTTAGTTCATTGGGGGACACCGTGAAAATAATAATAATAATAATAATAATAATAATAATAATAAATATAGCTGCAGGCAGCAATACACAGGGTCGAATTACAAATTTTTGAGTTCCCTTGGAACGTAGCATCAGTTCGTGCTGTCGCTCCTGTTTACATCAGCATTAAGTCCAAAATGAGTTCAATCTTCCGAGTTTCCCATGAACGCAGCATAGGCTGACGCAATGACGCGGTGACGCGAGTTTTCCGACTTCCGGTGCTGAATTACTAATACAAGGATACACTTGTTGTATGTTATGACTTCATCCTAAAAATTAGAAGGAGGCTGTCTACTACCGGTCCTGCCTCACGGTGTCTCCGTGGAAGGACATCACTCCGTGTGGAGGTTCCCAACGACACGTTTCCATTCAAACGGATTAAACACTGCATGTCCCTCAGAGACATTTCATTCTTTTTTTTTTTTTTTACTTTTGTACGGTGGCCCTGGGAGCTCCACGCACTGCAACTTAAGAAAACACAAGCAAATCAACACGACAACACAACACATGCGCAGCATTTAGAAAATGTGCTGCAAAACCAGATGTGTCGACTGACCTGCATAGCGAAATACAAAAAACTGCACGAACAGGAAACACAAATGCATAACCACATTACGGAAGTGAGCCACACCGGACGCACTGATTCATCTGTGATAAAATATATGAAACTAAATGATTTAGTGTCTGTAATTATACATCATTTGTACAAGTAAAAACCAGCTGCAACTATCACAGACCAAGCGCGACACAGGCCACCGTGTCCAAACCCTCCATCTGCTTGCTCCATGCATTTAAGTGCGATGTTCGAGAGAAAACAGCTTCTAGTGATAGTGCGGTGAAATTCGCAAAAGATTGGAACGGGATGGACCCCTCGTAATAATAACAAATATAGCTGCAGGCGGCAATGCACAGGGGCCAGTTTAGTCATGTTAGATTTCAGAGGTTCCATAAATCAAAATAAAAGAAAGCGACGGTTCATCCTAGGGCTGGACGATACGGCCAAAAAATGTTACCACAAAATGTTTTTTCATATTGATTAATGTCAGTAATAATCACAATATGTATTTTAAAATAATAATAAATCTAAATCAGTTTTGAGTGTATTCTCATGGCTTTACATTAAACACGGAATAAATCAAATAAAATTAAAAATTGAGATCAATAAATATAGTGAAACATATATAAATACATATTATATACATTTGAATCTGCACTCTGTGATTATACGTGGGGAAGCTTGGAGCAGACCGAGGGACTCTCTCCTTTTCGCGGGGACGAGGCCCGATGAGCGTAGGGCTCGGGTTGGTTGGGAGGAGGGCGAGGTCGAGTTCAAACTGGCGTTTTAGGAAGACCCGCTGCGTCAGCTCCAGGGGGAGAGCGGAGGAAGACCCGGAGCTCCTGCTCTTTGATTGGCTGTTCGCGCCACGCGTTTGTTTCTTTGCTGTACGATTGGCTGTTTGTTTTGTGTCTTTGGGGGTAAAGGACAACAGGAAAACAGACTCTGTGTCGAAAATAAATCTCATAAATTGATCATCGTTATCGTGGAAGATCTTTTTCGTGAAAATTTTCTAGATTCTAGATTCTATTTAGAACTTCCTAGAAATTCCTTCTGTGACCGATTATAGTTTTCGGGGGTTTTGTGAAACGCAGCACAAGTGACAGTTTTCCGAGTTTCCCTTAAACGCAGCATCTGCTCGGGTTGTCTGTCTACGCGTAGCGAGCGCGACGCAGTCCACGGGGCGCAGGACGCGGATGACCTCCGAGAGACGAAGCGTGGACTTACATAACTTGGGACTACATAACTTTGTGCCAATGTTCTTCGACTACAGCTTTTCACTCATTTCTACTCCAAATGTACATTGGTATTGATCAAGCTCAAGCAACAAAATGTCTGAAATGCCCCAGTTCCAGCAAGACCTCAACCATGTCTGTGCATACTGCGGTTGCCGTGCTTCAGATACAGGACCCCTCATAATAATAAGTGTAGCTGCAAGGCAGCAGGGGTCCAGGTTAGTCGCGTTAGTCTCGAAATACAGTTTTCAGAGTTCCCGTGAAAAGCAGCATCAGTTCAAACAGATTTTTCTCGAGTTCCCGCGGAACGCAGCATTGCATCCTACCAGCACGAGTTATATTTCTCAGGGCGCAGCGTCGGCTCCCTCTCGTGAGACGCTGAAACAAACACGCCGAAACAAACACACTGGCGGTGTGCCGTACACTTTCGGATGGATAAATGCCAAGGAGCAGATTAATAATAATACAATTCCGAAAAGATTAATGATGAATGTGCGGTGAAAGGAAACATTTCCGGTGGTTTTCTCTCTCTCTCTCTGTTTGTGCCTCTCCATTGTCTCTCTTTTCATCGTCCACAGAAGTTTTGGGACCTCTAGGGGCATTAGTGCGAGAGGCATGTATTCCTCATCGCGTGTGCGTGTGCGTGCGTGTGTGTGTGTGTGTGTGTGTGCCCGTGAGCGCCGCCACACAAACAAGGACAGAATCCCTCCCCTCCCTCCCCTCCCTCCCCTCCCTCCCCTCCCTCCCCTCCGGCGCCCGCACTGAGCTGGCAAAAGCCATTCGGGGCGGCAGCCATGACATGGTCTGTGGCATCAAAGGCAGAGTGACGAAAATATCAAATAAAGTAAAAGATAACGCTGGTCTGAGATGGGGAGGGCTGCAGAGGGGGAGGCCGGGGGGAGGGATGGAGAGTTGGGAGAGTTTGGGAGTTGACCTGAAGAGCCCTCGACGCGTTGAACGTGGGAAAAATAGACCAGTGTACCCGGAAGGGATGTGAAGGATGACCGAGAACCACGCACTGTTACTTTCACCGCTGTTACGTTCACCGCTGTTAGTTTCACCGCTGTTACTTTCACCGCTGTTACTTTCACTGCTGTTACTTTTACCGCTGTTACGTTCACTGCTGTTACTTTCACCGCTGTTACTTTTACCGCTGTTACTTTTACTTCTCTTACTCTTACCGCTGTTACGTTCACTGCTGTTACTTTCACTGCTGTTACTTTCACTGCTGTTACTTTTACCACTGTTACTTTTACTTCACTTACTCTTACCGCTGTTACGTTCACTGCTGTTACTTTCACTGCTGTTACTTTTACTGCTGTTACTTTTACCGCTGTTACGTTCACTGCTGTTACTTTTATTGCTGTTACTTTTACTGCTCTTACTTTTACTGCTCTTACTTTCACTGCTGTTACTTTCACTTTTGTTATTTTTACTGCTCTTACTTTTACTGCTGTTACTTTCACTGCTGTTACTTTCACTGCTCTTACTTTTACTGCTCTTACTTTTACTGCTCTTACTTTCACTGCTGTTACTTTCACTGCTGTTACTTTCACTGCTCTTACTTTTACTGCTCTTACTTTTACTGCTGTTACTTTTACCACTGTTACTTTTACTTTTCTTATTCTTACCGCTGTTACGTTCACTGCTGTTACTTTCACTGCTGTTACTTTTACCACTGTTACTTTTACTTCTCTTACTCTTACCGCTGTTACGTTCACTGCTGTTGCTTTCACTGCTGTTACTTTTACTGCTGTTACTTTTACTGCTCTTACTTTCACTGCTGTTACTTTCACTTTTGTTATTTTTACTGCTCTTACTTTTACTGCTGCTACTTTCACTGCTGTTACTTTCACTGCTCTTACTTTTACTGCTCTTACTTTTACTGCTCTTACTTTCACTGCTGTTACTTTCACTGCTGTTACTTTCACTGCTCTTACTTTTACTGCTGTTACTTTCACTGCTGTTACTTTCACTGCTCTTACTTTTACTGCTGTTACTTTCATTGCTGCAGCTTTCACTGCTGTTGCTTTTACTCGTATTTCTCCAAAAGTTGCAGATATATTTGTCCTTCAAACCGGGGGGTGTGGTCAGAAAGCTTGTTTCGGTCACAAAGCGTCTGGAAAGTATAGACTGGTGTAGGTGGATGGAGACGAGTGTTAATGATGTAGCAGGAGTTCTTATTGGAAAAAAGGGGTAAATCTCACGTAAATCCAATCTAACGGATGGAGCCATCAAAGATAATTAGTTCCAAGTTTTATTTTCATAAATGCTTCATCCATTGTGTCGTGTGAAAGGTCCCAATAAGGTTGGGAATGTATTCTTTGTGGTATTTCTGCCAATGTGTGTGTGTGTGTGTGTGGGGGGGGGGGGGTGTTTGTGGGTGTGTGTGTGTGTGTGTGTGTGTCTCCCTTGTTAGATTGTTCTCTCTTTGTATTGACATTGGCACTGACATGAAAGGGAGAAAAGGCTCTTTAGTCAGGATTCACCACTAACTAACGTTCTCACTCCAGTAGGATATTTACTGGAACTGCTCGGCTCCAAATGAGTCTCATGCTCAAAAAGAGATGATGTCATAGTAGTTTATATTCCCCTATATTCCTCTCATATACAGTATGTGATTATTCTACACTGGAGTGTCGACATATTCTGCTTTTACATGTTGAAATATATATATATTCACAATTTCCCTCCAGGCATTAATAAAGTTGGATTAAGTTATATATCCTATTGCTTGTGTTAGATTTGGGGTTTCTTTGTCCATATACCGATTTATTAATTTACAAATTATGCAATTTTTTTTCCCTTTTTTCCCCTACATTTTTATTTGTTTTAAATGTATGCGTTTATTGTACTTTGCCATTTTCCCCCTTTTTTACATGTATTATCATCAATTTATGCATCTACCATCTATTTATCCATCTATCTACCTAACCATCTATCTATCTTTCCTTTTTTGCATCTATCTATCTATCGATCGATCTATCTATCTATCTATCTATCGATCTATCTATCTATCTATCTATCTATCTATCTATCTATCTATCTATCTATCTATCTATCTATCTATCTATCTATCTATCTATCTATCTATCTATCTATCTATCTATCTATCTATCTATCTTTCGATCTATCTATCCATCTATCTATCCATCTAGCTCCACAGCAAAATCACTAGTGATAAATTCACATCTTCATTCGTTCAGCAAACTGTAGTGTGTTAAAGTAACACTTTTTGAAAGTGTTAAAAAGGTAACACCCAATTTGTGTTGATTTGACACACTAGATTGTTAAAACAAAACTCTAAGGTGTTAAAATAAAATGTTAAAAAGGAACAGTTCTTTTTGAACACCAACACCAGTGTAGTGAAGGAACACAACGCAGGGTTGAGAATGACTAAAAGTAACACTAGTGGCTGTAAATACCACTATACAAATAACACTATAGGGCGTAAAATGATGACCTACCCCACTAACTTAAATAAAAGAAAAATAGCAGAAATGGTAGAGAAAATAAACTGCATGACAACACATTTTTACATTCAATATTTCAGACGAAACTGCAATGCTGAATGACTCCAGGTGATCATCAAAACACAGCGTAATAACTTTAGTGGTCAAACGGAACGCTTCATCATCCTTGATAATGATACCGATAATCTCGTTGAAAATTCCATTTTCAATGACTAGCGCAAACAAGCCTTCCACTCTGGTAGCCTGTTCCATAGCTTTTCAACCCGGGAGGTTGCGGAGAAAACGGGAGTATTGTGCAGGAGGCACCATCACTACAGAGCGTTGAGGCCAAGGCTCCTATCATCCACGTTAAGTGTACAGTCTATTCTCTCACCGTATCCACAGTTAAAGCTCCGAATCCTTTGTGAAACGGCCTTTAAACATGGAGTCCTGGCACCAAGTACTGAAAAAAAACAAGCTTCAACAACTTCTGCAGTGCATTTTGAGGACAGATGAGTGGACCAGAGCGGGATTTTGTGCCGTGTGGAATTGCAATGCTCTGATCAGAGCTCACTAGAGGCCAACCGCAAACTTGTTTTATCGGTTATACAAAATCGGCAACTGTAAGTTGCACTGAACGACTCAACCCTACCAAAAATGTACTGTATGGCTAAATTACCACCGGTAACTTGAATTACAGACAACTTGGATGGTGTATCTGAAAAGGGCACCCGGATTCCCTGTGTCTCCAAAACTTTTTAGTCATTAACAAGAGGCTGTGGGACTGGACCAAAACCATCTTACTTTAAGTCCTCTGAATGAAGAAGCGCCACGAGATGATTGTCCATCAAAACCGAATTCAGCCTGGTTGGAACATCTCTCAAAATAAAGTCAACAAAGCCAAGTTCGTGTCGACCCTTTTTTTTTTTTTAGATCCGAGCCGCATCGGCCGTTGCGAAATCGTCGACACGAAGCTGGATCAGAAGCGCGCGTTCTTGCCGCGCAAATAACGTGTGATTTCTCAAAGTAGGAACCGTCATTAATGCCATCTTCAAGAAGCCTTAGTGGCTGGGAACAGTTGCTGAGTTCCAGATTGGTATACACTGACTCAAGAGTTCCCAAAATAGGTGCATACTGTACATGAACGAGTCATTGACTGACAGTCTCTGCGCACATCAAACCCAACGACACGCCGTGCTGGTTCAACAGCTTTCCATTTATTTATTTATTTTTTTGCCTTTTCGTTTTCGGCGTTTCGGAGGAGCGAGAATGGGATTTTTCCGGCTGCTCAAAAACAGTCTCTAACTTTATCCCGTCACCTGCGATGAAAGACATTTAAGAACGGCGTCCTGTGCGCGGACATGGAATGTCAGGTCCTCCGTCGAAACCAACTAAAGATTACACTCAAGATGACACGGGGATCTTCAGAGACTCCGGGCGCTTGCGCTTGAGCGATAATAGAGCCACGCACATCCAGTCACCGCCTTTTTGTCAAAAGCAGCTGGTGCTGTCACCGACGGGAAAGGATCTGCACTTAGCAGTGAGCCAGGAAGACAAACGGCGTCACCACGGTCCGAATTATCAACAGAACCCCAAGCGACACAATCTCCAAGCGCTCTCGAAAAAAGTTTCCCGGGTCCACAGCACGTGATAAAACAGACGGACACCCAATGTTCGCCACATTTCAAATGCACAGTTTGACCCAACTTTAAATGCGGGAAAAGAAATTGAACGAACTTCTTGGCGGAACCTCGCAAGCGCGTCGACATCCCCCCCCCCCCCCCTCACTCTGGTTCCCTTGGGCTTTTGAACGCTCCCGCGCGGGAACAGGTGTTGTTCCGATGCACGTGTGCACAAGTTGTACAAGGCCTCATCGTGGGATACGGCGCAACACAACAACAGTCGTGCGGAGGCGGCCTCCTGGGCCGTGACGACGTGAAAGACCCCTGCGGATGCTGCTCTTCCTCTCTCCGAGGCAGAGGGGAGGAAGGGCTGCGCCGACCCCCGACTCTGTCAAGGAAACGTCGCCGCTGCCGTCGTCGTCCCCACCTAAGAGCGACGGAGGGGAAATTAGGAACAGGAATTTTGTTCACACCCAAGAGACAGATAAAACATTTTCCACCTGCCTGCAGCTGGACGGGCCGTCTGTGCTTGTAAACACCTCTAAATGAGATATGGGTGGCATGTTGAAGGCGGAGGTTTTTTTTGGGGGGGTTCTGGAGTGGGCTGCCGTGAATTCTTTTTGCATGGACCTTAGGAAAAATGACCATTTTGAGTGATCGATCTCATATGATCTTGGCCTCCATTGCAGTGAATAAAATATCACCAAATAGCTACGTGATACACATCTAATAATCAGTGTATCAAGCTGGTCTTTATTGTTCTTACCAAGCCTGGTGCACCGAGGTGTATCTAGGATGAGCGAAGACTCGCTCGTGTTGCATTTTATGTCGGCGCTCGAACGTCGCCGTCATTTTCCCCCCCGACAACCGGTCGGTCCGACCGACGCTTCCTCACGGACGTCGCTCCTCTGCGTTCATCACCTGACGGCACGCCGGGATGTTGATGTCTCCAAGGCCGTCCCCATAAGCGGACGGCGAGCTCCTCTTGGAGTCACTGCCGGTTGTTGCGCTGCGCCGTTTTTTTTTTAATCGGGGGGGGCGAACCGTGAGGATCGCAGCGATGTTCCTGTCGGACAAGAAAAAACAGAGAAGACGCGCCGTCGACACTAAAATCCATCCGAGCGTAAATGTGACGTTCCAGCCGAGGTCAGCAGAACCGCTCTCTCTCTCTCTCTCTCTCTCTCTATGACCAAATGACAACGAAATGAAGGGTTCCCGCTACACTAAATAAATGGGAGGGTTCCTGCTCCGTAATACTCACAAAACCAGTTGGTAAAACCGTATCCTCCAAATTGGTTTTGTGGCACTCTCTGAATACGTCTTCAACCCCTGGGTTTTGGATGCGGAGCTACCGAGACCACCCACTGTCGATGTCACATGCAAACCTGCCGTGCGAAAGTGGTTGACGTTCTACCGACGACCTTAAGGATAACTCACGTCTTTTGCCACGTTACTGTCCGGGGGTCCTTCTGCTGGCCCCCGCCTCCGTGCCGCGGAGCACTCTGCTACTGACGTGGAGGACGAACTCGCTGACTTGACGACAAAAGCAGGAGGAGGCCCCAGAGACCTCCTTCCCAGCTGAGGGGACAACGACGGGGGAGAGAGAGAGAGAGAGAGAGAGAGAGGGAGAGGGAGAGAGGGAGAGAGAGAGCGAGAGGGAGAGACAGTGAGAGAGAGATACAGAGAGAGGGAGAGAGAGAGAGAGGGAGAGACAGTGAGAGAGAGAGACAGAGAGAGGGAGAGAGAGAGAGAGAGAGAGAGAGAGGGAGAGACAGAGACAGAGAGAGGGAGACGGACAGACAGACAGAGTGACAGAGACAGAGAGACAGCCAGTGAGAGAGAGACAGAGAGAGACAGAGAGAGAGACAGACAGAGACAGAGACAGAGAGACAGACAGACAGAGAGAGAGAGACAGAGAGAGAGAGAGCTTTAGTTGCATGATATTTAACTTCAGCGGCATCAAATATTAAACCTCAGGTGCGTCATATATTTTGCATAGGGGGATGAGAGGGGCGTCGCTGTTTCCTACAGGAGTCCTCACCTCTGAGAGATACTGATCTCATGAGCTCATCAAAAATGTCGGCAGCCACGTCAACTCCTTCAGTCGAGTCCTCCAGATCCACATCGCCTCCATTTGTCAAGCTGAACTTATCTGAAACTGAGAGCCGGAACGCTTGCTTTACTAACATGAATGTGCGTGCAATGCACCATGGGATATGAAATGTGCACGCTGTAGCTCTCCTCCCATTAGCCGGATGTGTGAAACGGGCGGACTGCCCCTTTAAGTTGAGACGTGTGCACTTTGAAAAGACACCCCGACGCCTTCGCTTTTACACGACTCATGAAAGTGATTCTGTAATCGTTCTCCGACTGAGGGAGATGTAAGTCAAGAAGCTCTGACAACACGGAGCGTGTATTTTTTTTTTTAACCGTTTTGCACAGCAAGCGTTATTTATGTGCATGCGGGGAAGGAGAGAAAATACACGCTCGTACAAGAAAATACACGCGCTAGATTTGTTTTTTTTTTTAGGTGCGATGTGAAAAACGGGCGGGCTGACCCTTTCACTTACCTTCTCGAGCGGATTGGAGGTAATCGTAGCTGTCGTCCCTCATTGGTATTCGTACCCATCGTTGCGCTCCCCGGCGTTTCTCTGGATTAAAGCACAAATGTACTCCTTAGCAACCCGGCGTTGTCACATGTTGTTGACTTGATGATTGTGATCACAGGTGTGTGAGGACCAGCGTCGCATCATGTGACCGTGCACCGTCGACCACGTCGTGGCACCATGACCTCGCCTCTCGGCGCGAGGACGATGTGAGCGCTCTTAAAAAAAAAAAAAAAAAAAAAAGGGCTGACCTCGGACAGCGCAATAAATTGTGATTCTAAGCGGAATCAAAAACCAAATAAGGGAACGTGACGAGTGCATCAAATGTTTCAGAGCCTGCAGGTTACGATACAGTGACCCGTATCACTTTTTTTATTTATTTTTTCCCGACAGAACCCTTGTGTTAACTTAGCATTAAACAAAATCAATTCTCAAACTTTGAGAAAAATGACAGAAAAGAAAGAAAATACACAAGTATATGACAATTTCCTTCATTCCCTTTCCTAAACCAGACGTAAAAAAAAACAACAAAAAAAAAAAACACTTACTGAGGCCTAATACAAACCCAACGAAACATGTGGCGGCCTGAACCGAATTTTAAAAAAAGGAAACGTGATAAAACGTGTTCGTCCGGGGACCTTTATTGTGGAAAATGGACTCTCGGTCCCGGTCCCTCTCCGGTTCATTCTCGGCACGGAACACACCCGTATGGCGTCCCACTTGGACCCAAGCATGCACGGCCCGGCACAATCTTCACCGTCCACCGCAACAAAAATACACGGCAAACAAAAATACTTGGTGTATAAAAAGACAACGGAACAAAAAATAAAGAAATCAAAACTTTTTACCTGAGGAATTGATCCCGGGCTGGGAGTGGAACCCGAGGCGCTTGGTCTTGCTCAGTTAGTTCAGATCCCTGTTCAGTTCAATACAAAACGGACGGTTCCAACTTAAATAAGCACAAGTCATGAAGCAAACAGGAGCGATCATAAAATATCATGCGTGTGATTAAAAAGGGAGTTGGGCTCACCTGGGAGGAAAATGTACCGTCTCTCACTCGCGTGAAAGGAAACGGCGCAGGTGGTAGGTGGAGAACGTTGCGTGGGGGCGTGGCTTGGGCGGAGCCCGGTCAGTGTGGGACTGAACACCAGGCGACAATGAGTCTGATCTGACAACGGAGCTGATTTCACAACCGTGTGGTGTTGGAACAACACCAGCTCTCTATTCAGCACCACCCTGACATGTCAACACAAATCCATTTGCTCTGTATATACTGTATCTATCTACTGTATATATATATACATCCATCCATCTATCTATCTATCTATCTATCTATCTATCTATCTATCTATCTATCTATCTATCTATCTATCTATCTATCTATCTATCTATCTATCTATGTATCTATCTGTCTATCTATCTATCTATCTATCTATCTATCTATCTATCTATCTATCTATCTATCTATGTATCTATCTATCTATCTATCTATCTATCTATCTATCTATCTATCTATCTATCTATCTATCTATCTATCTATCTATCTATCTATCTATCTATCTATCTATCTATCTATCTATCTATCTATCTATCTATCTATGTATCTATCTATCTATGTATCTATGTATCTATGCATCTATGTATCTATGCATCTATCTATCTATCTATCTATCTATCTATCTATCTATCTATCTATCTATATGACAAAGATGAGTTTCTATTTCTCCTTCTCTTTCTGAAAGGCCTCGGTGTCTCAGAACGCTGGATAGAAATCCTTGAGCTTCGGGAATATAATTGACGCAGGTTGACGAGTCAACGATCAAAACGCTCCTTCCAGCGGAGGCCTCTTCAAATCCACAGCCTCCTGATTAGATCCACGATACGAAACAAGACACCCCATCCCCAAAGGGAGCCGCTTTCCACGCCATGCGTGTAGAACTGCCCAGAGAGAACTTTGGAGTTGATTTCTGACGTGTTGTCGAGATGATCTGCATTTTTTTCCCCCTAATTTTTTATGACAATGACATCTCATCGTGACAATCCGTCTTTGTTTTTTTCCGAAAACGAAAAATAAATAGTGTCGCCGGATGGTGGGAGTCGTCTCGAGGGAAATCAATAATAACTAATGGTTTTGTGAAGCCGCTGTCCTATAGAAATGTAGAGGTTTACTACATTACTGCCATCCCCAGGCACCGAGTCATTCCCAGACACACACACACACACACACACACACACACACACACACACACACAGACACCCACACACACACACTTTGCTTTTTTGTGTTTTTTGCGTTTCTGACCAATGACTTTTATCCAGACACTCAAAAAAAAAGAAACACTTTTCAGTTTTTCTCTTTGAGTGATAAGTAAATGTCATTGTCTAGTTTTTACAAAGAGAGAGACACGACTCAGCGTGTGATAAAGGAAGAAAAATAAGAAAGAGCGACAGAGATCATGAGAGAGAAATATAGATGGACTTGGCATTGCCAATAATTAATGTCTTGTTGTGATGACACTGTCTGAAACAACAACAGCACAATGGGTTTTCATCAATATGTTTTTTTCCAAGACCCAGAACAACATAGTTTGTACCAAAACTGTTGGCAACTGATATTGCCTTTCACAGTATTGATTTAGAACATTTTAATAAATAATTGAAATAAAAAGAAACAAAGCTTTCTGACTTCATTGCATGAACCTATTGTTTATGGGAAAATTGTGTAAAATAGTTTACGGTCCCCAATAATAATAATAATAATAATAATAATAATAATAATAATAAGTCATGATTTATTATTATTGTTATTATTACTATTAACAATAATAAGTACATACATTATTATTGTTATTATTACTATTAACAATAATAAATACATAGATTATTATTGTGATTCTTCTTCTTCTTCTTCTTCTTCTTATTATTATTATATTATTATTATATTATTATTATGCATAATAATAATAATAATAATAATAATAATAATAATAATAATAATGTTAAACAATATTAAATTATGTTAAATGAAATATAATTTATCTTATCTACATGACATCACTCATAAATGACAATCCAGTTTGAGTGGCGAGCAATGGCCGCGTGATGATTGATCACCGGTCAGGACGAAAGCGGGTTAAGCCACAAGTTGTCCATCACGACAACGAGGCAGATCTGCACCCAATTAACCCCATTTTTGTATTTTATATTTTACTATTTTAGATTTGTGTGATTTAGAGTTTGCAAGACGAGCAGGTGGCCTGACAGTGAGCTAGATTGCCTGGAATAAGTTGGCGGGCAACAAGAAAGTAATGTTAAATATAACAATGTTACCAAAAATAATGCATAAACCGAGGAGAAACCGGTGGAAAATATCTTCCTTTTCGCATGAATTGATTTGAACTCTGAACTAGAGGTCGACTGGAACCGACCATGAAAAAAACGAAATGTCGCTTCTCCCTAAACTGCATAATTAGCTCCGCTCGGTGATGACAATCAGTTCCTTCATTCAAATAACGAAATAGGATAAAATATTTGAATTGTATGTCATTATTTATCCCGCAAACACTTTCACATGAAGTAAATTACGACTTTGTTTTTTTCAGCGGAAACTACCACCACAAAAGCCTTAAAGACCCCAAAAAAAAAAAGGAGGGGGGGGGGGGGGGGGCTTTGTGTCAGTGGTGGTGTTTAGGCGTCACCTGTTGTAGATGTCGTCGTCCTCGCCGCCCCAGCCCCAGTACTCGTTGGGGAAGCCGTTGATCTTGAGGAACTGCTTTCGACTCAGGCCCGAGACCCCGCCGAAGTAGCCGGCGTAGGGCAGCCTGAGGGGGAGAGGGGGAGAGGGGGAGAGGTGAGGAGGACGGGACGAACAAGGGAGGGGAAAATAACGGGGTTCGGAGAAAAACAGGCTGGAAATTTCGGATTCGATTCTGTCCACGGCCTTTGTCCCTCAAACACGTCGCTAAAATAAAACGCGCAGCCCGCTCCGTCAGCGGCGGCGCAAACGGCGTTAGGGACAAAGCTGTTTATTAAATAAAAATTCGAAAATAAATTCTTAATAAATAAATCTTGGGATGCAAAAAAAGAGCTTATGTAAGAAAAAAAAAGAGGGGGGGGGAGACAAATTAGAGCCGAAGCAGAAGATGAGAAGAAGACGGGGAGAAGAAGAGGAGGGGGGTGGGGGCGAAGATGAAGAGAAGCAGGGTGGTGGATAACAAGATGTCCGCCCGTCTGGTGCCGCTTTGATGTTATTTTTTATGTTTATTTTTTTTATTTATTTTCCTGCTGCAGAAAGGGGAGAAGGGAGGGGAAGGTTTTTATTTTTTATTTATTTTTTGGTGTTTTGAGGAATATAAAAAGGTGGCAAACAGAGGTGTGAGGGACAGGATGTACAGTATGCGTGTAGTAGTTTTGAATGTCTTTTTTTTTTTTTTTACAAAAATTACTTATCTGTGTGTGTGTGTGTGTCTGTGTGTGTGCGTGTGTGTGTGTGTGTGTGTGTGTGTGGGTGTCTCTGTGTGTGTGTGTGTGTGTGTGTGTGTGTGTGTGTGTGTGTGTGTGTGTGTGTCTTCTTCAAAGTGGTGAGACTAGTGAAGTGGGACGGATGTCATTTTGGAATGTCATGACAGGAGCCCCCAGTATAACCAGAGGGCGATGCATGCCCGTGTGAGTGTGTGTGTGTGTGTGTGCGTGTGTGTGTGTGTGTGTGTGTGTGTGTGTGTGCGCGTGTGTGTGTGTGTGCGTGCGTGTGGTTGTGTGTGTGTGCTTATTTGTGCATCTTTCTGTGTATGTCTGTGAGTGTCGTGCGCGTTTGTGTGTCCATTTTGTTGTCTAGTTTGTGTGAGTCTATATGCTTGGTGTGTGTCTGTGTGTGTGTGTGTGTGTGTGCGTGCGTGTGTGTGTGTGCGTGTCAGAAGGATGACAGCTCCCCGCTGAAAGATGACAAGCAGACAGTAATGAGTCCGTCTGTTGCTGCACAAATTCTCCCAGCAACAATATGGTAAGAGCACATGCGAGTGTGTATGTGTGTGTGTGTGTGTGTGTGTGTGTGCGCGTGCGTGCGTGTGTGGGCGTATGAGATAGAGTGTGAGGGAGACAAAGAAGGAGAGAGTGAGAGAAAAAGAAGGAGGCATATTACAAGCTCAGTGGGATTTAGAAATGCCACACTAAAGGGACGTTGCACTCAGGGTCTCTCTGCTCCGGACAGGAGAGCTGCTTTCCCGCTGAAAAAAAAAAAACTCCCAAAAAAATGGGATGACAAGCGGCGCTCTGCATGGAGGGAGAGATGGACAGTGCTGGAAAGAAATGCTGAAAACAGGCCCTCGAGTAGACGCACCGTTACGTCACCGGAATTGTACTAAACCAGGTAAAACTAGTACAACTGCTGGTGTACAAAATATTTCAGTAAAGTACTCTACCCAAACACTACTACAGTATAAGAGTGTGATCGGTATTCTATTAGATTCAACTAATTGTCACTGCACAGAGTACAAGTACTGAGGCAACGAAATGCATTTCTCTGCATTTCACCACCCTAGCAACTGACGTACCTGGGGCTGCCGTGTAGCGGCGCCCGGGGAGCAGTTAGGAGGTCAAGTATCTTGCTCAAGGACACATCAGCAGGCGACCAGGAGGAGCCGGGGATCAACCCGGCAATCTTCCGATTACTAGATGACCCGCTGTGCTTACTGAGCCACTGCCCCCGCTGCCCCCTATACTTAGTATTCAAGTATCCTACTCTGCTCTCATAACTTATGCTCTAACAATGGTATTATTAGAGTATTAGTTACTTTTTAACCGTTGAAGATGAATGCATGAACAATAGAAGCGTTTTGAGAAAATATACTTATTCTCAATAAAGTAATCGCATGTTTGAATGGATGCATCAACGAAGGACATTCATCACCTTATTTGCCACAATGAAAATTTGGATGAAATTCAAATTGGAGCAATTGATGATTCTAAAAGTAGCAGAGTAGATGACATAGTGCGATAAATACTTCATAGTCATATTACAGACTTGAAAAATACTAATTTAACAAAAAAACACTGAATCACAGTAACGTGAGTAGAAATGTGTTAATTCCACACATTTCGAAGTGGGTGGAGTGTAACTAAACACTATTTGAATGTTCTTTCATACTTCACCTTGATTTATTATTATTATTATTTAGTTTTAGTTGCTTTCTACCTACTACAATTTGTCCTTATTTCCCAGGTTTCATTACCGCAAATAGAAGTTTCACATTGCAAGCTGTCCAACGTTATAACACCAAACCATATTTTAAACACATCGGTCCCTAGAAGAGATGATTATATGCAAAAAAAACTAACGCATTTCATTCCAACGCGGTTCTTTGGATGGTATCTCTAAACAGATTGCGCGACTCCAAGGTGATCTTCTGCACTCGAGCAGCTGCGGCGCGGCCGGCGTGCTGCGGTAATGGAAAAGGCACTTTACTGGGATGTGACTTTCACACTTTGTGTTTGGAGCATTTATCAGACACCACGGCATTCCTGGAGTGAAGCGACATGTGCCACATGCAGCAATGACCCTCCACAGGAGACGCTCCCAGCAGACTGGAGCCCTCCTGGGCCCCATGATAACATATCACACATGGCTTTTTGTGTTTTGACCAATTACGGAATGGAGAAAAATTACTTACATCTAAAATAAAAACACTATTTTTATTTGTTTTATTTTTTATTGTAATTATTATTTATGTATTGTTATTTGTTTATTTGTTTTGTTTGGAGACAGGGACGCGCAGTGGAGAAAATAAATGCGCCGGTCGCTTGCGGCTTTGTGAGTTCTAATAATTAAAAGAAAAAGTGCGCACCACAAAAAATGTCCCTAATGTTCTCATACATTTTGAGGGCCCCTGTCAGTCACAGGCCCTGAGAATCGCCCCAACCTCTGTTTGTGGTTAACCATGTTTAAGTTACTCACTTCTTTTTTGCTTTACATTTAGCTTTAGTGTGTTATTTCTTGAAAAATATATTTATAACAGCTCTTTTGATACCACGTTACCTTATTATTACTATTTGTGACCCACCACAACAAAACCCACTTATCTCACGCATTTCTAAAATCACCAGGAGCAGCAAAATAAGTTGAAAAAACCTTTCTAGAAGGAAAATTAGAGTTTTCCAGATTCGTGTTCCTTTGTGTTTTTTTTTTTTATCTCTCAACGTATTTTCAAAACCGAGTTTGATTTATAAATTGTGGAAAATGTTAAACCGTGGAGTTAAATATTCACGTTAGATTACGTGGGGAAACACAGTTCACTTACCGAGACACTGAACAGCGCGAACGCCGATCCATCGTTCCCTTTAAATTGACCGACCAGGTTCGGCCAAGATCATTCCTCCATATTCCATGTGATGTGAAGTCACAATGTGAAACCGTTTTGATAGTGTTCAACCTTTAAATCGTACGTGTTTTATACACACACAGCGACATCATTTTGGAGGGGGTTTGTACCAACGTGTACCATCGAAAAGAAGAAATGCTGATGTCAGTTCCGTAAACAACACGAGGGTACTTCCGTTTCACTTTTCTGTGAAAACTTTAGTCTCTGTGTTGCTATGGATTACGAGAAGGGGTTGGAGGAAGAACTAAATCATATTGCGGACCTTAATCTGACCAGTGTGATAGATCCAAGTCAGTGTTAGCCGCGCGTACTGGATTTTTCCACTTGCCGCGATGATAGTCGGTTCTTCGATAAGCGACGCTGATTCGGATATTATCCCGGACTTGGAGAACATTTCAAACAGCGGATTTCATCCTGAATGTGACGATGAAACAGGCTATTTTCAAGAACCACCGGAGGAGACCGAGACACGCCTGTTGTCGTTGTTACAACGGAAGAAGTTCATGACGTGATGAAGTCCGTTGAGGTTGGTGATGCAGATTATGAACAAGTAGAAATGCACAGGATTCTCAAGATTACCCGCAAATGCAGCCAGGGGCGAAAAGAAAATTAAAATAGGCCGCAAACAGGCTCTCAGAGTGTAGCTTGGGTAGGGTAGCCCACATAATAACTCCAACAACTTCAAAGATATTTGGCATACGCACATTTATATATTAAATGACACACCGAGGCTGATATACAGACTCATATTATTGATAGACTGTACATTTTGTGTTGTCTGTACTTTTAAATTCCTAATGTTTCCACTTTTATAAAACATGTATATACTCACTGTTAAATAAAAGCTTTTTAAAAACAAAAGATGTTGTGTTTTGATGACGCTATTCAACATTCCCTCGAAAGACAAGAACAATGCAGAGATTGCCACATTCAGCAGGGTGTCAAGTCCCCATTTAGCAAGGTGTCAATTAGCCATGTGGCTGGGTTGGTCCTCCATCCATTTGCATTCAGAGAGCTGGCTGAATGAACTAAGTGTGGGTGAAAACTTTGAAGGTGATTATCTCAGAAACACAGTTTGCCACACCCTTGTCATTAAGTCAAAGTGTTAAAAATAGTTGCTTGATTTCCACAAGTGACACCGTGTTTGGAAGCTCTGATTCTTCATTTTCAAATGATGCGAAAAAAGTCAAAAGCCACCAAATGTACCTAAAGTATGCGTTGGTTCACGATTTATTACTACTCTACGACTACTCGAATACATCTACAATTAAAAGTAATACACAATTATAAAGATAAATAGGTGATAAAATCATCTTTCTTTCTTTCTGTCAAATTAAAAACTGTATTACTTCACTAACTTCTTCAATTAATATAATAATATCTCAGTTTAGATAGAGAATCCTATGCGAGTCTCGCTGTCAAGTGGGTCATAACTGTGTTCCAGGCATTTTCATTTTTACTTCTCGGAGATAAGATTTCATTTTATCACTCAGGGGCATCAGCTGAAACTTTGCTTGGCGCCCGTAATATTTTTTGTTACGGCATCATGTTATGGAACAGTGCGTCGAGACCTTGTGCTCATCCAAGGGGATAAGTCATGTAGAGTGACGGCTCTGGGAGGAGCGGGTCACATTCAGTGGCCATATTTAAGCCATTAATCACCACTTCCAGTGCTTTTAGGTAATTGAGGGCAGGTGCAGTGTCATTATGCAAATGACGCCACTAAAACAGCTCCCAGGATTGCAACCAGTCCCCAAACCGCACAAGGTCTATTGCTTCATTAGTTTGATGTTGCTAATATGTGGTGGCGGTGCGTGCAACTGAAGGACTGCTGCAGTGTCAGATCATCCGGGAAACATGGGTAAACACAAGCCAGAGCCTGTGACCTTTTCACCTTCAATGTGTCTTAGAGCTGTGCTTCCCAACCTCCTTTATTCTGTCTGATGCAAGTCTCGCACACGATTTGATCGTAACAAACAAAATACCAAGTCCAAGTCAAAAGGCATTTGGAATAATTCATATTGAATGTGACTGATTCACACTTTGCATGCCACCAAAAAAAAAATTTTTTTGGACAGAATTAAATGATTCTTGTGAGAATTCCATTCTCAACTCGGAGCCAGAAGTCTCTTCTGCCTTACGCTTATTGTTCAGAAGGTCCTCCCTTGCTCACCGTGCATTACACCAACTGAACCAAACCAACAAGGAGGCGGAAAATAAAACAAGACTCTTGACTGAGTGACTCAAGAACCAAATCTCAAAAGAGAGACAAACCTTTCATCATAGTAATAGTTCTCACTCTCAGTGTGAAAGGAGCTGGTACTCCGGCTGGAACTGATGAATTAGTACAGTTTTGCAATTTTGATCGTGCATTCATCATATTTCTGGAAGTGGAATTAGAAAATAATTATCTGGGATCTTTGACATTATCGGCAGCTCTGGCCAAACCCTCGAGGTCTTTCTGGATTATTTCCATATCAGATCAACTAGAAACCGGTCTCACATACGTACGAGCTACAGACAGACAGTTCTTTACGTGCTGCGCTGCACATCGAGCTCCCTTGTGGTGCGGAAACAAAGGAGCTTGTAAAATGGTTTATCGCAGGAAAGCCCTGCAAGGAGGATTTTAATGGCCACATATAATGACCAGGATCGCTCCGCCTCTGCATACCTGTTGCAGTTTATCTCAGAGCAATCTGTAATGAAAGTAAATGTGTTTTTGGATATGGGCTCATGTACAGATGAAGGGGCGAAAAACAGGGCGTGGTAACGGTTATAATGTGTGCTAAGGGATATGAAAAATCCGAAACTGGAGCACTCAGGTATAGGCCTGTTTTTAAATTGCACCTTTGACTTGTTATCTCTGCGATTTGATGTATTTTTATGTTATTAGCTTTTTTATTCCTTTGCTTTTATTCTCCTGGCTGTGTTTTATGCCTTTGAATTGCCCTTCTGTGTACGCATTACAAATACTTTAACTTGCCTCGAGGTGGTTATATAATACCATTTTTTACGCTTATTTGGCAGATGGTCAAGCATTTAAAGCTTCATAGCGACTATTATTTTCTTGAAAAAATACACTCTGGTCAATATATATAAATATGGCTGAAAATAATAATAATTCAACTCATTTCACCTTGCAGTTATGAGGCTCATACACGACTAAGGTTTGGGGTATATTATACATACTGTACAATCTGAAATGCTATTACAGCTTGATCTTAATATCCATAACACATATGCGTCTGTGTTGCTGGTTATGGATCATCTGCTTGTGTGTATTTGTTTATTAAGAACCGAGAAGATCTAAAAATGAGCTCAAATTAACAGAACGCAACCCGACAGAATTAGGTGTCGGTAGAAACATAAAACAACAAAATCAAATCAAAATAAACTCGACGCTTGGGCTCTCAGGAAGGCGGGAATATATTACGACAAATCCCCCCCGCCCCGCCCGGCACGCACAAAACAGGCCACGATCAATTACGGGAGGCAAACAACCGTCCCCCGTGATGCCGCTTCGGTGATTCACGCGGCCGCTCGTTACCTGAAGCCGAACTTGTCCATGGCGATGGCGAAGTGTCGCGGCTGATCGTAGCAGTGGTAGAGGTTGCGGTCGTCCATGGGGATCAGGTCGACGTCGCTGAAGATGAAGCAGTCGTACTCGGCGTCCTTCAGCGTCTCCCGGTAGCCCACGTTCAGGAGCTTGGCGCGGTTGAACGTGTCCTCGCCCAGCTGCGGGGCGGAGAGGGGACGATCATTACTTTGTTGTTTACATGTAGATGGGACGCACGGGCCATTAGGTTTCGTCAATTCACGTCACCTGCTTGAATGGTTTGTGTGTGTGTGTGTGTGTGTGTGTGTGTGTGTGTGTGTAACTGCATGGTGTAAAGGGTTAATCCCAATCGGGGCGAGGTTAAAGAGCGACAGAATTGCTTATCTAAATAAAAGTACTGACACCGCAGAGATCATTTAGAGAAGTAGAAGTAGAGGTTGTGATGAGGAATTTGACTCGAGCGAAAGTATGAAATAAATAGTAGAATAATAATAATAATCGTAATATTAATAGTAAAACACCACTAGAACAGTGGAATACTGCTCCAGTAATTACTGTCCTTATTGAGTTACTTTTTTCGCCCTGTGTATTTTGGGGGGAACCGCAATCCTTTTGAGTGGATTTTTGTCGTTTACAACCTGTTTGTAAATGACACAGGCGAACACAATTTTGAATAAATAAACTATTTGTATTTTGTGCACACGACTGCGGCAACAAACATATCCGAGCTTTGGAATTCAGATCCTTACAAATCTTTGCTTAGTTTGTGATGTCAAAATAATTCCTCTGAAACTGCACAGCAAAGTAAATTGCGCTGTTAGAAAATAACTCGCATAAAAGTACAAGTACCGAATTATAGTTCAATTCTAAAAGTACCCTTGCAGGTGAAAATGTACTCGAGTACTGTGTGAGAACAGCTGTAACTAGTTACTTTTCCACCTCTGGTTAAAGGCATGTGCCTGCAAACAACACGTGTCATAAAACCTTGCACCGCTTTAACTGAGATCGATTAAAGTCCTGTTCACCCGTCGGGTCCTCTAGAGCGTCATGTCTTGAGGACAGATAAAAATAAAAAATAAAAAATAAATTACAAATTGAGGAAAGTATGGTTGTTTCAGCGCTGCCTCTGAGCGTCTCATAAATGGAAAGCGCTCCGACGTGCCGTTCGTATCGATCGGCAGCGAAAGCATCGAGAACAGGTCACGCCCTGTCAAAGCATCACCGTCGGCCGAGCGTGCGAGTCCTCCCGCTCGGCTTAACGTAACCCGACGAGCGCACGTCAGCCGCTCAATGAAAATACAGTGAAATGCATGGGTTGTTTAGTTTCGTGGGCCCGTTTGCTGGTCTCGTCTGCGGTCGCGGTGAACGCACCCGGGGCCCTCGACTCGACGAGATTTGCGATCGAAAAAATAGCCGAGGGATGCAAAAGAGACCCTCAAGCGGCCACGTGCTCAACACGCTCCTAAAGTTTGGATTCCGTGAGTGGGCGAGTGAGAGAGAGAGAGAGAGAGAGAGAGATAGAGAGAGAGAGATAGAGAGAGAGAGAGAGAGAGCGAGTGACTGAATCTTCGACTCGCCGCCCGGCAAACAGAAAATAATGCCCGAGGATAAAATTTGAGTGGAAAAAAAAGGTCGAGATGTTTGGCGTTAGTCATATTGAATGTGAGAGATGTACACTTTGCATTTCCCCAAAATGCTCAATGGTCAACGATTTTCGGGAGATCTCCATTCGGACTCGTCGCACCGACCGAATCGAAGGAAATAAGTCAAAGTCTCAGAAAAGAGCCGAACAGTTCATCACTAATTCAAACCTGTAATTGAGGTGAAATCCTCCATTACACCAGTGTCAAGCAGCATACATTCACACCCTTCCGATGCCAAACACCTTTGGCACTTCTAAGTGTTGTTTGTATTCCTCCCAGTTAGAAGTTCAGCTGCTTGGCTGGGTGCAGAGCCTGTTTTTGAGGCGTCCGTGCAAATTTTGGCTCAGACAACCATTTACTCGCCAAGTTGCAAGGCAACTGTGGGATCTGTGAAGTTAATAGCCGCACCGTTTTTAAATTCTATGATGGTTTTTTTTTTTTTCCCTGCATTTTTTTTTTTTTTTGTTTGTTTCAGCGGAGCAAAAGTCTAAAGTGCACCCTTCACCGAGTCAAGACTCAAAGGCGCAACCCTTTCCCTTGGGGACTGGACAGAGTCTGAGCCGCCCTCTTTTAAAATCATTTTTAGGCATTTATCGCTTCCTCATTAGGAAATGGGCGGAGGGAGAAAGGGGGGCGCGGGGGGACGGAACCCGAGCCGCTCCGGCCGTCGGCACCTGCTTCCTGCATTCGGGAGCTAAGTCACCGAGACGCCGCTCCACCGGCGCTTTCACCCACTTCAGTCAAATATGACGGGAAGGACGGCGTGCCTTACAGTTATGCGAGCGGATCCTGATTAAATTACTGGTAAACAGGTGCGGAGGAATATTCACATTTGAGCCCGCGGCGCTAGAAATAGCCAGGTGTTGTTTTGTGTGGGACACCGATCGAGTGCATTATTATGGGACGGTTCTCATGACACCTTTTAGTCTTCGTATCTCTCTGTTCTTGCGACGGAACACCTTAATACTAACCCGCGTGCAGTTCAGAAATCCGAATCCCAATCTGTTTACTCAGCCGAGTACACTTTCGCAGGCGAGGAATTTGTGGACATTGGTGCGTTGCTGAGCAGATAATTGGCACAAAAAAAAAGCTCAAACGGAATGAAAAAGAACCTCCGGAGATGGATAAAATCCAATACACAAAAATAACAAAATAAAAAACTAAAACAGGCATATTTACAAAAAAAAAGGGCAACTACTAAAATGTATAAATTTTGTTTTTAATTTGGCTATTTTTTTTTTTTTTTAATTTGCCAATTTTTATCTATTTATCTATGGGTATCAATTTTTTAAGGACAAATCTAAGCAGTCTGAAAAAAAAGAAAAAGGCAAACAAAACATGCAAAATAAATACAAAATATTTTTAGTCGAGTGAAGTTCAGTTGAGTTCGTGCTCCGATTTTAGGAAAGCCTGTTGCACGATTGAACCTGGCAGCAGTGAGTGTGTGTCCCAGGGAACGTTGAATCAAGTGGTTGTCAATGTGGATTTAAATGGAAACTGGACTTCAGACATCAAGGTGCTGGGGCAATTCAGAACGGCGTCTCTTTCCGATGGTTTTCAAGCTGAAATTGATCAAAAATCGGTGTATTTGGAAGGAATTCCACATGCAATGAATTAATCATTATTATCATTTCTGTTTTCTTCCTCAGTCAATCAGTGAAAACAGAAAACAGCACTGAGCCACTTGGAGATTATCACTTCATTAAGATTCGTCCACTGATGTGTATCTCTGCACAGGTTGTGCTTATTTCATTTCTGTCCCTCGGAGCTACCGGTGCCTGAGTAGCCTCGTATTATCGCTTTGGACTTTAAATAAAGTACATGTGTAATCCCCCGGTAAACCCACTAATACCTGAGATTTGGGGGATAATCCTTCATTCAGGTAAAAAATAAAAAATAAAAAAAATAAAAAAGAAAGAAAGAAAAGTCTATTGTTATAAATGCGTTGGAGCGCCAAATGGTCATCAACCAGTGTGAAAAACAAAATCAAGTCAAACAACAGCGGGTTCAGAGTTTGGAACGATATATATTGTATCAATATCAGGTGCCTCATGGATGAAGATAAACTGGGATTAAGGAATAACTTTCTTAAAAATGTCTTCATTTCAAACTGTGGCCTCTCTTCTGGAGGGAGCTTGACGGGGAGTTTTATTTACTGCAACTTTGCATTTTCCCCACATTTCCTTTTTTAAATATTTACCGGAGAATAACAACTTCCTTCAACATGAAAATGTCAGAAATTGTTTATATTATCATTTCCAATGACACTGATTACATGGTGTCTTATTGTAAGTAAACTTGATATAATGGTGGCTTTTTTTGGTCCACATTTTTTTATTAAGCATTTCATTTGGTAATGGTTCCACAAAGTTGATCTTTCAAGTGAAACCAATTCAATTTATATGAAAAAAAGGCAGAAAGGGCAGAAAGAACTGAACATTACACTAAATATACTATGCACACTATATACTACATACACTATATATACTATATAGACTATAAACACTATATATACAATGCACACTATATATTATATACACTATATATACTATATACACTATAAATACTATATATACTATATACACTATTTACACTATATAAACGATATATACTATATACACTATATACACTGTATACAGCTGATAACTGTTCTCAATATCGTTCCCACAGTCTGTCAGTATTCACTACACTAGTGTTCACAATGGCCACGCCCCCTTACCATGAAATAACACAGGTCCTCGCTTGTCCACCAATTCACTCAACGACCTGGTTCTAGGAACGGAACTCGGTCGTTAAGTGAGGAGTACCTGTATACAGTATATATATATATATATATAGTGAGCCAAATGATCTCATTTTTTAATTTCCTCCTGAAGTGATGGAGCTTTTAAGGCATTATTGAATTCCTGTTGATCATTTTAATAACGCGTAGCACTGTGAACCTCTCAGCACTTTGAATGATGTCTCTCTGGAGCTTTCCTTAATCACATCTTGTCGTCGCGAGTTCACATCCTTTTTACGAGGACAGATAGTAAGTTAGACATTATGCCAGGGAGGATTTTGCACCGTCTTTGATTTTTTATTGTGTGCCAAATACATTCCTATATTGAATTGAATTGAATGTGTGTTCCCACGGCTGCAGCACAAATTCAGTATGTGACCATAAAGAATCTTAAATGAGCAATTTGCAATTGTCAAATTGGAAAAAGTCTTTAACGCGGAGAATCTGTGTGGGCATAAGGCGAGGTATCACATTTCTCTTGTATAAATGACGTTTCAAAATAAAAGCATACGGAACACCTGGCTCGGGTGAAAGAAAATGTAACCAACGATAAGCATCCGTCATGATCTGCAAAGCTGCCAAAGAAAACTGTGGTTTTATTTCCAGTTGCTGTGATTTTCCTCCATCTGGAGCTGGTTAACTAACCTGGTGGGATCACTGCTCAAACTATCTCATCAAGCCCCGAAGACGGAGCTGACTAGAAGGAGACGGCAGCTGCTTCTCGGGCTCCGCCGATGTATCCGTGTCTCCTCGGTTGCGTCTGGGCTCCGGGAGCTTGACGGGCGATGGATCCCGTTTTTTACAAAATGTAATTCCTGGTTTTGTCGAAATCCAGAGCAGATCACGCTCGCCTCAGCATTTTATGACAGAACGCCGTTGGATTGCGTGATGTTGGACTGACCCGGATTATTGGACCTTTAAACAATCTGATAGACACTACGAGGAGTGAGCTACGCTGTTTACTCGCAGTTTTATGTGCTCTGGTTACAATGCTTGTCTCCGGTTCATATTCTCTGTAAAATGAAGTGATCACAGCATTAAGTAAGTGATCATGACATGATGCAAGCAGCTGCTGCTCAGAGCTGCAGGACACATTCTAACCTTCAAAGCAGAGTCAAGGTTGCAGCTTGTGACAGTGTCTATCCACCCATTCATCTGTCTATCTACGTATCTATCCATCTATCTATCTATCTATCTATCTATCTATCTATCTATCTATCTATCTATCTATCTATCTATCTATCTATCTATCTATCTATCTATCTATCTATCTATCTATCTATCTATCTATCTATCTATCCACCAATTCACCTGTCTGTCTGTCTGTCTATCTATCTATCTACCTATCCACCCATTCATCTGTCTATCTATCCATCAATATAGCCTCTATCCACCATCTATCATCTATCTATCCACCTATCTATCATCCATCCATCTATCTATCATCCATCCATCTATGATCTATCTATCTATCTATCTATCTATCTATCTATCTATCTATCTATCTATCTATCTATCTATCTATCTATCTATCTATCTATCTATCTATCTATCTATCTATTATCTTTCTATCTATCTATCCATCTATCTATCTATCAATCTATCCATTACCTTTCTATCTATCTATCCACCCATCCATCCATTGATCCGTCTATCTATGTATCTATCATCTACAGTATATATCCATCTATTTATCTATCTATCTGTCATCTATCTATCATTCTATCCATCAATCTATGTATCTATGTATCTATGTATCTATATATCTGTCTATCCATCCATCCATCCATCCATCTATCATCTATCGTCTATCCATTATCCATCTATCCATCAATCTTTCTTTCTAAAACATTCAAACTGTTTGTAAAATCAAAATACACTCTTTGAGCTTTCAACGAGACTTTGGAAGATCTCAACTTCCATTCACAATGAGACGTCCACCATGAAAACAGAGCGACTTCCAGAGGGAGAGAGAGAGAGAGAGAGAGAGGGATAAAAGTGCATGACGGGATCCATCCAAGTTGAATTAATCATTTGACAACGAGGCCAAAGCCTCAAGTTCTGCTGAGAGAGAGAGAGAGAGAGAGAGCGGATCCTCTGTTCCACTGCATGTCCGAACTGTCGTGACTGAATTCCGAGTCCTACACCGTTTCATTTTCCGTCCTACCCTTCCTCCTGCTCTGCACCCCTCCTCCTCCAACACTTCTTCATTTTCTCCTTTCTTCCCCCATTTCCATTTTCTCTGCTCCGTCCGTATCGCCCGCTGTTCCTCTATCTCGGCGTGCCCTCCGCCAAACAAAAAAAAGCCCAAAAAAAAAAAGCAATTAACCCTATCAGCCATCGGCAGATAAATCCATCCATGCTCGATGTGTCGGGCATGTTGGAGTGTGTGCACGAGCGTCCCGGCACAACGGAACAACACACCGATACCTGGGTAGTTGCTATGGATACGGATGGAGGCAGACCCTTCGTTGTACTCAGCAGTGATTGATGCCACCAATCGCGGGTGTGTGTGTGTTTACGTGTGTGTGTGTGTGTGTGTGTGTGTGTGTGTGTGTGTGTGTGTGCATTTAACTAATAGAGAGGGGAGATAAGAGGAGGCCGCGGCTGGACACCCGCAGACTGACGGATGTGGACGGACACCGCCGTGGCGGGGGGTTGACGAAATGCAGCCGCAGGTTCACGCGTGGGGATTGTTTTAGTCATTCTGTCATTTTGTGAGTGTTTCAATTCTCTGTCACGATCACATGAGCTTGACTGCGAAGCCGAGGCGACACCCACGCTCCTCTGCGTTTGCAAACGGTTGAAACGTGGGGCTGAACCTGTCTCTGGAGACGAACAAAGTGCCATCAAATATAAATAAAACAAAAATATGGGTATATGATGTTTAATAATGCTGAGCGATTCATCATGCCTCCCTCGCTAAGTAGTCTAAAATCTCTTGACATGACAGCCTAGTGACTAGTTATAATAGTGTCATTATAGTGTAACAACTAGTTACTCCAAATAATTAATCTGGGAGAATTTCCGCACCTCGATCTGTCGCAGTAAGACGCTGCTTTCACACAAGTTAATACAGGTCTCTGAGCTCCCCAAAACATGTCGTTGACGCTTCGCTGAAAATACCACTCACATGATGCATTCTAGCCATTGTAACATGCCTCTCAGCCATCCTGTTCCAAAAGGGGCTGTTTCCGTCTGTTAAATGTGTTAAATGTAAATGAGCTGCAGGGCCCTGAGTTGTGAGAGACAATGGGTTTGAGCACAAGTTCCAGGTTCCGTTGTTTTACTCCGTGAACTTGCACTGATTTCACCTCAACACATTTGAGGCGAGAAATAAGCAATCCGGTTGCTGAATCGTCACTCATACGGCGCTAGATCGACAAGGCCTCATTGAAAGGTTTGTTCCGACTGTTCCGTTCGGCGGGACACCGCACAGGGACACGGCAGGGATTTTTTTTTGCTCCGTGCCGGAAAATAAAATAAATACATTTACAATAACAACACAATGTTTTTATTGGTTTTGTCTGTAAAAATGCACAGTAGACCGTGTTCCCACAGCCTACAGTTTATCTAACGCATACCTTTTTTTTTCCCCTCCTTAGTTTAGAAAGAGAAAAACACAGCTGAACTAGTTTTTAATTACTTGCATTTCCATCCTCTGCAGTTCCTTCACGGGCGGTTGGTATTAATTCCTCTTTCATTAAAAAATATTTGTGCTGGTCTTTTATTTCTCCAGCCGCGGGTGGAGCTACTCTCAGACTCCCGGGGCGGTTCTAATTCTACAGAAGCCCCACTTGACGTAGGAGGAAGCTGCCTCAAAATCTGAACGGTGTGTTTCACCACGCGTTGTTCTGAATTAGACTGACTGGGTTGTCTTTTTTCACAGCTTGAGTATTAGTAGGCCAATCAGAGACAACAAATGTACGTGCACAACAGGCATTCACAGAGCGGGGGGCGGCTCCTGCCCCTTGATGCTCCACGGCGCCCTTTTTTTTTTTATCAGGCGCAGGTATTTTTTTTTTGTCTTTCAAGCGTGAAGGAAAGTGTCCTCGGTGCGCCCGCGACGCGCCCACAGCCGGGCGCAGATCAAGGGCGCCCCTGATCTGCGCTCGGCTGTGCGCGCCGCTCCGTTTCCTTATGGAACGGAGCGAAACAGCGCGCGTAACGGGGAGACTGCTTCGCCCGCTGTCATAGCCCCCCCCCCCCCCCCCCCCCACGCCCACGGATTGCCCAGAGCGGCGAAACGCAGAGAACCGGAGCTGGGGGCCCTCTTAACGTCTCTGCGCGGGCGTGACGACGGTAAAATTGTCAAAACACGAAAATGTGCGTACCTCGCGGCTCCTCTTGAAAACATTTTTTTTTTTTCAAGAATTTCTGAATGAGCGTGCTACTCCCAATACGCTCAGTCACGAGTGCTCGCTCAGAATATGATGATCCATCGGTGCCTGGGACACAGGAAGCTCATTAAAGCTTTATTAGGCGACGCGCTCAGGTGCTTGTTCACCCACACACACACACACACACACACACACATACACACACACACACACACACACACACACACACACACACACACACACACACACACAATGTGCAGACCTCAGATGTTCTTACAGACAAAACAATATTTGGTTGAGGGCCAATTAAACACTCTGGCGAGGGAATACAATGTACGAGTTACACGACTGCAAAAAACTTTTGATTATAGCGTATAATAATTCCCCTGAAAAATATTTAAAACATAATGACACACACACACACACACACACACACACACACACACACACACACACACACACACACACACACACACACACACACACACACACACACACACAGGTCCCAATTGGAAACCACGCTTGGCTATCGATCATCTTTGGACGGCGGCTGCCTGCTCTGCTGGGAGCGTGCGTCGCGGGAGGGAGGGCGTTGGCACGGCGACAGACCGTCTCATTCCCAGTAATGACTTTGTGGCGCTGCAAAACACAGGACCTCCCTCGTAAAGAGAGAGGTCGCGCCACACCGGGCAATTCAATTACCACTCCGCCTCTGTAGCGGAGTTGCCACGGCGTCGACAAAAACAGGAAGTGATGATGATATTTTGTCAGCGGCCGAAAAATATAGGAGCAAGCGACTTGTTGAGTAAATACGACATGCACTTCAATATGCTGTTTAACTAGGCCAGAAGATGTTCTTACTCCTGTATTATAATTATAATAATAATTATTATTATTTATAATATTATTATTATTACTAGTACATGCCAGTCAACATGTAAGACTTTCTAGGACAGTTTAACAAAACAGGGCTCCAGACTGCCACCATTTAGTCACATCTGCGACCGCTTTTCATGATAGTGCTACTACATTCTTATAATTAGGATCACCAGCCCGACTTGCAAATATGCAGACCGTTTTTCTCTTTTTAATCATCATCACATATCATGTGAAACACTCGAGCGAGAATTGGTGCAAAATTTTAATCGTCCAACAGTAGCCCCCAGCCGCCGCCTCCGCCGAGACCCAGACCGGTGGGTTGGGACGGCTCCTTTCTCCGGGATAATTAGGCGATTTTGGTCTTTTTATTTTTCTCCTCCACTCTTTATACTTTATTGTGAGACTAAGGAAAGTGACCTCCAAAACATGGAAAAGAAAAAAAAACACAACGCCTAATCAAGCGATTGTTTTAACCTCCACGCCGGCCCCCGAGCCGCTCGGTGGCCGCTGAGACCCGGTGCTCTGTCCCGGGCCGCGGTGTGCGGCGTGTGCTGCTGGCAGAGCCCAGAACATCGAACAGAAACACTGTGTCTGTTTGTTTGTTTGTTTTTTTCATTGTATGAGCATAAAGCTGTCCCTGCACCTGCTCAGCTGGCAGATAAAAAAAGAATAGAGTGCACGGACAAAGCTCATTCACTTGCGCACACAAAGGGGCTGTATGTAGGTGTATGCACGCAACATATTTATCAAAAATAACACATTTCTGCTGAAACTAATTAATTTTCAGATTCGAGCACCATTATTTTTTACAATTCAAATAGCATTCGAATATTGAACCAGCGTTTGGCAGCCCTAGTATGCGTGTGTGAGAGAGAGATAGTGAGAGACAGAGAGCTGAGGCTCTCGTCATGGTTGTTAATTTACTGACCTCATGTTTACATTTGTTCATTTATTATTTGGTGTCTGTTTAAAAAATAACTATTTAGCTTAATGACTTTCCTGTTAAAGCACTACATCACTTTTTCCCTTAAAATAAAACGGCACTTTGTTTTTCCCCTGTAAATTCCATCTTAATTACCAAAGCATTTAACAGTAATGAAGTTAAAATGGAAAAAAAATATGAACGTGTTGCGTTGCATGTCGATTTCACTGGTGCTCCTAAAATTTTCAGTCGGGAGCACCAGTGCTACTAGAGGAAAATGTGGGTCTGGAGCCCTGCAAAATGTCAATGATTGAGTCCCGTGTTCCACAATGGAAGATGAAACTGGCGGTTAAAGTCGTACACCGGTGAAAGCCACGCTTTGTGACTCCGTGGCAGAGCCCTGAAGTTTCTTTATTAATATAACCTGTGTCGCGTGTCCAAATTGCACCAAATTCAATGCTGCACGTCTTTGGGTCACCAGCGACACACCCGCCAAGTGTGAAGTTGATTGGATGAATGGTTGTCGAGATAATAGGAGGACATTATAATCAGAGGACATACATCCATACAGGCGGACAGAGATTTCTGCCTTTATAGTTAGATTATTAGGGATCCCGCCGGGAGCCCTATTGTTTTTGTGAATAAAAAACTGACGTCAGTGGTGTGTGGGTCTCATGGATCCGCCACACTCACAGACAAGATGAATAAAATGTGTATTCGGGGCAGTTCTGACATGCCGTCGTCCAAGTCTGATCCAGATCGGCCCATTATTATGGAATAATTTGGTAAGAAATTGTATTTTTTATCATCACTGCAATGCATGCGCCATTTCACAGTGTGCATCCGCAAGTTGATGGAGCACACAATTAGCCAGACCTAAACACAAAGGCGAATTCATCTCTCAACAGTGAATTTGAGTGAGTTACTTGACTTCATTCCTATTCTTTGTTAAAGAATGCTGCCTGATTTAATGAGAATAGAATAATTCATGGGCTTCTATCAAAGCACCACGGTTCAACCCTGTGTTCATTTCTAAAACTAAATAAACTGCTATAATGAAAATGCCGTACTGTTTGAGGCTTTAGACAGAGGGGTGAAAATGGAGAATAACCTAGGTAAAAACTGTCATCGGGTTACGTCTGCAACTGTATATTTACGCTATACAAATTCATATTACTATATTACCTAAGTACTGAAAAACCGAAACTAGACTTGATGTGAATATCAACTGATATTTACTAATATATACTGTGTCTATTTAACAGGTAATTCTAAAAAGTGTTGGAATTACCGTGCAACGGTACGCTACTTTAAACAAGCTGAACGTACAAGTTGAACTTTTTGTTTAGTTATGTTGCTCTAACCCTAACCCTTAATGTGGAGGGTCACCCAAAATACATTTTTAAAACCCAGATTTGAAATGCAGCTGTGAGTCAGCGGCTGAGTTACATATTAAGAGTCTGTTTTTACTGGAAAAGGTGGCGTCTGACTCTGAAGAGTCTGAGGAGTCCAGGAATATGAAGCTAATGGTTGCAGCCACAGACACAGAGACACCGAGACTGTTTGTTTCAGGACAGAGAGGATAACAGCATGAGTCAGAGAGAGAGAGGGAGAGAGAGAGAGAGAGAGAGAGAGAGAGAGAGAGAGAGAGAAAGAGAGGGAAGTGAGGGAGACTGGTGGAGCGAGATAGGTAGGATGGGTGAGATAATAGGAGAGAGAGAGAGAGAGAGAGAGAGAGAGGTGAAGGACAAAGAGTGGTAGGGTGAGAGAACGAGAGAGAGAGAGTGGCAGAGCGAGAGTTAAAAAGAGAGAGGCGGAAGAGTGATAGGGCGAGATAATTAGAGACGGATGTCTTTTAATTCAGATTATAATTATTAGGGGTCCAGCCCCCTGGAACATGAAAACAGCTGGAGCTACAGACACGGTTGAGGTCTCGTTAGAACCGGGACGTCACAGACATCTGGTGGCTCAAGTTTGATCAAGTTTTGCTTAAAAACAACTGATAAGCAGGCTATATAGAGCATTACATCATCAAGACATGTGGATGTATAATATTGTTTATTGAATATTCAAAATAAAATAATTCCCGTCAGTACACGCCATTTTAAAAATAAATAAATAAATAAATAAATAAATATTAAGCATATTACTACTTGAAATCAAATAATTTCCGATCCAACAATAAGTATCAAGTGCAGCCGCTTTATTTAACATTTCACTAAAATAAAATTTTGATCAAATTGAAAAAACAAATACCAAACACCACCAACACCAAACTACGGATGTATGTGTCCCAATGATACATCATCTTTCTGCTTCTCCTCTGAGTTGTGGACACTGCGGCTCTGTCTCCGCTCTGTGTGAGTGTGTTTACAAGTGCAACCTGTCCACAAGGGAGGGGCGGGGCTTAGTTCTATATTGAGAAAGGTGATTGGTCAGAAGGTGAAATTTTTAGAAATTCGTCACCGCATCCACTCGAAACCACTGAAATGTGAGAGTGATGTGTTCAAAATCCAGCGAGGCGTTGGAAAAATAGAAGCCGTGCAATGGAAATTCACAGAGAAATACCAGAAAGTTTTTTTGTATTTCATGGAAACTAAACTTGCTGAAAACATGATCCAAATGAAAAACTCAACAAATAAAGACGTCCCCGGCAGGGCACCAAACAGTCACCCGTCACTGAGAGTGCACCTCTATTTCCACAGACAACATGGTGACTTCTAACAATGAGAAGTTCTAGGTTGTTTTAAAGACATGAGGACTGCACTGTGTAGACCGCATAGTGGTTGTAAAACCCACCCAAGACAACTAAACTGCACGCTGTGTATTGCTGCCTGCAGCTATTTTTATTATTATTATTATTATTATTATTATGAATACTGTTATTCATTTCTGATTCATATTCATGTTATGCTTGTTATTATTTATTTATTTATTTAATATGTCATTAATGCTTTGTTGTCTTTAGTTCACTCTATGTTATGTTATATATATTATATATAATTGTAATGTTATGTTAATATAATTGTAATATTAAGATAATTGTTATATACTGTATACTCTATGTCTTGTTATGCTTTGGCAATGTAAGAATGACCAAAAAAACGGATTGAATTGAGAGAGGCTCTTTGCAAAAGATTTAAAAGAATGGAGTGTGAGAGAGGACTGACAGGGGGAGAGAGAGAGAGAGAGAGAGAGAGAGGGAGAGGGAGAGAGGAGAGAGTAGAGAGGTTGATGATGATAATGACAGAGAGGTTGCCGGGGGAGATGACAGGAAAGGTTAGAAGTGCCCCACAGAAGCCGCTTGGCATGTGTCTCACACACACACACACACACACACACACACACGCACACGCACACGCACACGCACACGCACACGCACACACGCACGCGCACACGCACACACACACATGTTTGCCGGAGGAGACGAACAGGAGGGAGGTGAAGGGCGGGGAATGAAACTCCGCCCAAGACCAAACATTTGGACCAGTGCAGTCGCGCGTTCTGTCCCTGAGTGGCAGACATGTGAGACGAATGGTGATGCGGTTCTGACAAAGACGACCGGGACGCTGTAAACTATCTCCCTCTCTCTCTCTCTCTCTCTCTCTCTCTCTCTCTCTCACTCTCAGTCTCTCTCCGTTTCTGGCGTCACGGAGGCCGAAAGCACTCACAAAACGACCTTTCCTTAGTGACTTAGTGAAGGTGTCCAAGTGTTTTAACTCCGAGGCTGGCCTATATGTTGTGAGTTCCAAACATGCTACAGCTTGCAACAGCCATGAGTCATCCTTTCCCATGTCCCATCAGAACCAATATGGGACACCATCTGCTTGGCACTAATCATGAGAGAGTCTTCTCCGATTTCCAAATTACGACTAGATATAATCCCTTCTTTCAGTGTGTGTCCTGCAATCAAGTTGTACTTTCCAACATGCTTGAAACTTCCTCTTGTTTCGGGAATGGACGACTACAACAACAACACGTTTGTCATCCTTAGGGCCCTACCACATTCACGGCCCTGAAAATCGCGTCACGGACCGCAAAATCTGCCTCCTCCCGTGTAATTGACAATTTGAAAAAAAAAAAAAAAAAAAAAAAAAGCTGAGTTGCACCGTGTACGGTTTGTGTTTCCATGGCGATGGAGCTGGAATCGGCGACAGGAAGGCCTTATGAAAACTACAGTGACAACAACAAATAACGCGAAGCGTCAGCAACGGCATTCTTCTACGTCGTGCCTCTACATCGTGCCTATGCGACAGTTCTCATTTCCGTAGATATAAGGAGCCGCGGTCTTGTCCACGCAGGAATCTGGCATTGTTTTTGGCAAATGTATATTCAATTAATTTAAGACTGAGCGCATGTCTTTTAACAAAGGCGGCGTTGGATGTTTTTTTTGGGGGTTTTTTGGCGGCGCAGGATGTAAACATAAAACACCGGTTACCGGATGCACTGCATTTGATGAGAATGGTTCCGCCTGACTGTGTGTGCTTAAAAAGTTTAATATAATAATCGTCGTGAAATGTGATATTTTTCTTTTAAAATCCGTGAAATCTTTTATTTTTGAGAATTTGGGTCTGGGAAATTGAGCAAAATTGACTGTGAATTTGGCATCCTACATGATCTGCTTCTCAAAGTTCATCTTCGCTCCCTGGGCCTTGGTTCATATCCTCACATGAAACTAATCACAATGTGTTTTATTAAGCCGGCTCCCAGGAAGGGAGCTGCAATTCTCCAAACACAGTCTCCTGGGTGATGCTGCATTTCCCATACACAGTAATAACCTTGCAACAAGAGTCTGGGCTCCCCAGAACACTCTGGTCTCTTCGAGACCACCAGAATATCACCACAAAAAATTAAAAATGCACCTTGATTTTCCTTTAATAACTAATAATGAAAATCTTGTGGGGATGGAATTCCATTAGGAAGGTGCTCATTGTTGATGTGTTAGACCCCAGGCATGAGAATGTCTCGGCTCTGGGGGAAAGCTTTAAGGCAGTTTTAACTCACACTCTCTCCTCTATGGGACTCTTTCTTATGATAATACACTATTACTCTTGTCAAAAGGGGGTTGGGATGCAACAGAAAGAGGCTTTTTTTTTCAGAGAACATTATTAGGTCAAATAGTTCAGCAATGGAGTCCATAGTGCCACAAGGTTAAATGGACCAATTTTGCAGGTTTAGCTACAATCTTTTGCTTCTATAACCAAAACAAAGCTAAAAGTCGGTTGAATTAGTTGTAACTACTGTAGAGGCTAAATTGGTTCTTTGTTTTATTTTCATTTATTGTTCATTCAATGGACATGCACATTGCTTTGGTTTTTCACAAATGACGATAATAAAAGGCTACATTGAACAAAATGGCATTTGCTTTGGGACATAAAATGGCTTTAATTGTGGGAAAGTTGAGCAGCAATGAGTGAACTTTTTCAAGAAAGACCACTTTCAAAAACACTGTTTGACTGTGGGCTCGTAGTGGCGAGGTCTCAGCAGCTTCTCCAAAGCAAATGCCAATAAAGAGTGTTTAGTTTGGTCATTGTGATGTAACCCCAGCCAAAACCCTTTTGGGCCAGTTCAGAATTTTAACTCTAGTAATTTTTTCCTCAGCAAAATAGAGCCTCTGCAAAAAGTTTCCATATCAAGAAATTGGTCTGAGAGAGTTCTGGAAAATGTGCACAAATCTCCAACTCCTCCACTGCATCACCCAGAGCTTCTGCAGCATAGAGATCCTTAATTCGGAAGTTTATATTATGATTCACCTGATCTACTTGTTGTAGCAATAATTGACAAGAATGGGCATAAAATATCTTATCAAAGCTGATGTTGTGCGCCCTATTACCAGAGGGGGATCTGCTTATTTGTACAGGGTTGTCAAAGGGAAGCCTAAATTGGTATGAATACCAGAGTGTGGCAGTTCCGCCTGCTGCACACCACCCTAGTGGCGCTCCAACACAGAAACACAGGCGGTGGTGTTGAAGTTTATTGTAGAGAGTGGCAAGATATAACAAGCCGGGAGAAGATGGAAACTTGTCATGACAGTAGCTCTCCGTGTGTGGGGATGGGTGATTTACTTGTGCCCGTTGATTGTTCTGACAAGCAACAGGCGTACAGCCAACCCTGATCCCGGGCCCAATTACCTAGCCCCAAAACAGGTGTGGCTGCTGAAACCACACCAGCCCCACACCACATAACCCCAACACTAACAGACTCGGAGACAGGGTTCCTATACTGTAGCTAAACATAACAAACAAAAGACTGGACTCTGAAACAGGGTTCCCATACCTTAAACAAACAGAAAATGTCCAACCAAACAGAAACTATCCCCTTTCCCGGAGGCCTGGTTTCCCGGAGCAGCACGGTCCATGGGCAGCCTTCCCCCGGGGCGACGACAGACTCCCCAGCTCCCTTCTGGAGCATGGGGCCTTCGGCTGCTGTGCTGGCTGTTGGATGTGTAGCCGGGCTTGGCTGTTGCAGGGGCTCCTTGGAGAAGTGGCTTGGCTGCTTGGCTGCTGTGAGGAGCAGCAGACGGTTACACACGGTGGCTGCGGTGGTGGCTTCTCCCCCGGTCCTCCACTGGATGTCCTGGGTGCTGCTGCTGCCTGTCGGGAGAGGGCTGGTGTTGTGGCCGCCTGTTGACCACCTGGTGGCTGCTGCAGTGCGTCGGCCCTTCTGTGCCCCTTCCCCGTGCTGGAGAGTCCCTGTTCAGGTGCCACTGCAGGCAGTTTCGCCTGCCACACGCCACCCGAGTGGCTTTTTCAGGGCCATCCGACACACACAAGCGATGGCGTTGAAACGTACCAGTTTATCGTAGAGAGTGGCAAGATGTAACAAGCCAGGAGCAAATGGAAAATTGCCATTATAGAGGCTCTCCTGTATGTGTGTGTGTGGATGGGTTATTTACCTGTGCTCATTGAATTACCTAGATCCAAGACACGTGTGGCTGCTTAAACCACACCTGCCCGGCACCACACGGAGCTAATTCGAAAAATGTCACTATTAAACCATATAAAAATATCAGCCAAATCTTTCTCTCGCTCCCTCTCTCAGAGACTCCAGTGATTAATATACACCAGCCTTCAGCTGCTATCAGTAGCCGGCTGGATGCAGATAAGAGCCTTACGGGGCCAGGTAACATAAATCAGACTTTTAACAACAAATGAGCGTGGGATGTTCTCTGAGGAGAGATAGGCACCGTGATCTATTGGGAGGCTAAAGCCATTGTGTATAATTCATAGCCCTGTGCGGCCAGGGTTGAATCACGCTGCTGAAATAACACATTAGAACCGCTGTGTCACTGTAGATATGTTAAATTGCTTTCAGCCGAGTCCACCCAGAGTGACTTACGTGCTCCACGTTATGGCCGTACCCTAAAGGCCAGAAGAGTCATAAACATCTCCAGCCTGTGCTGCAATAAAGGCTGAAGGATACTGATGTTCAGGAAGTCCATAATGGGATCATTATGGATTATAATATTGTCTGTTGCTACAAATTCCAACTCTAACCCTTCAAACAGCCAATTTAGGGTGCTTTCACACCGGCAATGTTTGGTTTGATTTATCTGAACTCTGGTGTGTCGACCCTCCCAAGTAAAATTTTCAGAGTTTCCTTTGAACGCAGCATCGCCTCACGTAATAACAGAGTGAGGCCTGGAGGCCTGAATTACTTATACAAGGATACATTTGTTGCGTGTTATGACTTCATCCTAAAAATTAGAAGGAGGCTGTCTACTACCTGTAGTCCACAGAGTCCTGCCTCACGGTGTCTCCGTGGAAGGACACCACTCCGTGTCCCTCACAGACATTTCATTGACTTTTTAAACTCCCGGGACTAAAATGAAACGGACATGATGCAGACCCGTTGCTCTGGAGCTGCAAACGAGCTCCGTGTGTGAGGACACACACACTGAATATGTTTTTGACTGTTTTCGACTCCTTCAGTTTGCGTGTTACGGCTGGATTGAATGACGCAGGAGGTACACGGCACCGCGTTGCTGGAACAGACCGTGTTTATATTTACAGAAAGGGCAAAAGAATAAAATATCAAATGAACAGCCCAGCGACATCAAGCAGGTTTGGTGATACACACTAACCCACACACAGGCCACACACTAACCCACACACACACACACTAACCCCCACACACACACACACACACACACACACACACACACACACACACACACACACACAGTTTGTAACAACGATGGAATCTACACCTCTCACTGCACACAACGCAAATGGACGTTCCCGAACCACAACCTGCACAGTTATAAGGAATTGGATGATGATGTCACGAAGCCTCTTACTCCACAAACTCATCTTGCTTCACCACCCGACCGGAAGTTTTCGAACGTTGGCGTGTCGATGATGCACCAACGTTCTGCTACCTCTGGTCAAATTTAGAAGGTTTTTCACTAACTCCTGCTCAGTACCTGGATCAATTTTGATGAAACTTGAACCACAAGATGCCTGCCACGTTTTGTTTCTAACGACACCTCAAAAGTGTGGTAGCTGCAGCGGTTGTCCTGTTCCAGACACTTTTAGCCCGAAAGTCGCAAGGAGAAGGAAAATAATAAAAATCCGAACAGTGACAATAGGGGATCTGCTGACAGGATGGACCCCTAATAGTAATAATAATAATAATAATAATAAAAATAATAAATTAATAAATAAATAAATAATCAAAAATAAATAAATAATAATAATAATAATAAATAAATAATAATAATAATAATAAATAATAATAATTAAATAATAATAATTATAATCATTGACTGAAACTGATGCACAATGTATTTTTTGCACAGATTGCACGATACAATACAGTACAATACAATAGTCGCCAAATTTGTCTTTTAGGTTGTCTTAATTAAAGCAGTGGGAATCTGAAACCAACCAGAAGAAAACTGTAGGATTATTTTTGTATCGTACTAAATCTACCACACTATACTATCCCGCTTTGTAATTGTGTTGTGGTCGTCATTCATAAAAATGGAAAATGCGTTTCACTAATTACAGACCCATTGACAAATAATGTATCAAAGCCAATTTCTGCTGTAACTGATGGAGACTTTAGCCCGGTTACATTATTGAACCACAACGCCACAATTGTGGAAAAGATACAAATGGTATTATTTATCATAGACATGCGTTTCCCTGGTCATAATACAAAGTGAGATAGTTATGTCTTTGTTTTCGGGGCTATCAGTTTAAATCATGCAAAAAAAAAAAAGAGGTAGGACAAAAATGATTTGGATGCGTATTGTGGAGTATATTAAGTTAAAACCTTTGGATGGCTTGGTTTCGGGTGTTAAAAATAAAGCTGTCTGTCCTTGTTTTGCCCTTGCCAAAGCAAAGCACTCAGTTTAGATGGGAGACACAGTGGTGATAAGGACCAAACACTACGAGGAAAAAGCGCCATGGGGCAAATAAACCCCCAATATGGCCAGTCAGCTTACTGCACAGTGGGTATTTTGTGTGTGTGTGTGTGTGTGTGTATGAATGACTGCAGGTGCATGAGCAGTCCTGTGAATGGTTGTTTTTAGGTGATGTCTATGTGTGTGCATAGTACATCTAATGATGCAGAAAAAATAAGCAGAAGGGAGTTCCATCGTTTTCTAGTCACAGCCAAAACATAACGTGAGCCGCACCGTCGCAGCTCATCCAAGAGGAGGCTAAAAATGTATTTGCCAAATACTGGAAGACACCTCGGTAGATACGGGACGAGACAGTAACCTACAGATTTGAACAGAGATCCAACTCTAACACAAGGGACCTACAGTATTATTTGAACGTGTTGTCATTATCCTTTTGATTTGTGCATCTCGATTTTACACAATATGTGATGTGATGAGTTATAACTCTCACAAAAAGGATCCACACTCGATACTTCAGCGCTAATAAAAGAAAAGTGGCATGATGAGATTTTCCTTTGTTAGAACAGCCTTTAGAAACCGCACACACACACACACACACACACACACACACACACGCACACACACACACACGCACACACACACACACACACACACACACACATACACAAATTGGTAAATCTGAAAAGGTGGAAACAACATTGCTGCTTCCCAATTTTAAGGGCGTAGTAGCCAGTTTACCATCGGGTTAACCAGCAAGGATACCATAAATCTGTGGCCCAAAACCTTCACAGTTCCTCTTCATGTGTGTATATTAACGCAGCATGTATAACCCCGGTGGTAATTATGGAAGTGCACAGGGCGACTCAACGATGCAGAATTACAAGACATCCCAACGGAGTGTGGACTAGGTGAAGTAGTCAGCGAGGCCTATTTTGCCTCGTACGGCGGTTTGTGTTATTCGTCGTGATCTGGGAGCTCTGGGGCTTTATTTAACACAAAGTCTGCCAGAGGAGGGACAATGCGGTGACGGAAAGATGTTCACGTGGGCTCCGGAATGCAAGTAATGCAAGGTTGTTGTGACAACCAAGGCCATTCGTTGAATGCCCAGCGGCTGATTGAGAGTGATTCCAACGGACGAGGAACCCGGTTTGAGGGTGAAAACAAAAGAGCGTCCCTTGCCGCGTCGCAGCAACTAAACAATCAACAACAAATGCCTTTTGCAGAATCTTTAATTATTGACGCAAACGGCTGTTTTTATTTCCCGGCAGGTTGAGTGACCGATCCGAAGTGACACCGAGTGACTGATCCGTGAAAGACCCATCGCAGCAATCCACCTTTAATCACCGAGGAATAACTACAGCCCCGGAAGTGTTTCCCTCATCAGCGTGTCCTCTGAACCCGAAATCCAGCTCCTCAAACCGGAGACGGATGAACTTGTGCAGGATGTATTCCAGTCCCAGGACGCCTTCCAGTTTCAGGCAAACACATTTCCTCCGTCTGGGCTCGACGTGCTTCCCCCCCCCCCCGACAAAGGGAGTGCACCCTTTCTGATTCAATTCCTTTTCAAGGGCACTCCACACTGAGCTTGCACAGCGCAGCGCAGCAGCACAATGTACTTCAAGTAGCGTCTTCCTCGAGAGACGGCGGAATTGTTTCAGCCGGCAGGGTTTTTAAAAATTCTCCTGGAGGAATGTTCAGTCAAGTGCTACGGTTGGAGGTTGAAATCCAGCTGTCAGCGACGGTTTACCGCCGCAGCGTGGAGGCTTTGGTTGAGGCTAACTCGGAGCCGTGCGCCCAGGAAAGGGGAAGCGTGGCTGAAGGTGAATCGGGAAAGGCAAGACGGAGAGCAAGAAAGAACGAGTGAGCGCCCGGAGCGAGGGAGGCGGATGGAAAAGGATCGATGAAAAAAATTGATGATTAAATGATTGAAAGACCGGCTGCCAAATATGACATACTTATTAATCTATCTGTTTTATACCGGGCCTTCATTTTCTTAAGTGGAGCCACTTAGACTTTGCCACTGTTTGTTGGGGTAGAAAAGGGGAATTGCCAGGGATCTGGCATCCTTACAATGTGCAAATGGCTTGATATGATTTGGAATATGGGAATTTTTGAATATGAATATATTATATATTATATATGATATAATATATGAATATTTATTTTAGGAAGTTGCTGGTGGCAGTAGTAGCTTAACACGGATACTGTGGGGAACATAAACAAGTGGCCTGGGAGTCTTACGGTACCTACAGTTTATGAAAATATAACTGAAGGATTGAGGTTGGCCATTTAGGCCGGTTACCCAGTTGGCTGTAAAATGGTTATTTTCGCTAAGACCTTGGAGTCTTGGCACAAGCTGCATCATGCAGCGTGCTTTTTAAGAGTGGACGGATTATTATTTCTTGCACAAATAATGACGGAATGATTATCATAGGTATCAATATCATTAGGTTGTTGTGGTCAGCGAAGAGGTCATGAATGGAAAATAACAAACAAACAAAAACCAAATTCTTTTTTGGCCAACACCATATTCCAGAGGGAAATTAGGGATACATCTGTTATTTCACGTGTCAGTCCTTGGTGCGTGTGTTATTAACACCATAAAAGGTTCAAAATTTAGGACTGGAGTGTAAAACAACTGAAATGCAAGGTGAAAGTCAAGGGTGTGTCTGAAGCGCCCTTCCCAACTACTGGCAATGAAAGTCATTTTAATTGACAATGGCTGGGAAGGGCGAGCAATTCGGCGAGCAATTTAACGAAAAATTATATTTCTCCTTCTTTAAATTGCTCGCCGAATTGTTGTAGTTCAGACACTGCTTCCAGTGTGGGTCGGCTTTGGTCGGCTTTCCTCATGTGACTGGAGCAATTTGCTGCACACACATTGCAATTAAAAGCACCATCATTGCACACATGTAATTTTTTTTTTTATAGAAAGTGTTAATATTCAATTATTGTGTTGATCGTGTGTAACTCTGAATCGTCTTTGCTCTGTGTCGTTGTCTGAATGACCCGACCACACTGGACTGGAAACCAACACTTCTATCACACTCCAGTCATAAAAGTGGCAGCGTGTGAAGCTTTGTAAGGATGTTTAGTTAGGTTTTTTTTTTTTTTTACCGTACAGGTATTTATATGGGAGTTCTTCGTGTCTACACGTAAGGTGGCTTAGAATCTCTCAAGACAAAGTACTTGTGGTATGAGTGCGTATGAATGTTAATGGTAACCCTGAAAGGCAAGGAAAAAAAAAAAAAAAAAAAGTTTTACAATTTTAAGTAAAACCTTTTTTGCAGCTTAATTAAAGAAAAAAAAAGTAGCTTCAATCAAAAATATTTTCACTTATGGGTTAAAGGATGAGGGCCACATAAAACAAATTATTGCCATGTGAGGAATATACAGTATATTGTATTTATATTTGAGTTCTGCGATTAATCTCAAAATTCCAAGAACAAAGTAAGAATCCTGAAAATAAAGACAGAATTAGGACTTTTTTCCCCTCAGAATTTGGACATCAGACTCACAATCACTCATTTTATACTCCCATTGTACTACTCAGTGCACAGATGAAACAAATATACTCACACGTGTTTCGAGTGAATACAAACTACTCTCAAGTTCACATTCTGTTCTCTCGGTTTGCACATATCTTGCCACAGAAGTCCTTTCACACTAGAGTTGCCTCTGCAATGCTCCGTCCTCATTATTCTCTGTGTATTGTGTATAATTAGTAAAGTCCCATATGACTTAACGGCCATTCTTGGAGATATGTCGGTGCAATTTGGTGTTAGGTGTTGGTGTAGGTTATCGATAAAAAGAAGCGTCTTCCTCCTTCCCTAGCAGGGGTTTTATTACAGTGAGTAACAGCTGGGGCACTTTGTGGAATGTATGTCATACTCCCGTGCAGCGCTCATTAGTTATGTCCACATTTACCTTCAAGTACCCTGCAGGGAAACATAAAGCGGGATTGAGCAGAGATCAATGCTACGAAATTAAACCCGAAATTAAATCAATGTCCAAAAATGAGTGCTGATTGAAAATGATGGAGCTCCGCTCAGCCGGAGCCGCGCCGCCGACGGCTACGCGTTTCTGAGCCGGAGAGGGCGATATGCAAATGACTGATGTGGGTGATTTAATAAATTATTCAAAAGCGTGTCATCGAGGTTCATCACCCCTGTGTTTTCAAGCTGGTATCACACCTGGCGAGCAGTTGTCGGGGAAGCTCATTTTATCGAGCGATAGGATGGAAATTAGAGCGCGGGTTCCCAGCAGGGTCGGATTCTTGGACCGAGATCAAGAGGCCATCGGGATTCCGGAATCACACAATTTTTTTTTTTTTTTAGCCATCTGCTCGCGCTTGTCTCCTCGGCGCGTTCGTCTCGAGCGTGTCCGCGCGGCGGTGACTCTCTCAACCCACAAGCGCCAGCGAACCTCGGAGCGAGAGTCGAAAAAAAAAAAAAAAAAGCCCCAAACAACCCTCCCCGAACGCGTCCGAACGGAGCACCCAGGGAGACGTGGCGCCGCAGCCTGAATCATTCGCTCGCTCCACCGCGCGCGTCTCCCGTCTTGCGGCCCTTCCTCTGTGAGGCCAAGCGAGGTCACAAACTATTCCCCCCGCCCCCGCCGCTCACCCAACAACACCTGGAGAAAGGCAGCGAGGCAGGCAGCCGGGACTCATCTGCACGAGGAAATAATTGACTGCGACCGCGTCAATGGATTCGACGGCTACACACGAGCACCGGTAAACGCCGGCCCGATCACCTTGCTGGTGTTCCTTCGGACCGCGCGCGAACCAGAGGGCCAGAGATGGGCGCCGCGCGCGCCCGACCCGGGAAGCGGCGGACTCAGCGGCTGAACCGGAGCGCGTTAAGACGCTGACGACGAGGCGTTGGCTCGCGCTCAAACCGGATGAAGCGACCCAATTGTTTGAAAATTTTCCGACGGCTTGGGGGGAGGGGAGGGGCGCCAAAAAACAAAACAGAAACTGAGATATTTTTAGGTGAAAATGCCGAACCCGAAAAAGGCGCGCGCCGCTCTTACACCTTCTTCAAACTATCGCCTCATTCTGGTGATTCACTTTGTTGGGAGTCACGTGGGCACACCAGGACAGAGCTTCAATTATTGTCGCAACAGCTGCTACTGAGGCGGACGTGACGCGGAACGACTGCGTCTTCGAAAGAAAGAGCAGCATCCTGAGCTCCACGCTCCACGACAGATTGCTGTCGTGTTGTCGCCCAAAACGTCCTTTTTTTTTTTTTTTTTTTTTAAAAACCATCCAGTGAAGAGACTAATCAACTTTAACTCCAACGTTATAATGAAAAAACAATCTCCTCGAGAAATTCAATCAAAAGCAGGCACCACCACCCCCCCCACCTTAAAACGGGCAAAGATGTTTAATGCCGAAAGTTTGCTTTGCCGGATTATAATGGATTTTATTGAATATCTTTGTTTTGGAATTAGGAGGGAACTGCTGAGCGCTGAATCCATCATAAGAAGATTACACCAAATTAGTTTGTTCGGGAACGTTCCTCTTGGCCACGCGGCGGAAATGTATTTTTCCCGAGTCACAACAATGAACAGACCTGGAGCTCCATGCTTTTTTTTTTTTTTTGGGGGGGGGGGATATTGCTCTGATTTAAAGCACCTTTAGCATATTCCACTTTTTTAATAACTTCTCTCTGTGTTGTGCCGCTTGGCTCTGTTATTATTTCCCCCCCGCAGTGCACGGTCGTAACTCGGCCTGGAAATATTAAATAACGCGCGGAGGCCCTGGGTGATGCAGGTGACGCCGGGGTCAGTTTATCATTAAACCCGAACGGAAGCTGCTGGTGCCGCAATGTTTGAAAGGTCAGATATGATGGACGGGGGTGGGGCGGTGGAATGGCACCAAGCCGCTGAGTAAGGCGGCATCGCAGATGACCTCTCATTCTCCTGTGCATATTTACCACAAATTAAGGCCCGGTCGTAGTTTCCGCTCAGCAGAACGTACGAGATAAGGCGGCGGAGGGCCCCGGGAAACGAAAGAACCAAAATGCTTCCATCTCAAATGAACTTTAAATGTCTCTGGCTGAGTGTTTTTATGAGCGCTGATTGTAAAAAAAATATATATATATATATATATATGGTGGGTATAACATCTCTTAAATTTTGACTCATACAGAAAATAAGTAAATCTTCAACCGCTTAGGGACGGATGTTGGATAATTTATGTTTTTAATTTCTTTAAGTGCCTCTATTTTGGGGCCAATGCGACTGTGTGTGTGTGTGTGTGTGCGTGTGTGTGTTTGCGGATAGGGGTAACATGCTTGATACCATGCTTGAATGATGATAGAAATAAATGTGTAAAGCCAGAAAGGGAAGCACACGTCATCTTCACATGGCGCAAATCTCCATATATATATTTATCCATTGACTTGCAGCGTTTCGCTCTTGTAAATCAAGAACCAATTTTGGGCGAACCAATTCCTTCTGTGCTAAATCATTCATATAGCCGTCTCGACAACGTCGTTGAGTTGAAATGAAAAGACTGGGAAGACTTAAAAACAGACTCTCGAAATACTAAAATGTTTACCCCCGGCTGTAATTTGTACTCGAGCATCAATAACCTTGCGGTGCATCTAAAAGAGATTAAAAAAAAACAAAAAACTGGAATATACTCTCATTACCGCGGCGCCTGAACGCCTCTTTGTAATAGTTTCCTTTCGCTCACTTCAATCAGGTTCCAAAAACAATTATTTTGTCGGTGCGAATGAAACTCTGATATGACTCTGAATGATAATTCCATTCTATTCCATCCCGATCATGAGGTTGTCTTAATTTCCTATATTACATAGCCTTTGAAAACGATATATGAAATGAGGACGTACAGTAGAAAATAAAGTTCAGCTAATTCTTGTTTGAAGCAAAACATAATAATACGGCAAATATATGGCAAGATCAAAGATTGCAATGTTTTTGGACAAATACCACAATTTTGACATTTTGACGATGGTTTGTTTTTCACACACAATAAATAACATCCGTACAATTGACAATCATTAATAATGTGGATATTGTGGATAAATATACGACCAAGGAGGTAGAGGCATTGACTTGAACAATGGAATTAAGAAAATGGCATTACTGTAGTTTAAAAACAACATTTAAATATCAGGATATTACCACAAGCAAAATCACGGATATCCGGTCTGATATTGCGATATTGATAATATATCAACATATTGTCGGGCCCGAATTATGATGTTAAAAACTGCAACCTAAATCCAGGGGATATCTCGTCTCAATATCAACATTATTACATCATGCCCACGTATCACCCTAATCATGACATTAGAAGCGGAAACCAAAATCCCAGACGAAACCTAGTCTGATATCACGATATTGATCTTATATAGTATGTAGATACATTGCCGAGCCCTAATCGGGATGATAGAAACTGCAAACAAAATCCGCGATACCGATAGTGTATCGACATATTGGCCCCATATCACGACATCAGAAACTGCACGACTAAACGACCAAATATTCATCTATGCTCTTTTGCGTGCAACATTTTGCAGGCCTGCGCGCCCTGGTGCTCAGGATGGTCTGCAAGTGGCTCTAGACTACAAGTAATATTAATTTTATGACGAAATGTTGGTGTCGGTGGTGATGGGGGCTTCAAACAAGGGCTCTTGTGTGTAACGTGGCTAAAAAAAACGTTTGGGGCGGGTGGGGGAAAGGGGAAGATGTCAGTGTACGCCTCCTCTCCCAACACGCAATCAATGGCTGTGTTTAAAATGTTCGCGAGGCGGAATTCAAGTTCAAGTAACCCATTCCCACCTCTTCCGGTCGAGACCTTGACGAGAACAACATCAGATCCCCTCGGTCCGATCGATATGAATCATTTTCCTGCGAGACCGTCGTGCTCATATTCAGAGATCCCCCCCCCCACCAACATATTTAATATGAGGCCTCATCCCTCCTTCCCCGCCTCCAGGGTTTTAAATCTCCATCTCTCGTCGGGGTGTTTGATACTTTTTTTTTTTGTTTTTATTAGCGCGCCGAGCTGAAGGTCAACGGTTTTGATGGGGGAGCGACCGGGCGCCGTTTTGCACCGGGGTCCCATCGCCGACTGGGTAAAAAAAATGATGTTTCTCAGGGTGTATTTACAATCCACAAGGGAGCTTTTGTGCAGGCATCTATCCATCCATCTCTTTTGAAAAGGTCCTTGCTTCGACAAAAAAGATGACAAAATATTCAACATATATATATATATATATATATATATATATATATATATATATATATATAAAAACGAATATTTTTATTATATTTCCTTTTACAAAATTTGGATTTGTGGAACACTTATTTGAATACTCTACAGTTTTCTCTTCGAGTGACCTTTAATTTTGTTTCGTTTTGTGATATATTAAACATGCCTGGACTCTCTTGTTGAAGGACATAGCTCACAGTCGATGAGCAATGCGAGCGCTGTGGCGATGTGAAGCCTGTGAATGACTCTGTCGTGCTCCTGAGCATCATCTGCTGCTTTTCCAACATCTGGGCTGACCCTCGTCTTCACTCCGACGGAAATACAACTGTGTGTTTCGTTTCTGCCTTTCGCTTACCGAGAACGCGCCCACCGCCGGTGAAAAACGGCAAACGCTGCAGAGGAGCGCACACATTAACGCATATGCGTCGAATGGCGCCTTCTAAGAAAAGGGCCAGCTTTAAAAAAAAAAAAAAAAAAAAGGAATCAAAAATGGGATTAAAAAGAAACGGTGCTCACCAGTTTAATAGAGATGAGAGCGAGAGGGAAGAAAGAAAGGAAGGAAGAGAAACAGACACCTTCCCTCAGAAGATAGACATTTGAAAGACGCACAGCGAGTGTCTCCGTTATCCCCATCATTCCTGCGCCATCACACACTCTGTCCGAGCTCTGATACACGAGGGGCATTTTAGACAATTTTCACGACAATTACAGTGATCCCCCCACTCTGCACATTATATTTTCGCGCCTTAGAACTCGCCGCGGTACGTTCCGCACAATGATATTGTCCCAGCTGGTGTTCCCTATCTCCACAGAGAGCATTATTAGCCTTATATTGAGCCCAGGATTTCCTCTTTCCTCTGTAACAGCAGGGTAACAGGATGGATTACACGGCGAGGGCAGAGCCAGAGCAAGTTCCCGAAGAGAGGAAGTGAGAAATACAGACGTACAGATCCAGGAAAAAAAAAAAAAAACACGACTGGGCCAGATTTACGCGCGGGAAAAAGTCACGGCGCAATCTCTGCAACTTGCGCTCGCAATCTGCATGCAATTACCGCGCCGTTTACCAAGTCAGCATGTAATTACGCAATCAGCAAATGGGGCAGCCTTCTACTTGCGTCTCTGCATCTGTAGCGGCGCTGGAAAAAAAACGCTCATTTGAACGGTGTAAGGCCAGAAACGTGGGGCCCTGAAGCAGCGCCGAGCAGCGGCAGTGACCTTCACGTTCCAGGCGACGCACGGAGGCGCATCTTGATTTTGGTTTTTCGACATCTGAGAGGAAACGTTAATGCCATGGTGGCCACGTCTAGTGATGAGAAGTAACATTTAGGATTAAAAAAAAAAAAAAAAAAAGGGAGTTCATTTTGTAAGCAAGGTACTGGCCCAGCAGGAGTCCTGGCCTTCAAGACTGGTGAGGAGGAGGAGGAGGAGGAGGACCACCACATCCTGCTGGTCTCCCTCTCTCCCTCTCTCCCTCCCTCTCCCTCTCATGTATCTCAGTGAATATTGCCGATACATACAACGCTGTTAAGTACCAAAATATTCTATATCGTTGCAACGCTAACCAGATACATTGTTCCTGAGTGTGAGAAACAATGGGAAATATATTGTTCAAATCAAATAAATACATGAAGAGAGCCAGAAGAGAGAATACCAACTTCATTCAATTCCCCAAATTCTCCCCAAAAGAGACATAGTTGTGCACTTTTGTTGCATAGCTATAATATATTGCTTGGTACTGTGATTTTTTTATTGAATTATGTTCTAAGTATTGTAAAGAAGTAAAATTGATGTAAAAACTGGGGAAAAAAAAAAAAAAAAAATTGATCCTGAAATAGAGAAACTGATGAATGAAGTAACAGAACACTGAATGATGGAGGGACACAATGCAACTCCAAGACACCGGGAGAGAGACAGAGAGAGAGAGAGAGAGAGAGAGAGAGAGAGAGAGAGACCCGGGGGGGGGGTCACATTAACTTCACATGAATTTCATTTCATTTCAAGTCTTTGTTTTTTTATGTAGATCATGACGTGTGTGCTTCAGGAAGCATTGAAAGGTGATCTGAGGCTTAGGCACATATATCCCTTTCCAAGTCCGCCTCTCATCCGGCCCGCCTAGATGTGATTTACAGGAGACGGATTACATTTATATGCCTTCCCTTCTTTTCTCACACTGAAATCACTCAAACTTCTCCTTCCCTTGCAAAAAAGGAGAAATTGCTGCGCGCAGCACAAATCCTTTGTAATATCCACAGTAGCAAATAAATGCCAATGGAGGCCAAAAACAATGAGGAAGTGAACGCCGTCACCACAAATAAGCCGCTTCAATTACTGGTAATACTTTGGGTGTGAAGGTAGTAATGATGACAGACTCTCTCCATGCCATTTATTTACCCTGCAAACTAATTCGGGTTGAATTTATTTTACTTTTATTTTGAGTTGAGCCAGAGACGATTGCGCTACAGAGGAGAGGATACAGCATTTACACTGTGCCGTTGAAATGGCCTAATGCGTCCCTCTGCGTCTCTAAAATGTTTGTTCTGGAGATCTGATCTTGATTGAGTTTGGTGCATCCCCGCTTGGGATTTCTCCTCCACGTTAGCGGGATTCACTCTGAAAAACTATAAATAAAACGCACACTAGGGGATGTTTTACGTTTGTTTATGTTTTTTTGTTTTTATTATTATTGATTAATGAACTGCCTTACTTTGCATTCTCTGAATGATGATGGTAGCTCCCGCTGAAAATGGGACATAATCAATCGTAATTATTAAGATAAGAGAAAGCAAATATAAGGTTTTTGTGAATGTTAATCAATATCCACTGCACACAACCCGCGACGGCCTTATCAAATTCACTGCGGCTCCATAATATCTTGCATTTGCGATGTTTGCATTCTTACATGCATAACACAAATACTTTGATTTTAAAGGTCACCAATTGTAAAAAACTCACTTTTTCAGTGCTCGTTTACATACATTTGGGTCTCTGATGATACTAACACACAAACTGTGAAATAAGTCAACCCAGTCAGTTTTTTGCGGACAGCCTATTTCGGGAAAACATGCGATTCAACAAGCCGTTGAGATTTGCCTGGCCCTCCTCCTTCGTCAAGTGGGGGCTCATTAGAATAACGCCGCAGCCGAGTATCTCCACCCGGAGAACTACCTTTGCGAAAATGCGCCATTTTTTCTCGCAAGCGCCGGACACGCCAGCATCATGTCGAAGCTTAGAGCTAAACATGGGAAGTGCTCTGTTGGTGGCTGCACAGACCAGCACAAATCTCGACATCGGCCCCCAGCCTCAGAGGACAGATGAGCGGAGTGGATAAAGCTGACTTTTGGTGGCAACCTCCACAACCGTGACAAAACTGCAGACAAGGGAGATGTAGGTATTTAAAAAATAATTGTGCCGTGTGTTTCTTTTGCCGTTTATCACTAGCTATCCACACCAATCCGCAACCACGTTGACGGTACGGTTTCTTTGCTGAATGTCTGGAAGATGAACTCCTTCTTATCAACGCTCGAATGAGAGAATGGGTGGTGGTCTCCCCAGAGAGTTTCCAGAGAGGTTCACTGACTTGCCGCGAATCACGGAGGCCATTTCACCTCCGCTCCCATCCGGCATGTAGTGGGGCGTGGGGAGCAGCAGCTCATTCGCATTTAAATTTACAGATACAGGAACAGCCCGTCGACAAAAGTACTGAAACAAGAGGGGTTATAGAGGCATGCTAGAATGGCTAGAATGCATCATCTGAGTGGTATTTTCAGTAAAAAGACAAGACTTCAAATACATGTTTTGGGGACCTCAGAGACCTTTATGAACTTGTTGAAAAGGAGTATAATATGGGAACTTTAAAACAAAATAATCGATTAGATTATCACTTTAATAACTAATGTACAATGGACAGACGTTAGATGTTCACATGTTGTCTGATATTAAATTGCGTTTTGCATTTAGTGGTAGTGCAGGGGTTGAGTTTGCACAACATATTCATGTACTGTATGTGAGTACTGGTCATAAATCGTGTAAAAAACCTGATTTCTTCAACCAAATGAAATCAAAATACCAAACAGCCCTTCACCGACATGACACTGAAAATCTCTACTTGAAACAAAAAAGAGTAGAAATGTCTACATAATATTAAATACTACGTCCCCATTTCCTAAACCCTCTGAGCGACTTGCAGCGGGTGGTGTAAATGGATGTTTCTGCATCAAGTGATTTTTGCACTTTATCCAAATAAATGTGCAGGCTAAGGTACTTAGCAAGTGTGTGTTCGTGTTTATCAAGGCTTTTTCTTTTTGTCGTGCATGGTATTTGCATTGTCCATTTAATACAATTACATACGTTTAAAAAGTGAATAAAAAAGGAGAAATCTTTAACACCGGTGACACTTTAATTTCGATGCTGACTCTCTAGATACCCTCCGCTGATTACAACAACTTCAAAACCAAAGCATCATTGGATATTTGGAGCCTATTATATATGCAATTTAGATCTGTCACGTCATTAAGTTTTATTTCATGATTATTTGGCCTACAAATAAGTGTGATTAACAATTTAATTGTCTTTTTTTGCCTCATTTTATGTCGCTGTAATAGTGCCATTAAATAAAATTTGTCAGAACGCATACCTACTGCAGAGTGGATTTATTGGCATTGAAGATTGGAACATAAAAAATTGGGTAGACAGTTAATTTGCCTCAACCCAACGGCTGAACACTCCCCGAATTCACGTTTTATTTATTGCAACATGCCTCTTGTGACAACTCTAATACCAATATATTACACAGTGGGCACGAGTCTGGAGACTCAACTAGCTGGCGACCTGGTAAGAATCCCCTTTCCTCGATAAGAACTGCTGCATCAAACCAGGTTCTCTTTGACCTTTGTCCCTTTGTCTTTCTTATGACAACGTCTTTATTGCAGAAGCAGAAATCAGTCCATCTAATCTAACCACACACAGCGACGACGTCGCCTCCGAGCTCCACTGGCTGAGCAGGTCGTGCCAGCTGTGAAGACGACAGACGACCCGCTCCGAGCGTTCGCCGGCTGCGTGGCTTCTCTCACGCCGCAAAACGAGAAACGCCGCGAAGGGAAGGAGGGAGGGAGATCATTGGAGGGACGAGAGGGCGGCGGTGGGAAAAACAAGATAAACGAGAAAAGCAGGAATAAAGTGGAAGAGCAAAAAGCGGAGGGGGGGAAAAAACGGGGGACGAAGATGAGTGGGGCGGAAGGGGGGGGGGTGGTAGATAATAGGAGAGGAGAGGGATGAAGAGGAGGAGGGATGAGGAGGAGGAGAGGAGACGAGGGCGCATCAAAATCTATAATTCATCACAAACCAGGCTGGCGCGACGCCATCAACCACTTTGCACCTCGGACTCTGATGGGACTCCTGGAGCCCAAATAAGGTCATTATTTCACTGTTCACCTCTCCTACTAAACTGTGACAAGGCATCAACAAACACCGGCGACATCAAGAAGATTCGGGGGAAGGAGGAGGAGGAGGAGGAGGAGGAGGAGGAGATGATGACAGAGAGGGAAAGAGATTTGTTGCTCTCCCGATCAATATTCTATTCCACGGTCAATAACGCAAGAACTCCCCCCCGTTTTTTTTTTTTCCTCCACTTGGATTGGTGGCGGCAGAGGGTGGAATAAGCAGCGCCTCCACAGAGCCAGAGAGATGGATAAAAAGAGAGCGAGAGAGAGAGAGAGAGAGAGACACGCGCACACACGTGGGGGAAGGAAGGAGAAAGAGATAGAGAAGTGCAAGAGACGCCGAAGGTCCATTTCTTTCTTCTAAGAGGTTGATGTCTGTCCCCTTGACCGTGGGATAAGAAGATAGCGAATGTTATAGTAAAACCAAAAAAAAAAAAGAAAGAAAGAAAGAAAGAAAGCCCTTTATTCCAACCCATCACCTCAGTACAAAACCAAAGATGGAGAGAGAGAACTGTGAAGTGAATTTCCTCACTTCCCCACCGTACTCCCATCATGCTCTCTGAGTGCTACATCACACTCGCCACACCGACTCCCCGCAGCGCGAGAAAATAACATTTGAATAACGTCCGAGCGTTAAAAAGTTCAGGGATGGTACAAATGTGATGAGAGAATAGAGGGCAAAACAGCTTTAGGATAAGTAATAAACAACCCGGTGCATTAGTTTGGGGGTTGTTTTACAGAAGAAAAAAAAAAAAAAGAAAATCCGGTATCCGGTTGGGTGAATCTGCTCCCAAATTGCTGAGCAGCAAATATGTTGTTGCCAATTGCACTTTCGAGAGAGCAAACCAATCAGAGGCTGCGCTTCAGGACGCACTCGCCGACGTAGACTGCGACATGTTCCAATCAAGTTCAAGTGACGTCTGCGAGTTTACGGAGGTAGCAGTGGGTTTTGTGTCTACGTTAGCAGATAGCATCATTCCCACGGTGAAAGTTAAGATATTTCCAAACCAGAAACCGCGGGTTGATAGATCCATCCGCTGCGCTCTGAATGCTCGCACGGCCGCTTACAACGACGGTCTTATATCCGGAAATATGGACAATTACAAAGCGGCGTCGTACAATCGCTAAACGGGACGCTAAACGGGCGTACAGAGAGACCGTGGAGCTATAGATGGAGCGGGGGGGACACCGCAGCCCCTGCCACGCCTGTGGACAATAACAAGCTGTGGACAATAACAAACTACAAGAGCAGCTCCTCCCTAGCCACGAGTGTGGACGCCTCCCTAGCCAACCAACTGAACTCCTTTTATGCGCGGTTTGAGTCTGGCAACAGCAGCGCTAGCTCGCCGGCAATTTGGAGTTACACCGCTGGGGATGAGCGCGCACTCTCAGTGTCCGTGCACGAGGTCAGGAACGCTCTGAGGCGGGTGAACACCAGGAAAGCTGCAGGTCCAGACGGCATATCTGGACGAGTACTGAAGACCTGTGCTAACCAGCTAGCTCCGGTGTTCACAGCAATATTCAACATCTCCCTGGCTGAATCAGTGGTCCCGCCCTGCTTCAAGAGGTCCACCGTCGTTCCTGTCCCAAAGATCGCCTCTCCTGCCTGCCTGAATGACTACCGTCCGGTGGCCCTCACCTCGGTGGTCATGAAGTGTTTCGAGAGGCTGATTAAGGATTATATCTGCGCCTCCCTCCCCCGCACCTTGGACCCGTTGCAGTTTGCGTACCGGCAGAACAGATCCACGGATGACGCGGTCTCCCAGGTACTGCACACCACGCTCACCCACCTGGATGGCCGGAAGGGGGCCTATGTGAGAATGCTGTTCATTGATTATAGTTCAGCTTTCAACACCATAGTCCCCACCAGACTGGCTGTCAAGCTGAAGGAGCTCGGACTGAATACTCCGCTGTGTGCCTGGATCCTGGACTTCCTTACAGCCCGGCCCCAGGTGGTTAGGGTGGGGAAGCACATGTCCCCCCAGGGCTGCGTGCTCAGCCCCCTACTGTAATCCCTGTACACACATGACTGTGTGGCCAGGTCCAGTTCCAAAACCATCATCAAGTTGCTGACGACACCGTTGTCATGGGCCTGATCACCGACTGCGACGAGAAGGCCTACCGCGAGGAGGTGGCTGACCTGTCACTCTGGTGCCAGGAAAACAACCCCCACCTGAACGTCAGCAAAACTGAGGAGCTTGTGGACTTTAGGCGAGGATTACAATCGAGGACGCCACGCCCTTGGTGATTAATGGGACTTCTATTGACAGGGTGAGCAGCTTCAAGTACCTGGGAGTCCCCATCACCGAGGACTTAACATGGACTGTACAAACAGACACTCTGGTGAGAAAGGCGAGGCAGCGTCTTTACCACCTCAGGCAGCTGAGGAAAGAGCATCCTGACAGGCAACATCACTGCCTGCTTTGGGAACTGTACTGCTCAGGACAGGCGGGCCCCGCAGGGTGGTGCGTTCAGCTGAACGTACCACTGGAACTACCCTCCCCTCCCTGCAGGACTTATACACCAGGAGGTGTAGTAGCAGAGCCCGCAGGATCATGAAGGATCCTCATCACCCCAACAACGGACTGTTCCAGCTGCTGCGGTCGGGCAAGCGCCTCCGCAGTCACACGTCGAGAACAGAGAGACTGAGATGGAGTTTTTTGCCGCAAGCCATGAGAACTGTCAACGCTGACCTCACCAGGGGTCCTCACTGAGCCACACACATAGGCTCCACTACCTTCTGTACTGTATGTAGCATACTGTACCGCATACTGTGTCACTGTTCATGGTTGTTCGCGATGCCGTATTGCTGTGCCGTACTGTTGTATACTGTGCTGTATTATCCCGCAAACACTACCTCACTTCATTCACATGCCACTTTAATGCACATATCTGTATATACATAATTGCCTATTCCATATACATAAGCATATTCCCTTTATCTACTCCATTTTTTATTTCATTTTATTGTATTTTATTTTATTCTATATATTTTTATTTTATTCAACCAACTGTATTACGTTTTAGGAATCAGTTAGTTGGTCTATTAGAAATAAATTTTTCCCTAGGACATATTGTGTGTTATCACCGGGTGCGTTGCATTACATTTCACTGCATATACAGTATGTATTAAAGTATGTATATGTATGTCACGAATAAACCTCTTGAACCTTGAACTTTGAACTGTTTCATTGGGGCCAAGGAAAATTAGCTACTTGAGAATGAATAAAACAAAAAAAAAAAACCTAAAAAAAACAACAACTGAACTGCATGTCTGGACACGACACAACCTTTTGTTGGATGCCTCTTTGACGATTCCCAGGATTATTATCACCTGTCTTTACTGCTCTCTATAAAAATATACTTAAAAAATAAAAAATATATAAATAATTTAAAAAGCATTGTGTGGTCCACTTTGAACTCAGCCTGAACCATAAGTCTCCCAAAATGGCAGAAAAAGCACAGTAGCTTAATCTACTCCGAGGCTCCGATGTCTACTCGACTTAGTTTGAGTGGAGACACCGATGATAACAAGCAGCCCCATGGCAGGCTGAGTTTTTTCGGAATCATTATTAATTTATGCGGCCGACTTCAAGTCAAGGTAGCCAAGAACGGCGAAAAACTGTTCAACCTCTGGTCACAAAAGCTATTGTGAGGGTGCAGAGAATTGACACTGACAATTCTTTGAGATGGAGCGGCCCACTTTTTTGGTCACAAACATTTCCAACGTCTGTTTTGTTAAATTGCATTGCACGTTCCGGGGTGGAGGAGGTTGCGGAGAGGAGCGACCGAGCCGGAAGGCGGGGTCGCCCCCGGCCCGTGGTTTCTCTGCAGCCGCATAGGGAGACGACAAACAACAGCGCGCGGAGCGTCTCTCGAGTGAACCCGGGAGACCGGGGGAGCGACGGGAGGCAGCGCCGCGGAGTCGTCGGCGGCCTCTGCGACGAGAGGGAAAGTTGAGCGGGGTTCAAGATCAAAAGCCAAGAAAGCTGCAGACATCACGCCGATATTCAGGTCCCGGCGCCGGCTTCTGGTGCGTCACGGAATCGATTTCTGAGATACGGCTGCACGTTTATAAATCTCTCAACGGCTTGGGGCCAAAATACATATTTCACCTGCCCCTCCAATATGAACCGCTCAGACCTCGATGGGAGTGCTCTACGACTGCACCCAAAGTGAAGGCTGTTTTAAGGATTTTATAACATATATATACATCACCGTGCCTTTCACGTGTACTCTTGTACCACATATGTGTACTCTGTTTATCCTTCGAAATGCTGAGTAAGAGTTCACGTCTTATTGCTGCGCCTTTCAGGGGTGCGATGTGTGTGTACTCGGTTTGCCCTTCCAAGGCTAAGTAGAGTTCCTGTCGCGAAAAGGAAGTTAACCCGCCACTTTCTGTGTCGCAAAGAGGAGGAAGGGAACCTCAACAGATCGGTCGGTCTCGGCGAAGCTGCCCCGTCAATGATCCGCGCAGGGGCGTTGCGACACCTGCTGACCTTCCTCCCAGCGTTTCCTCGGTTTCCCGCTCCGAGAAGGCTGGGGAAAAAGCTCAGACTCTCCAGGGAGAGCGGAGCACTTCCTCCCCGACATTCCGTTGTGTCGTTGCACTAAACCTGCTCCTCTTGTGCAACCTTGTCCCCTCTTGTACGAGATGAAATACTTTATTAACCAAAAGTATTTGCCCCTGATTTCCTCTGTCACGGTTAGTCCGTCCACAAACCAAGTTTATAGCTGTTTAACTTTTACAAAGGCGAAGCACGGAGAAGCTGCGTGGAGCCATCACGCCGCACATTGTTGAGGAACAAAGCTTCCTGGAGATCTCTCCGATTTGCGCGAGCGTTTTTCAAATCTCTTAAATCCGGGCTCAAAATCATCATATTTGCAGCTGCTTTTCAGTGAATAGTGAGCCTGCTTTAAATTGGACTTTAACCTGCTATCAGTCCCTCCTGAAAGTTATATATGCAACATACGCAATAATGAATGCAAATTCAACCGCTCTCCGCAGTATCTGCGAGAACTTGCAATATTGCTGCGGCTTTTCCCCATGGAATGTCCAAATAAACATACGCGCCTCAAAACACATACGGCAGCAACACAGTATTATCTGAGGTGAATAGCCTGCTGTCATCTGCCTAACGTAAGTTTTGCGTGCGCCTAATACAATTAAATAACAATTTTAACACTGAGAAAATGACAAATACACTCAGTCATTTTCAGGGTCACCTTTTCCGATTTTTCCAAGAATACAAGAGGGCTTGCGTTGTACTACCAGGTGCGGGCGCATCAGATTTTGTCTTGATTTGGGCATTCTACTAAGTTAATAACAAACACAAGGCTTTGCCAACACTTGACCTTGGACTAACAGGCTGTGCAAAACCAACACAAATGCTTATTTTCTTTGTCCTTACGCCCTTTCTTTCTCACGGCTCTCAAACCCCCCCCCCCCTCTCTTTATCTATCTTTACCCATCTCGCTTACTGTGTCTCTGGGCTGTTCTCCAACGGACACAATGAGCTGATGGCCAACACACAAGCATTGGCCAAAGTCCCTGGCATGGAGGACGCAGAGCAGCAGGACAGGAAGGCAAGGTGGCCTTCACCTTCCGGAATCTCCCTAGTCTCAGCCAATGTTACACACCGGGAAAAAAGTACAAATGTTTATTGGGAAACAATTTTCCATAAGCACTGAGGCAATAATCAATCAAATAATAGGGAAAATAACAAATCACAATATTTCACAGTATGGCACTCCGGAGAAATTCATTTTAGATTCATTTTATCCTGGATGTACAATGCAACAATACAAAAAATATATACCTTCCAGATAAAAATATCTAAATAAGCCAGTCCAAGTTTCCAACGGAAATAGATGAATTTGGATCAAGTATAAAAGCACTTTCAGAAAAGTAGTGTCAAATACTTTTTTAAGAATCTCCGGAAAAGCACATTTTCCAATATTTTTAATTGGGTACTTGTCTTCAGCCAAATGTGAAGCTCGGCAGTATGACTTTCGCTTTTCTGAGGAGGGGAGCATCTCTCAGATGATTGGCCCAAATGCTCAGGCCGTTGCCTGTCATTTTGTTTCCACAATATTTTACGCCAGGTGTCGGAGCACGTCATCCCCTTGTCTTTCATTTGCAGGTAATTGGCTAAGTTGTGTTATGTTGCCCCCCACCAAACCTGTATTCAATATTTGAAAATGGTTTGAACTGGTTAAAAAAAAAAAAAGCAGTTAGTTCTGCTGTACGGGGTGTGAAACATCGCAGCAATATTCTGTGATTGAAAAATTACTGACTATGACTCTATGTATCATGAATCCTCCCCTGATCTCCCAGTGTTTATATGTGTGTTTTATATATATATATATATATATATACATATGCTTTATTTTCATCTGGTCATCTCCTCATGCCATGTCACTAACCTCCATGTCATTTCAGATCCAACCACTTCCTTTTGCTTTGCTGTCACTCCCTTCCCTTCCCTTCACCTGGTTTCCCCTCCTGGAGCTCATTCCACCATTCGTCCCTCAGGTTAAATGCCAGTCCCCTTCCCTTGTTCTCTGCCAGATTGTCATTTGCATTACGCTGAGATTCCCCCTGCTACTGCCTGATTCCTGTCTTAACTGTTGCATGTTTGCCTGCTGGAGATTTTGCCTTCTCTGACTGATCTGCTGGTTTTGACCCCTGCCTGTTTGTTAGAATAAAATTTGTGGACTTTGATTTCTTACCGGATTGCTTTCGTGCCATGCTTGTGGGATCACATCCGTTCTGAGTCGGTGAGCGTAACAGTAAGATCCTATTTGGCTTGAAAGCACATGTCTGTTTTGATCTTTTTAAATACTGTTGTGCTGATGCTATTGTACCAGACGGTGAAAGGAGCGGAGGACGACCAGAGGGGAGGGGGGCACTGGAAGTGTGATCGTGCGATGTAATCAGGGTTTGCTTTATGACCCCTTCTGGGAATTGTCTTTTCGGCCAAAGGAACCATTTGACCAATCATTCACCGTCTTCAGATAAATTAGCTTGACGACAGAGGGGATGTCATTGATGGTATTGACAGGAGTAGGATATCTTGTTGAACCCTATAAGAGATCAATGTGCACAAAGGGATTTAGAATTCCTCTGGCATGCTCTCGGGTGTGTCGGACGGCTTCTTTCGAGCTCAAAGTTATTCTTACTTGTATTCTCACTGTAGTTGGAGGTGCAATTGTTTAAGTAGCAAATGTGAATTTCCACTACAATTTCGGAGCCACTCCATTCTTCCACCATACTCTACACCCCACAAAGGAGGCAGGTAGGACATCAGACTGACGTATAATATAACATTAGCAGTGGAGCTGCAAAATAAAGAGTCATGCTCCAGTAAAACCCAGCAGACACCGGGAAGAACCCGAGGGCCAGAAATGCCCCCGAAGTGGTTATGCTTAGTGTAGTTAGTAAGTTAAAGAAAGGGTTTGCTCTGGTTCAGGCCAGGGTAAAGACCTCAGAGGAGTATTTTAAATGTACTTTTAGTTATTGGCACGCCAGTACAAACAGAGGCTCTGAGAAAGCCCCTGGCGTGACTTGTGCTCATCTTCATCTGGATCCTCCTCACACGCTCATGCTCCTTCAGCCTGCAAATGAAGTTTCCTTCAGTCAAACACCCGTCAGTCAAAATGGATAAACAGCCTCTTTGGTCAAATGATTATTCAGGGTGGGCTAGCTGAGGAATTGTGCATGGATTCTTTGAACTTTCAACTTTCCTGTCAAAATGTATCATTCCAAAACAAAACTGTCCACAATGTGATATCAGGTTCCAATAGGATAGGACCACTGCAAAGCATCTGGCCTGTTCAAATAACCAGAACTGGTTCCTGCCAACTCCGGGCATCGTCTACAAAATAATGCTACAATTGTACCTTACTTATGATGCGTTTGTGTGTTATGTGTATGGAATTTTGCACATATGCATACAATCAAAGTACTTTGTGTGCTGTACCACTGTGTGAAATGAGTTCTCAATCCAGACTCTTCTCACGCGCTGTGCCCTAATGGTGGAAAGAGCTTCCCAGCTCATTACACTCTGCAGAAACTCTCACAACCTTCAAGAAACACCTGAAGACCCTGCTCATTCAGGAACACCTGCAAACCTGATCCTACCACAGCTACGACTATTCTTGTTTTTGTTATTCTCGACTAGTTTTAAGTTGTTGACATAATGCTCTAAAAACATGAGTCGATGGTGTTGACCTGTTTGAAAGGGGACCTACAGTATTATGAAAAACTCACTATTTCAGTGCTTGTGCACATACATTTGGGTCTCTGATGGGTCTACTTACACACAAACTGTGAGATAAGACAACATAGTCTGAGAAAACATGTTGTAAAACAAGCCGTTGAGCTATGCTGCCCTAATCGATGTCACAGAGGGCTTCATTCGAGTTAGAACCGCCCTCCATCTGAGCACCTCAACAAACAAATCTTTTAAATTTATTCCAACTGTCTGTGAGGAAACTGCAGACGATGGAAATCTAGGCATTTAAAAAATAATTTGGCTGTGAGTTTCTTTCTGAAAAATGAAAAATAAAAAAGTATGCATAGACTGTTGGCTGTGGTCCGCTGTGCGTTTCTCCAAAACAAAACCAATAAAAATAGTGTGTTTTTATTGTAGATGTATTTATTTAATTTATCTAATTTCCGACATTTACATAAAACCAAAAATCCCTGTACCCAAGAGTCCATGTGCGTCGCAATGCTTGGAGCAACGAAAGTCGGAACTAACTTTTCAATGAGGCCTTGTAGATCTAATATGAGTGAAGATTGAGCACCTGGTTTGCTAATTTCTCACCTCAAGTTTGTTCAGAAACAGATCTCGGTGGACTGATACAAAACTCGCAAGCCATGCTAAAACGCCATTGGCTCACAGAACCTGGAACTTGTGCTCAAACCCTATTGGCTCAGAGAACTCAGGGCCTCGGGAGGGTGGCTCCTCCGCCAAAAAAAAACCCCGTTTTGTAACAGGATGGTAGAGAGGTATGTTAGAATGGCTAGAATGCATAATCTGAGTGGTGTTTTTAGCACAAAACTTCAAAAACATGTTCCGGGGACCTCAGAGAGCTATAATAAGTTGAATAAAAAGGAGCATTATAGGCCCCCTTGAAGTTGTTATTTTCACATAATGCACTCACAACATACACAAAAATAATAATACAAGTGTGACTTATACAATGACAATCGAGGGGGTCAACTTTTTCTCCAGTGGGGGATGGGGATAGTGACTGAGAAAGTATTTTTGTTTCATTCAATTAGAAAACAGAGGAAAATAAATAAATCCACATTTAAAACACGGTTTTTATTTGCTTTGTTTGGAAAAAAGGTCACTGATCTGAGCTGCGGAGTCTGTGGAGCGCAATGCTCAGCGTAGCGGTATTGTCCACTTTCGGGGTGTCTGAAATACAGTAGTATTACACGAGTCTTCAAGGCATGAACATGGGAAATATATTGTTATGTTAACGATTACAGGTAAGAAGGTCATATAAATGTTTCGACCCCCCGACCTGTTTTTACCTCTTTTGGGGGAGTCTAAGTCTTAATTAGGGGGGTCAGATCCCCCCAATCACCCCTATAATTCCAGCAATAAAAAAATAAGAAATAATAATAATAATAAATAAACAAGCAAACAAACAAACAAATAAATAAACAAACAAACAAACAAACAAACACACAAACAAACAAATAAATAAATAAATAATAAATAAAAATAAATACAAAATAAAAATAATAATAATAATAACTAACACTACGCTAACCCTAATTTATTCTGATTCCTTTCAGCTATCTTGCACTTGTATCTGGTACTTGTATCTCAGGCACTTAAGTCCGAGGTTGCTCCAATGGTCGATTGATGCTTCGATTGTTTCTAGTCTCTCATGTAAGTTGCTATGGACAAAAACATCTTCTAAATGAATACATGTAAAATGCAAAATGTAATTCGCGTGTGTGTGTGTGTGTGTGTGTGAGAGTGTGTGCTCGCATGTGTGCCTGTACATTTTTCCATATGAATCTGATCTCCAAGGGGCATATCCTCTCTGCGAAACCACTGTTTCGGTTCCAAGGACATGACAGCTATTATCTATTAGCGAGGATACGACCAGAGGCGAAAAAATGATCACTCCCCAACTCCCCCTCTCGTGGCAGTGTGTTAAAAGGTTTCTGACTACCAGTCATTTAACACTTGAGCAGGCGCGGTGTTAAAAGGTGCTCGCCACTGCCCTCCCAGAGTAAGAGCGAGGATGTAAAGGTTTAAATGCGCATCGCGTCAGCACGTATCAGGACTCCGCCTCATCAATGTTGCACTCCTGTCTCTTCCATTCACACCCTGTTTGTCTGAGGGCTTGACTGCCTGCTTGGGTGTCTGGCCGCGTGCCTTCCGATCCGGTCGCCCGCATACACTTCAGGTCGTTCTGTCCGTCCACCCGTTTGCCAGCCCCGACAACTTTCTATTTCCTGTCCTCTGATCTGCTGCGGGCGCTGTCGGTACTGCTCCGTGGTCGACTGTGCAGTCGTCGTGAACCTTCTGAGGATCCCTCTGCAGCCAGTCGCGGAAGAACTCAGAGCTTTTACTCACTTAAGTGAGGGAGCAAATACCCTGACGCTATATTTACAAAGATATGGACTTAATGAATCATCGATGAGTTATACAATATTAGCGGTTTGAGTAATCCAATTTGTAACGTGAAGATATTATTTGAAATGTACATGTAGAAGAGTGGAAAGAAGAGCCATTTGGTTTGGAACGTAGCGGAGTTAAAGTTGAAACTCTCCAAAATGGAATTTATCTGTGGAAGTCGAGATACTTGAAAAGGGCACATAAGTACAGTAACAAGTACTGTCCACAGCACACTAGGGTCATACAGCTTCACCGTGGCAGCAGTAGACTCAAGTCATGTTCATACTGTACAGTAAAATGTTGAGGTATTTGTAAATACTTCATTATTTTCAGGGGGGAAATTCAGCAAGGGGAACTACATTTGAAGTGATTCTATCTTTCTCTTTCTCTTATATATTTCAAAGCAGCTACCTAACCCTTCACCGAAAGGCTATGGCAATGGCTTGTTTAAATTAACCGGTCGGGGTTAATGCCTATGGGAAATGGATCAGTCCACTATACTGTGGGTGAAAAAAGTGGGGGCAGGGGGTAGATAAGAATGGGAACATGCGCGTACACACACACACACACACACACACACACACACACACACACACACACACACACACACACACACACACACACACACACACACACACACGCCCCAGGGTATAGCCAAAGATGACAGCTGTTATCGGTTAACACAGGCACATTTGTGGAAGATTTATGAATACATAGGCACCTCTGTATTTGAACGTGTTGTTCTGAAGTAACAATAAACCTGTGGGGGAAAAAAAAAACAACCCCCAAAAAACGTTAAAACAACGACAAGTGAGGGAGTATTTTCTAAATCGCATAAGCACTTCCTCTCACACTAGTATGACGAGATTTGAACCCCCGCTAATCAGAAGTAACAACCAGAAGATGTGCCCTTCAGCGGTTGGCTGATGAGTCAGTTCTTTGGGGAAAAGCGAAGTGTAGTCTATCACCGTGTTTGGAAGAGTGAGGGGAAGCTCTTCAAAGGAGCGGGCTCCAAGCGAAGCCGAACTAAGCTGTCTGCTCGTGTTATTCAAACACGCTGACAGTGACGCAGGGAGCGCAGAAGTTAATTCAAACCCTGGGAAAGACCTTGTCACCAGCTTACAGGGGAAGGAAAAACTCCAAAAAACTCCATCCGTAACACGGCCCTGTGTGCTCAAACGAAACGCACAAACATCTGAGCCGAGAGAGATTTTAACCGAAGTGATCGTTAACACCTTCACGAATCATACTTTTGACATTCCAATATATTGCTCCTAAACTCCTAAAAGGTAAAACCTTTTTTGGGCGGATTTGGAAACTTCCTCTAATGTTTATGTTCATTCATGGGTCTGTGTCTGTTCAAACGACCGTAAAAAAAACCTCATCGCCCCAACTTCGATAAACACCTTTGGAAAAAGTTTATAATATTCATAACGTTGATCATTCCTTTCCTAAGATGGTTAAATAAATTGCCATTAGGTGATTAAGGCAAAAAAAAACAAAAAAACGAGTCACCATTGAAGTCGTGATGTTGGTGTTTGTTTACCATATGTGTTAAAGAAAGAAAACATTGTCGTTTGAGAGCTCGGGCGAATATTGATACATGTAATGCCACCTCATAATGAATTATTATATTATCACCACAGGTTCTTAGAGTGGACTGGAATCATTATTGAAGTCATCTAATTCCACCTTCATGCCTGGTAGTCACATCTGTTTGATGATGATAAAACCAGTTGCAAAGTTCACCTAAAAAGACCCTAAAATGGAGTAGTTACCTATAAACCAATTATGTGTTATAACGTTATGGGCCCATTTATATCATGTCGCAGTTAGTTGAATATTGAAATATATTTTCGTGGCAGAACGGCTTTAAAGCCATTTCTTTATAAAAGTTCAAATAAAATATATTATTTTATGAAACATAGTAGTAATATCGTGGGAAAAAAAGGAAAATATAATATAAATTATTGCTACTGTATATTTGGCATTTTTAAAATTACATATTTCAACACACTGTATCTATCTCATACTTTTTGCAGATGAAGGCAGAGTTCTAGCCTTACAGTGGTTTGCATCATTAATGTAAATTAAGCAGGATACTGGGGGTGTGATATGCATTGAAGATTTTAGGGGCTTATGAGTGCATATGCGTTATTATCATACAGTAGATTGAGTGTCTTAACTAGAGGCAAATTGCATGCTTCTTTCGATGTTTCCATGGCGTATTAGACGTCATAGCGTTAAATCGTCAACAGTTTTGATTAAACTGAACATTCTGGGAGCAGAAGCTCCACAAGAACACTGCCAGAGCGCGGCTGGCAGTGGGAAGCAACAGACCTGGTGCCTTTGTAAAATGACATATGGCGTGCGTCAAATCAGCTTTCCACGCGTGTCAGCTTTAAGAGTCCCGTATTTGTGTCGTGTGTTTGTGCGTAAGTACGCGAGTGAGCAAAACTGAACGAGAAAAGAGAGAGGAGGAGGGTAAGAGACCGGAACGTGACCATATCAAGAGAGGAGCACAGCGGGGCAGGCGGAACCAAAGCCCCCGTTCCGCGGGGGGAGCCATTAAGACGCTGCGCAGCGTCCGCGTGGGACAGGAAGGGCGGAGGGGGGGGGAGCTCATTACCCATAATAACTGAAGAGAAACCGAAAGAGGTGCAGGAGGCTCTCGCACTGACAATATGTTTCGCCGTGGCTCGACGAGGTGAAAATCAATTACACCTCCGACTCCGCCTCCGCCTCGGAGGGAAAAGTGCAAAGAGACAACGACGAAGACGTACGGAACGGCCGCGCAAACTTTAAAAGATCGCCCGAAATCATAAATCGGCCCCGACTTTTTTTGGTCTCGGCTAAACCCGAACGCGGCCTGGTGACACGCTCAGTAACATTTCGTTATTTGTAAGCGACTCATGTGATGTCGTCTAATATGGCTGCATCCATAAGGGCTCCCGGTCGGCCACGCGGGGCGAGGGAGAGGGCGCCGTCCCCGCCCTGATAACGATTCGCGAGCTCACCCCTGAGCCAACGGGCGCAATCTTGAGAGGGGTTCGCGCACGGACGTGGTTCCTCACGGCTTCCCCGGGCGAGGCGCGGATCCTGATCGCGAACGGGCGCCATTCAATCACGCCGACGGAGACGGGAATGAACCAGGGGGCGGGTGTGAAAATAAATCAATAAATAGAATAAAAAATTTAAAAAAACAGAAACGCGGATTTCCACCTTTTATACGCACGCTGAGCGGGTGAGAAGTTGGAGGCGGCGGTGAAAAAGCAGAGGCGTCGGGGGTCGTGGGAGGGAGAGTTACCTGGTTGATGATGTAGATGCCGTAGTCGATCTTTTGTCGTCGGAGGATGGGGTGGAGGTAGTGCAACCAGTACTTGAGGTGGTTGTCTCTGTGGCGGAACGGGATGATAATGGCCACCTGAGAAGGACAGGGGGGAAAAAAAAGAAACACGCTTTTTTAAGATTGTCATTATTTTAGTTTTTCTTTTGTGAAATAAATACGGAAGGATAAAAAAGGGAGGAAAGGACGACAACGAAAGAGGACTCGAAAAAAGAGTGGACGTGTTCCGCCGATTATGCCCGTTTCTTTCACCGGTTGCCGTGGCAGTGTACACGAGGTTGCTCTCCACGCACATAATGAATTCAACAGCTTCTCAAAAGGTTTTTTCGTTTTTTTTCCCCCCTTTCCCGGCTGTCGAGCACCCGGTTCCGCCTGTTGAGCACCGGGATGTTTTATTTTGGAAGCGTCCAGGGCCGCGGGGACGCTTTCATGAGGGGAGTCTTTACATTAGCATGTAGTGGCTTAAGATCCAGGAGCATCGGGAGGGAAACTGAGTTGATCCTTTTTCCTTTCTTTTTTTTAACCCACGAAGGGAATCCTCCTGGAATACGGCCGGGGAAAATAAAATAAAGACGGGGGCGGGCTGCCAAACGGACGGAGAGACGGACGGAGATATAAACATAAATATAAATATACAGACCTTCCATCTGGGCCGGCAGTCGGGGGGCGTGTAGCGGCCCCCTTCCGTCACGTTGGGGTTCTCTCTCTGCACTTGCTCCATGGTCATCTGGGAACTGAACTCAATCAGCAGACGCCCGACTGGAAGAGGAGGCGGATGGGTGGATGGACGGAGGAGAGGATGGAGAGATGGACGGAGGAGAGGATGGAGAGATGGATGGAGGAGAGGATGGAGAGATGGATGGAGGAGAGGATGGAGAGATGGATGGATGGGGGATGGGTGAATGAATGGAGGGATGGATGAATCGAGAGATGGAGGGATGGATGAATAGATGGATTGATGGATGGATGAATGGAGGGATGGAGGGATGGATGAATGGGTGGATGGGTGGATGGATGGATGCATCGATGGAGGGATGGAGGGATGGAAGGGGTGGATGGTTGAAGAGATGGAGGGATAGGCAAGGAGAAAAGGAGAGGAGAGAACACGGGTCGGAGTTGGACGTGGGGGCGTGAAAATGAAGCCGGAGAGAAGGTGGAAATAGAAGGGGAAGAAAGAAAAAGATGGAGAGAAAGAGAGTTTTTAAGCTACAAAGTATAGGTATCAAAGAGAAGTGTGCAATAAAAAGAGATGCTTTGCATAATGCACTATTTAATAAGACGCACAGGGCCAAGGGAAATATATATATATATATTTATTTATACTTATATATATATATATATATACATACATATATATATATATATATATATATATAGTATAACCCCTAAAAAAAGAATAAACAAGGACTTTGAAGTCAGTCGGGGCAAACATCACATGAAAGGTAATTACGCAGCTCAGTGGTGGAGTCACAGCATTATGTTCCATCGCTCGAAATCTGCCAATCTCTCCTTGAAATGAAGGAGGGATTAAACTCAGAACACGCTCTGAACCGCGGAGCCGCTGTTTGGCTGAACGTATGCGGCAGCATGTGTCCATGTGTAGCTCTTTGGATGCAAATAAGTGCGCGCGCGTGCGTGCGTGTTAATGTTCCCATGTATGTGCATGTGATTCGCACACTGATGGAGACCCCTCGGGTGCTTTTCCAGGACGATAAAGTTGTGTGGAGCCAGGACGAGTAGGCGGCTCCTCACAGACACGGCCGGACCGGCCTCGCCCCACGACCGCTTCTCGGGTCACCGACCGCCACTTGAGAAAGCGACGCTGTGATGAGTTGTTGCCGACGTCTATGCAGGTTGTGACGCGCAGCCAGACGTTTGCGATAACGGGCGTCTGGCCGCGCGCTTGCCCGCTTACCGCCGCTTCATGAATGGAAGAGCTACGTTGAGACAGAACACCGTTCTGGAATAACCGCACAACCAGCAAAGCCCAGTTGAAGAGAAATAGTGCACGGCAGCGCAGCCAGCACAGCAACAACGCAGACAACTACTCCCTCTGCCCTGCATGCAGAAACCTAGGCGCCGTTATTGATGGGAAACTGGACATAACCACATGCGTGTCATCGAGTCGTCCATTGCAGTTTCTGCGTAGCATCACAAGAGGCAGCTGGCGTTGAGGTGTTAGAAGGACTTACTAAGTATTTACTATAAACGAGGTAAGGAACTGTTTCCTCATCATAGACCAGAAGGTTATCTCCTTGTCGCAAGCTGGGTTTGTAAAGTTTGCAGCAACTTTGTAAGTCGTGGACGTTAGATAGCTGATACTAATTCTATACATACTATATACAGTACTAATACTATATATTCTACTACTACATATACTATATACTAATACTATATATACTATATACTTATATATAGTAGTTCAAGTTCAAGAGATTATTTGTCACATACATATACATACATACTAATACTATACACTAATACTACGGATACAATATACTAAAACTACACATACTATATACAAATACTATATACTAATACTACATATTCAATATACAAATACCACATTCTATAAACGAATACTATATATACTATATACTAATACTATACATACTATATACTAACGTTACATACACTGCATACTAATACCATATATACTAATACTACACGATACACTAATACTATATATACACGATATGCTAATACTACATACTATATACAAATACAACATATACTATACACTAATACCATATATACTATATACTAATGCTACATATACTATATATCAATACCATATATACTATCTACTAATACTACCTATATGCTATGCTGATACTACCTATACTATATACAAATACTACATATACTACTATATACTAATACTATATCAAAGTTCAAAGTGTTTTATTTGTCAAGTGTACGGTACAACACAAGGTCATTCAGTACAATGAAATTCTTGGGGCATGACAGGCAACAGCTGCGTCGGGGGCATAAAAAGAGAAAATACCAAGGCAACTGTAAGGAGGAAAGAATTGTTTTCTATTATTCATACTTTTATTATTTTTAGTATTATTTTTATTTTATACTAATATAATCCTGAATATAGACAACAAACCACCCGACTGTCTTCTGTGAAATATTTTAGAGAGCGGGAGGGGGAGAGAGGGAACGGGAGAGAAGTGGAGGGGGAGAGAGAGAGAGAGAGAGAGAGAGAGAGAGAGAGAGAGAGAGAGCGGGAGAGTGGTGAGTACTCATGAGCTAATAACTCACTTAACATTGATGTATGAGTTATGTGTTGAGAGGCTCCCGCACCAATCATCCTGCCGTTGTGGGGACCGTGATTGATGCCAACGAGGTTAGATGTCCACAACACACTCCTGCAAACACTGAGCTGAATGCAAAACGCGCGCACGCACACACACACACACACACACACACACACACACACACCTGACCATCACCCATCTCTCTCTCTCTCTCTCTCTCTCTCTCTCTCTCTCTCTCCCTTCCTATTGGACCCTCCGTCCCCCCGCCCGCCCGCTCCCTCCCTTTAATGATGATATAGTGCCGTAAATTGGGACCAGGCTGTTTCCATCACCACCATGAAGGAAGGTGTTTAGCGCTACAGCCTGAGCGGCAAATCAACACCAAAACAAACAAGCAAAAAAGGAAAAACAGGGCACTGCAGTCACAGGAGTCGGGGTCTTTCATATTTATGAGTACATTTAGATAGACAGAGGGGTGGATAGACGCATAGATGGATAGATGGATTGACGGTCCTGGGTTCGACTCCCGGGCCGTCCCGGGTCCTTCCTGTGTGGACCGACAGCGGCTGCCCCCTGCTCCTAGGTCAAATGCAGAGGACAAGTTTCCCCCAGAGGGATTAGTAAAGTATAATAAATAAATAAACAAACAAACAAAAAAATAAATAAATAGGCAATAATAGTAAAGTAATAATATTTTTTAATGCCAATATGGAATAAACCTAATTGTCATCAAACGATAAACTTAAAAAAATGTATTAGCAATTTACAATAAACCCAATGACAAACAATAAATTTGATCTCAAAAATAACAAAAAAAAAACCAGTATAATAAACATAAAACATTAACAATACTGATATAGTTACCTATAGACTATAAATACATGTAGATATGAATTTCTTCATTTTTGAGACGTGATCTGACAGCCTTCCTTCCGTCCCGATTGAATCTTTTTAACAAATCACCCACAGGCAAAGCCCTGTACCTTCCAAATTTGGGGCCGTTTTTTTAATCCGGAACGAGGCAATGGGAGCATTGTGTGTTTTTTTTAGTGCAGTGCGTCCCGGTGGGTTCGCTAACGAGTCTGAGTGTTTTTAAAAAGCCTTTTAGGTCACCTCGATGGATCCTGTTTTATTATGGAGAACCAGAGAAACGCGGACGTCCGGTTTAAGGAAAACAGCTTCGTTTTAAGTCTGACATGTGACCCAAAGCTCTTACCCAAAGTACTAGACGCACGCATTTCAGGGTCCGCTGGGAATCAAACCCCCCTCAACCCGAAAAGAGTTTGCTGCTGAAAACGCTGAAACATCCTGTTGTCACGGCTACAATATAAAAAAAAAAAAAAAAAAAAAAAAAAAAAAACTACTAAATAAGTACTCAAAAGATTTGGAGTTTAAAAAATGCAATGCCCTTTTCAAACAAGAGAGATTTATATTTCTATATAAAGAATGTTCCAATAAATGTCCTCCAGCCAAGCTTTCACTCGGTCTTCACACCAGATAAATAAATAAATAAACCCTCCAAAACATGGGAAGAGCGTGTAACTCATATGACCTTTTTAAAAGAAACTCTGACGCCCTTGCCGCCAAACAAATGAATAATACAGAGCGGTGCGAAAGGGAACAAAAATGTGTGTATATCTATATATATATATATGTGTGTGTGTGTGTGTGTGTTTGTCTATGTGTGTGTGTGTGTGTGTGTGTGTGTGTGTGTGTGTGTGTGTGAGTGTGAGAGAGAAAAATGTTTACAACAAATAATAGAGGATCGAAGTGAGAGATGTGAGGTGTAATATGTCATCGGCTGACAGGAGCGCAATAATCACAAGGCATGAACACACACACACACACGCACACACACACACACACACACGCACACACACACACACACACACAAACACACTTATATATACACACATACTGTATGCACTCACAATATCCCATGCAATTGGATGGCTACAGTATATTCTAGTAAAACTCTATTATCACAGGGTTTGACTGCTATATCTGGGACACCCACTGCACTATAAACGATACACACAGACACACAGACACAGACACAGACACACACACACACACACACACACACACACACACACACACACACACAGTCTTACAGCAGTAAACAAATATGAGCGACACATAGCTGGGTCAGACTTGGCACTGGAATCCAACTGGCATCATTTCCGACGGCTCCCTTTGCTCCTACATTGATAATTGGTCGGGCTCCAAAGAGATTAGTGAGGGAAGACATGAGCCTGACTCTCTGGAGGATCTGGAGATGTGTGTCCCCCCCCGCCGACAGGAGTTTTGATTTTAAATAATAAACGCACTACAAATGCGACACGGCGGCCGGGATTGTTGTGTAGAAGTGTACCTAATTGACGATGCTGCGATTTTATTTTGAGTTCCAGAACCAGAAGGAATGAACAAACAAAAATAAAAAAATAGTGATGATAACAATAAATAATAATAATAATAATAATAATAATAATAATGATATTAACAATAAATGAAACACAATCATACAGTCGTCATTAGCCATGTCAAATACAAAGCAAACCTGATCAGGACGGCACTTCCTACACTGAACCTTTCTGCATCAAAGCTAACTGTGGATTTGTGCACAGCTCCGTTTTGGGAAATAAACTGGGATGGTCCACATCTTCAATCATATTTGGGCCGTGACTTAATGACTGAGGACAAGCCTGGACCCGCTGGAGAATCGCCGCCATCGAACCATGGGACTGGCTTCGAGAACATTTTAACTTCGACTCTGAGAAACAACGTATTTTCTTTTCCATCGGTTGAGTGCCCGACAAGGCAGTAAAAAGCGCAGTACCCGCGCTTAAAAACATGCAGTACAGCGGCCAGGGCCGGAGACACTCACTGACACTCCATTTTTAAGTGTAAGTGAAACAACAGTGAGGGCGGACGAGGCCGAGAGCAGAGGGGTGGAAATACCAGCGCCTCTGGGACACACTTGTTTTCCGCTTCCTGTTTGCGTGCTCCGCTTTTGTCGTTGGCCAGTTGACACTGTGTGTGGAGCTACATTTTAAAGCGAAGACTATGCTTAAAAAAAAAAAACAACAACCTGAAGCGCGATGCCGTCTGGCATTTTTGCATCATTCCTGAGCAATGCAATGGGATATTTTGAGCACAGAAAAATACATTTTGCAAGCACTTAAATTACTGGAGAAAAAAAAATAAATCTATTCTGTGCACAATAAATGTATTTGCATGTTTGCTCTTATCCTTATTAACGTGCAATAATAAACCCTCTCACTCAGCTTTCCTCATATGCCCTCTCACAAACTCTTGCTCAGTGTGCTCACATTCTCTCTCTCTCTCTCTCTCTCTCTCGCTGTCTCTCTCTTTCTCTCCACTCTGTGCATGCTCAACGTTGCCTGCACGCTCGCTCAACATGGCACAGCGTTACGAATGTGCCACAAAATCGACCGGTCGGAGAACTGGAGAGTGTCAGTGCTGATTGGCTGTTGTGTGATCTCCAATCACACAACGCTTCAGAGTGAAGTCAAGCCGCTCTCGTCAGCCGAAAGGAGGCTGGATACCCTCTCAATGGCGCTGACCCTTTGAAAATGAACGGCCGGACCACTGCTTAATTGTTCATGATTAGGCTTTTTGTTTTCAAAAAAAAAAAAAAAAAAGAATATAAAATGAAATTCCCAAAAATAAAATTAATTGAAAAAAAATAATAATAATAATAATAAATGTCCCTTAAATTATCGATAAAACGAGGAAACAAATAAACTATCCTTATTGGAGAAACATAAAATAACACATAATTTTATGTTTCTCCAATAAGGACAATTCTTTATTTTAAGTTTTTTCAGGAGGTAATTTATTTTGCTACATAAACAGCTACATCAGTTTCATTTAAATTTGAATTATACTTATTTTTACACAAGTTATAATATCAGTCTCTGAGAGGCTGACGCTGAAAATACCACTCAGTTTTTGCAATCTAGCCTTTCTGACGTGCCTCTAATACCCTCTTGTTCCAAAACGGGCTGTTTAAGTGGGAGGAGCCACCCTCCCGGGGCCCCGAGTTCTGTGAGCCAATGGCGTTGGAGCACAAGTTCCGGGTTCTGTAAGCTAATGGTGTTTGAGCATGGCTTCCGGCTTTCATTGAATTTACTCCATGACTTTCACTGATTTCACCCTATCAGTCCACCAAAATCTGTTTCTGAAACAAATTTGATGCGAGATATATGCAATCCAGTTGCTGTTGTTGTTGTAAAGCTGAGTGAGCGGGGTTACACATACTGCAGGTTAATGTGGATGATAGCATATACGCAAATACATCTATTGTGCACTGAAAAGATTTTTGTTTTCTCAATTATCAATAATTAACGTGCTTGTAAAACTTCCAAGACAATGTCTGGGTAATGTGAGCAGCCTGGGCCAGCGGCAAGGTACGGTGCGGCAAACAAGAGCTCTTGTTTTTCCCGGACTTGTCGGCGGAGCTACACCAGTGGAGGAGGCCTTTGCGATGGGGTGAAACAACAACTGAGATCCATGAACATTCATTATGGAATAGTGTACCCAGCCAAGCATCGTCTGACGATTGATGGACAACAACGTGAGTTTGAATCCCCGGCAGACACTGAGAAGTTGGTTCAGGGCAACGCACAGAGAAGCTGAACTGGAACTATTCAGAATAGTGTTGATCTCTAGCGCTGTGCATGAAGTGAACTTGTTTTTAGCCTGTTGACCAATAGGTGAACCTACAAATGCAAAGGGTAATGTTTTCACCTCTATTGTTGTTTTCCTAATTATTACTTATACAGAGTTATTATGGCGTGAGCTTATCATAGGATGGGGGATATCTTCATTTAGATAAACAGACTTGTGCATTATGGCGCTCACCCTTATAGCCAGAGTGCCTATAGACTAGCACTCTGGCTGGATAAGGAACTGGATTTAGAGGACGTTTCCAACGCCATTCTTAAAATGAAAGGTGGTTATGTGTCAGGAGTCGATGGGCTCCCAATAGACATATATAAATTATTTAAAGACAAACAAATAGCCCCCATTTTTAAATATGTATGCAGAATCCTTTGAACAGGGTAACCTTCTCCCTTCACTACAAAGTGCCCTGATCACTGTTCCTCTAAAGCCAGGTAAACCACCAACAGAATGTGAATCCCCCCAGAACAAAAAAAAATGGTGAGGGGTTCCACAATGTGAGGACGGTAATATGGTTCATGCATGTCAAGCGTCCCCCGACGCTGCCATCTTGTCTCTTGATGCGGAGAAGGCGTTCGACAGAGTGGAATGGCCCTAACTACTGGACGTGCTTGGGCGTTTTGGATTTGGTGACTACTTTTTTAGATGGGTTGAAATTCATCATTCAGTTTGTTGATTCATCTGCAGAAGTATCTACAAATAATTTGATCTCGCAACCGTTCAAGCTCTCCCGCGGCTCGAGGACAAGGCTCATCAATTTCACTTTAACTTTTTGTAATAGCCATGGAACCGTCGGCAATAGCAATAAGATCACACCCTTCAATTTGCGGTTTTAACACAGGGGACCTCGAGCATCATATCACATTGTATGCAGAACTTACCGTCTCTATCAGATCTTGGAAAATCAATACATGCCCTCCAAAAGTTGATCAGATAATTTGGTATCTTCTCTGGTTTTAAGGTGAACAAAGATAAACGACATATTTTGTTTCTAAATTAACCAGCGAGAAGAAAAACAACGATATGCCACTCATTTGTAGATGCTATAGAAGATTTGTATCTATCTGGGTATTAAAATAGCACCACAGATAAGGATCAGAATTAACATTTTCTGCGCGTTACGCAATGAAGAGGGGGTGATCGGGAGAGAGTGACGAGAGAAAGCGTCCCCACAAGAGTGGTTTAGTTCCATACCGCTCCAGACGCACTTGTTTCGTTCAATAAGGAGACGTAAAATAAAATTGCCTACATCCAAGATAAAAGCACACTGTTGGCACGCCGATCACGGGAAACCCATCGCTGGTGCCCGCATCGCCAGCGCATATCGTCAGTACCGTACCGCCCCAGGCCCTCGGGATGGTGACTGAGGCGGGGGCAGGACAGCGCCCGAGGCAGCCGCCTGTCTCGCCTATTTATTTTTAAGTGATATTTTTTGTATTATTTTACATACTGCCATTTGTTCACGTTGGGGGAGGGTTCAGTTATGTATGTACGATGTGTTAAATGTATAAAATCAATAAATATATGTTTTCATTATTTATTAAACAGCTCAATTAGACAGATAGATTTGATAACACATCACTTGAATATGAGTATATGTATATGACGATATATATATATCCATACAATTTCATTTCAGGCAATTGTCCGTCGTTGCACAAGGTTGTCCAAACTGACATTCTGTAATTACTAACTACCGTAGACTTGAACAACGGTGATTTCACAATGTGATTTCAACTGTTAGCAAAAGGTTAGAATAGTTTAGATTCCGCACAAGTTGGGGCCACTGGAGAAGCTTGAGAAAAACTTTCTCCCCAAAGTCAGACAGACTTTCTGACTTGCGTATGTTGGTTCTACTTTTCCTCCCCCTCTCTCCCTCCCTCCCTCGCTCCCTATCTCTGGCTGTGCAATCTCCTGGCTCTCCTACACTGTCATACACACAAAAAATAGAAAGAAAACCTCACTACCAGACAACTCTTCCTCTTCCACTCCGCCTCCCAGCCAAAAATTCAGAGTCCACGACCATTAACATGTCTTCCTTTTCCTTTGGTATGATCACCGAACATGAAAACGACAAGATAAGAGACTTAACGAGGCTAAATGCTCGCAGGTCGGCACTTTAACTGGAAATCGGGGGTAATTCTCTTCACAGCGTCTGGACATGACCGTTTCAAGGTCAGGTTATGAGGACATTTCGGTTCAAGTCTTCATCCCTCCAAGGATGGAGGGATAATAATGATCGAAAAAAATCCCCGAAAAAAGGGAAGAGCGGAGGCAAGCGTGGAGGGAAATGTGAGTTTCTCTGCCGCCGCCTGACACGGCGGCTGCTACAACACCCACTTTCAGCTCGGAATCTGAATCTCATTAGCCCGTTAACCCCCTCCCCTCCTCTCGCTCTTCTCCTCTCCCTCCCGCCACAAAATCAATCTTTTTTTACGAGAGCCGCTCCCAAATGTTGTCCATAATTGCCTATTCTTCCCCGTGTTGAGCAGTGAGAGAGAGAGCGAGAACGAGAGAGAGAGAGAGAGGGAGGGCGAGAGAGAGAGAGGGCGAGGGAGAGAGAGGGGGGGGGGGGGAGGGAGAGAGACAGATAAAAAAGGAGAGGACTCCAAAATAAATTGTTTTTTGGGGAGAAAGAGGGGGACAACATAATTGGTGGATTCCTGATGAAATAGAACTAGAGCCAGACAACTAATTGCAGAACGTATTTGTCACTCCTCTCTTTCCGTCCGATCGTCCCCTCTTATCTCTCTCTCTCAAGAGGCTCGGTGGCACCGCTATAGCCTCAGACAATCATTAGCAGCCCAAAAAAAAAAAAAAAAAAAGGCATTCAAGCATGGACGCCTGAACGTGTCTTACTACTGTAGGTGCATGTGAATGTGCACGTGAATGTGCACGTTCCTGCGCGTGCTCGTCGTCACGCGCGTGCAAATGTATTGGAGCAGAGGAATGAGTTATTCGCAGAATTTTCCACGTAATTTTGCAGACACAGCCTAATCGACTGTGCTTGTGTGTGTGTGTGTGTTAGAACATGTGTAATTTACAAGTGTACGACACTGTAATAATTAGTAGTAAGGTATAATTTATATGATAATAATTCATAAATAATGTATGCCTTATACACCTATAACTAGAACTTATCCTGTATATTGAATTCATCTTTTATATTCTCTATATTATTATATATTTGGCTATTTCAGTTTTTTTATTTTTGGCTGTTTTTGTATAAATGGCTATTTTTTTTTTTTAGACTTTCATGTTTTTTTTAGGGTAATTGTCTGAACAGCAATGCAACAATCTTCACCACGACAAAATTCCTCGTACAGTATATGCCATTTACATGGGGAAATAAAGGAAAACAAAAGGAAAAATATGACAAATGCATTGTACTGCGTGTACTGGTTCCGACAGACATAACACACTATCAGCCAACAGTGAGGCAGCATGAGGCTTTGAGAAAGCAGTTATTAGTTCAAGTTCCTGCAAAGTGAATTCAGTGATTTGTTTCACCTTATACACCTTATACACCTTATACATGTTAGAAAGTAATTGCTGAGAACATGTGAAAGGAGCGAACGGTGCAGTGCTGAATTGCGGAGTTAGACCGTTAAACTGTTTTTTCACCATTTTTGTGGTCCGGGTTTTTTTGGGGGGCGGGGCTAATCACGACCCGATGATGCAGAGCGGTCACACAACACAAACCTCGGGTCAGAAACGGAGCATCGGTGGTGAAATACACTGAGCTGAAAGCCCGCAGATTGGATCAAACGCTGTTTTGGGGAATAACGGCCTGGAGTAAAAAGCGTCTCCCGGGAGAGCATGAACTCACGCGCCGATCCCGTGGACGCCTCCGGGCTGCGCCTGATTTTATTAACTCGACGGTGTTTTATTTAATCGTTCAAAATTGGCTCGGCGGTTAACGACACATTTTTCTGTGGCGTGACAAACTCGGAACACGATTTTATTTTCACTTTACAGGTTCTTTTAAAATATGTCTATACTTGCCGCCAACGAATGACAAAATACTGTTCTGTGGCTTTTGTTTCTTTTCTATCAAATGGCCAAGGCTGCCACATCCCGTGAGACTAAAAGGGGACGCGGGGCATATTTTATTTTTTTCCCTGGTCCGCGAGAAGGGAAACCGCAGCCGCACACAGTCTGACTCAAAGCACCGGGACAAAATCATTTTGGAAGTACAGAGACGACTTCACAGACGGATTGACGGTCACGCGCGTGGAACGTTGTGCATGAACACAACATGCGACGGCGACGCCCCCCCGCCCCGGCTTCGAGGGAGTTCTCAACGTTATTTTTGCGTCGCGGTTCATTGTGTGTTGAAAGCACCGTTTGGCCTCTATCCACGTGCAACCGTCCGCTCACTGTGGTGCTTTGTTTTTCGGAGGTAGGATACCGAGGGTAGGGGGTACGGAACAGATGGAGAGAGCAAGGAGTACTACAACGTATCCTGGCACGAGAGATAGAGAGAGAGAGAGAGGGAGAGACTGAGCCTGTGATGCTAGTACAGAATCAAAAAAAAAAAAAAGCAAGAACCTGAAGCAAGTAAAGTCGACCATCGGGATGTGTACCGACGAACGAGAGAACCGACAAACCTTCGCGGCGACGAACACACAAAATAAAGAAAGAAAGAGCGAACAAAAGAGGGAACGAGAGACAGGGCAAAGAAAGGGTGACAGGGATGTCGTCAATGTGAACAGAGGATTACAGCGTTTAACATGTGCGAGAGAGGGGATGATTGACGGTAGCGAGAGAAGATAAAAAAGACGCAGATTGCGAGAACAAATGGAGAGAGAGAGAGAGAGAGAGAGCGAGAGATAGAGAGAGGGAGAGAGAGAGAGAGAGACAGATTGTGGAAGGTAATGGAAGTCAGAATGCCACACACCAACGCAGACCAGGCTGAGATAGGCTGGTATTATTTTAACGACAGGGGGAATTGGACGAGGCCTCAGCCTCCGATACCTAAGATTAGAATAGATTATATGAGATGAATTCACCACCTAACAAAACAGAGCGAAACAAAGACAGGCGGACGCCCGTCTGTGGTGATATGGTCACGGGATTAAAAAGTAGCTTCTGATGCCACTTTTTAACTGTTTTCAGCCAGACAAATGAACCATTAATGATGGTGTTTAATGGATTTTTGGCACAGTTTTATATGTAATAAAAAAATAAAAATAAAAAAAAGTTATTATTATTCATTGTTATTATTATTATTATTATTATTATTATTATTATTATTATTATTATTATCATTATTATTATTATTATAATTAATAATAAAAATAATAATATTAATAATAATAATAATAATAATATGTCAGTAGTTATTGCTATGTTACATTCATTTTATTATTAGTATTATTCCAGTGACAGTGTCATCATGTTTTCTGAAAGACTTTCTTTCCTGTGTGCATAACACAGGGCTTTGAAAGCGACAGCTACGATTCACAATTCAGTGTGTTCACCGTGTGTGTATCTATTGCTGTGTTTTGGCACTTGTTTTGTTCCCTCCATTACATGATATCAAATCTCGCTCTGCCTCTGTGTGTCTGGCAGCCACAATCACACCATTATATGCCATCGAATCAGTGTGTGTGAGTGTGTGTGTGTGTGTGTGTGTGTGTGTGTGTGTGTGTGTGTGTGTGTGTGTGTGTGTGTGTGTGTGTGTGTGTGTGTGTGTGTGTGTGTGTGTGTGTCTAAGGGCTAGGTGATGAATCCATATGATCGTTAATCATCTTGCAGCCGTGTCTTACTCTCGAGATAGATATTGCCTAGGGCTGTCGCGGTGAAGAAATGTCCCCAGTGTTAATATAGGGTGGCTCAATCGCGCAGTGCCACCATTTTTATTTTTTTGGCCATTCTACGAGCGCTGATGATTTCTATTGCTTTATAAATGACAGATACATTTATATAGACAGTATATATCTATAAATATATATTACGGATGTCACGATTCCGATTCAAAAATCAAAAATCCACTGAAATGAGCATTCGATTTTGAGGTTCAAAATCACGAGCAGGTTCGCAATTCTCCCGCTATTTTTGTGGGCAATATCGTCCGACATCGTCGCCATATTCGGGTGGTCAAGATCCGCCGGTAACCAAATGCAGTGTGGTTTGGGGGACGCGGGCCCCTCCGCGGGGCCCACCTCGGCTCGCCTGGCTCCAAACTGCGCCGGAAATTGAATTGAAATAGAAATTTGGTTTGGAGTTGGGCGAGCCACAGCTGCATCCCTCAACGCACACTACCAACAGCGAATCTCGACAGACTTGGTTACTCACTGCCCCTTCCCCGTCCACCTCGACCCTTCTTTTTCTCCCTTCCTTTCTCCATTTTTGTACATTTTGTATATTTTAGTAATTTCTCTCAGAGGCTCACAACCTGCTGCTGCGGTTCGCTGGAATTTTTGCAGAAGTGATCTGCGATCTGCTGAGCAGCCCCGCAGCAGCAGGAAACGGAGGAAATTAAATACATCTACAATAAAAGCATGCTGTTTTTATTTGCTTTGTGTGGGGAAAAGATCGCTCTGATCGGAGCTGCGGAGCGTCGCAATATCTGCAGCCCTACCGGTCACCCTATTTTCATTATTATGAATTTATTTGACATTATATACTCATAGGCTACAATAAAATGGGAAAAGCCCCATGAAGCCTAAAAACAAAACAAAACATGTTAGTGGTCGTGTTTGAGGCGGTTGCCTGAGGATCCCCGCAGTTGACTTCACAATACCGTGAATACCGTGGTACTGTAACATTGCAGTAACTGCGACTGCCCTAATATTGCCATACCGTAAACACACCTTTGTAGTTGTGTATACCGTATTCATGACAGTATACATCCACACAACATGTGTTGCCGATAATTAATATGTTCATGGCGATGAGAATATATAAACTCAACATTTGTACAGTGAGGTCTAAAACATTCTGGGGGAATAACTTCAGATATTCTAGATATTCATCTATTTGTGTATTGACACCATGTGAAATTCTCCATAATTATAGACAGTAGAGTGATAGTATGTGTTATTGCCCAGCGCTAGTGTGTTTGTGTGCGTGCATGTGCATTAGTGCATGCGTGCACATGTGTGTGTGTGTGTGTGTGTGTGTGTGTGTGTGTGTGTGTGTGTGCGTGCGTGCGTGCGTGCGTGCGTGCGTGCGTGCGTGTGTGTGTGTGTGTTAGAGCTGTCAACATTGGCCAAAAACCACGTTTGAATATTCCTTCGGAAAAAAAATCACATAAGTTCAAATATACTCAAATATATTTTAATATTACAATTTTAAAATGTTACAATTTGACCAATTCTCGGGCTGTGTTATTGCGAGTTAGGCTTGGCCGATCGTGCGAAATGTCAATTGTCCATTCGCGGCCCCCAGCCGCCGCCTCCGTCTGCTCCTCTGGGGTTGGGACGGCTCCTCTCTCCAGGATAATTACACGATTTGGTCCTTTTAATTTTATGCTTTGTTGTGAGATTTCAGAAAGCGACCATCAAAAAATGAAAAAAAAAAAAAAAAAAAAAAAAAAAAAAAACCCAACAACAACGCGGAATTAAGCGATTGTTTTAACTGATCCTCCGTGCTACCCCACATTGAGACCCAGTGCTCCGTCCTGGGCCGCAGTGCGGGGCGGGGCGAGTGCTGCTGGCAGAGCCCAGAACACCTGTAGAGTCCAGATGGAGCCTCTTCCAGAACACTGTGTGTGTTTGTTTTTTTAACTTTTTAAAATGTTTTATTTAATGAGCATAAAGCTGTCCCTGCACCTGCTCAGCTGTTGATAAAAGATAAAATTGGGCGCACAGAGCGCTGCATGGACAAAGCTCGTTCACTAGCGCACACAAAGAGGGTGTATGTAGACGTATGCACGGCAACATTTGAAAAAATAATAATACCTTTCTTCTGAAACACACACTTTTTTTCGAATGATAATTTTCAGATTGAGAATGTCATTTTTTTTTTACAATTCAAATAGCATTGGAATATCGAAAAATCATTTGACAACCCTAGTGTGTGTGTGTGTGTGTGTGTGTGTGTGTGTGAGTGTGTGTGTGTGTGTGTGTGTGTGTGTGTGTGGTTGGTGCAGTTGGTACAGCTACAGGTCTCACTGCCGCTGTCCAGCTGGCACAACGGTGTTCTAGTTGGCACTGGCGCGCTGGAACCCTCGTTGCCGAGCAGAGCCCCAGTCTACAGTATGGCCGTGGTGCGAGCAGAATAACACATGGTGTGACAAATAGAGCCTCCCATGGCTTATTATGGTCATGATCGGTAGTCACAATACGCTGCTCCCCATGGGAAAAACTGTTGGAATTGGATGAGGCTATCCTGAGGATTGTATTATAATAACACCAGCCAGGGGGGCAGAAGGACAGAAAGCCCCGATTCCTGTTGAATGGTACTTAGTAAACACCTTAGTTACAGACTGACTGATTGAGTGTTATCGGAGAGAGGTCGACCATTTACTGTCCCAACCAGAGGTGGAAAATCCAGCTACAGAAAAGTAAAAGTCCCCTTCCGTATTTTGAGTCCAACCATGTGGATTTGCCAATTAGCATCAACCCACCGGTCCAAGTATTGAGTGAAACGAGCGGATCCGTGCAGGAATGGAGTGAGAACACGGCAGGACCTTTCACTTTCGGAGCCTTTCTTGATACAACAACAACTTCATCCGAATTTTCCACCTCTGGTCCCTACAGCACATGGAAGTAGGAGATCGCCTGCAGGTGACGGGTTTGACTTACTCGTGGTGTTGTTTCAAGGTGGAACGTATTGAAAACTTCAGAAGGTTGCTGATCACTTGGATCTCCAGCCCAGCTCAACTAACTAATGTCTCAATTACAATTCATTAAAATTCTAGAGAGGGACTAACGGCTTAGCTCGGCAGGCCAAAATGGATCAGTGAAGCCGTAAACAACAGTACAAGGCTTCATGAATAAAATCAGATGCGTCGACCGCTGCCTCGCAAAGTGCACTAAGTGACGGTTGCTTAGCTACCGCACGCCCCCCCCCCCCCGAAAAAAGGTGTGGTTCGTTTCGTAACCGAAATCGAAAGGAAGTTCTGGAATCTTCAAATGCTTCAGGCTGCGGACGGTCGCTTCGTGTTTCGGAGACAGGACGCGTCGAGATGACCCTCGTGCTCTGACAACGATTTTCTTACCTTTCCGGTCCTGTTTGAACTCATGGGATGATGAAAAGGATTCAAACAGATTGGACAAGAAGTTAAAATACCCTGTCGGCTCCAAATATATATATATATATATATTATATATATATATATATATTACGATAGCAGAAAAACACTAGTCCCTGGACGAAGTGAACACACTCCCCCCTAGAGGAGCTAGGGTTGAAGGACTGGACTACTACTGGGCGTAATGGAGGGTTATAGTGTCCCATCATCTAAACTGCTGCCAGAAAACCTCCCAAACCTTTCATATTTCTCCATTTCGAAAGTCATATATTCTTACTGCTTCCGTCTAAAGAGGGTGATGTAGAAGAAACGTGAAAACAACACACTGCAGAGGTCAGAGGGTAACAGATGATATGGAGTTAGACTCGTACGGCTGCAGCTGGTGCTTATAGGGTTCCCGGAGTTGAGGGAAAGTCATTTTCCAGGACATTGGCGGGACATTTTACATCCAAATGTATCGAGCCCCAACACACGTTCATGTTGGCAGGTTCTCCAGAGCCGTCTTTGGATTAGGGTTCAGTGAGGTCCGAGAGGTTCTCTTCTGTTGACTATTTCATTTGCTTTTTCTCAGTAACGGATTAGCTATGGCCAATTAGGCCAGAGGAGAATAAAATGTATTTTTCAACAGTAATAATTATTTCAAAAGTTCAAAAGGTAAGTATATTTCCGTAATCTATTTTTCCTCTCAAGTGAGATAAACGAACGTTGTTTTCATTTTCCCCTCATTCAATACTGAAAATGTTTACCAAAAATGCGATCAATTTATCAGCACCCACTTGGGGTTTATTTTGTTTTGGAAAACCAACCGCTTCCACAAACAACTCTCGAGAAGAAGAAGAGTCATTTTATTTGTCTCACAAGTGCAAACGTGTGCGCGCACACACACACGCACACACACACACACGCACACACGCACACACACACGCACACACACACACACGGCTGGTGAAATTCAGGAACAGTGGGCAGTCCTTTTTTCAATGATGCCCGGAGACAAATTCCAGGTGTAGAGCCACGTGGTGGTCAGGGGACAGGAAAGTGTTCTGCATGTTTTTAACTGGGGTCCCTTTTTAATATTGGAGGAGGCCCACGTGAGCATGGGGAGAACATGCAAACGAACCCTCCTGAGCACGGCGCCTACAGCGCCCCAGGCGGGAAATCAAACCGAGGACTTTCTTGCTGTGAGGCAATGGCCACTGTACCATTTCATTTACGGAATCAATAATTAAATTAAATTCAACTCAAAAATTAAGGACTTCTTACACATGGGAACTCCGTCTTGTCTTGGTCTGTCTAAACACCAACTCGTAAATTGACTAATATTGACCACAATTCTGGCTTTGAACATTGTAGAATGAATACAGAAATGCATTTTATGCGTCTTTCCAAAATGTTTGTTGGCCCAGACAATTTATATCAATAAATTTACATCCAATCAACGAAGCAGAAGCCGACTGATTCACACAGCTGCACTGAAGATAGAGGGACCGGATTCACATATAGAATCCCCAAAAAAACGATTCGCGGAAAGCAGATCACATCGGATCATAACTCCCTCCCAAGATTCTGGCTCTCCTTGTCATATTGCTCCAACCTTTTATATTAACTTTGCGCTGTCCCCACACCCACTCGGCACCGGAGCTGTGACATTTGATGGACAAGAGGGGGGTAGAATGGCAGAGGCGGGGAATGTTTTATCATGAAGTTGAAGGGCGAGTAACAGCTTGTTTTTTTTTTCTCTGTCTGCGGGAACAGCGCGGCTCTAAAGAAAGAGCGTGACATTACTGTTTACAGGAAGGGAAGCAGTAACTTCAGACAGATGACATTTGGAAAGTATCCTTCTTAGACCTGTACACCGCTGCCAGGGTCAGCGCGGGTTCGGATGGGAGTGTGTGAATGCACACTTAACCTCGTAATTGCCTTTCCGTCCCTGTGCGTACGTCTCTGTTCATATCTCGCCATTAGTCCACGAGGTTTTAACGGCAACCAAACGCCTACAACCTTAAGCTGACACGGAATCATACACGCACGCACTATTTGTTACGCCGTGGACTCGGCTACTTCCAGGACGCCCTGTCCCCGACTCAAAGGGAGCTCGAGAATGAGAAACAGGCCGAGATTGAGCGAGAGAGAGATAAAGGGAACGAAGGAGGCTGAGCGACAAAAGGGAAAAAAAACAAAAAAAAAACAACGAACAGATGAACAAACACACAAAAGGGAGGAAGGGTGAGTGAGAGAGAGAGAGAAGTGCACTGTGCGCTGTGGGAGGGACCTCCTGACAGCCAGAAAATTGTTTATGCCTCCAGTATTGATTGGATTTGCATCAGAGAAAAGGTAATGAAAGCAGCTCTATGTAACTTTTGGTATCTGGCGCCCCTACAGTTTCTGAGTGCAACTGCACTCTTACGCCGCCGATGTCTAACCTATTTTACCGGACTCATTTGAACCTTATTGGTCCCGTTTCAGTAACAGTCTATGTTACAAACGCAAATATGTTCACCTAGGTTACAGCGCGCCTTGCAGGGACCTCACCGCTTCAGTGAGCACTCAGTCCACGGCTCTCGTGAGGTTCGGCCCCCTGCTACCAGATGTGCTAGGTACCAGATGTGCTCGGTACAAGATGTGCTCGGTACTAGATGTGCTCGGTGCCAGACGTGCTCGGTGCCAGATGTGCTCGGTGCCAGATGTGCTCGGTGCCAGATGTGCTCGGTGCCAGATGTGCTCGGTGCCAGATGCGGCCCTCAGATGCGTGCAAGAGTCAGGGGGTGAGACAAACCCCCGTGGCGCAATGAAAGTGAGGTGCGGGCGCAACACTGGTCCGCACTCATCCGCGCCGTCGTGGAGGCGGAGCGGCTACATTTTGTATGAGCATTATTACCGGACATTTTGACAGTTACGTTTATAATTGATCGTCTGTTTGTTTTTTTTACAAATTTTACCCGGCAAAATAAAAGGTAGTGACCGGAGCCAAACATCAAGGAAGCGAAGTCGTAAAGCGTAACGCATTTTCTCCGGCGTTTCGTACCCGAACACGAAGTCACAAAGTGGAAGAACAGGTTTTTGGGGCCATTTTGAAGCTGTTATTTTAAAGCAAAAAAGTTACATAGTGTTGCTTTAAATCTCGCCAAAAATGATCGATATTCCCTTTGAATGTCCCACAGCACTAAGTTATGTTGCAAGTATTGTGTGTTTTCGTGTGTGCTCTTGGCATCTCAATTGGCATTAAATAACCCAACATCTGTAAAGCCTAAAGTGCAGGATAAATGTAGTTGCATTTCTTATCTGTTATTACTGTACATGGAAAAGTACATTTCCTTAGCAGAGGTGGCTCTAAGTTATTTCCTTATGTTTGGTTTGCTGCAGCACCATAATTAGGAGACAGTAGTGTCAGATTGTTGAATGTAGTGCAGAATGCATTAGCATAGTTCTGCAGCTGCCGATGCAAGAAGCATCTAAAATCCAGATTCAAAAATCATGTCATATTTGTCATTTATGCCCTTGTAAATGCTAATACTAGAATGCATAGAGTGCAAGTAGAACTAGTCAACTATGGTTATTATTGTGGAAGTAACTTTCAATATATACCAGTAACTATGTCAGTCGTGTACAAAATCTTGCCACATCCACATGGCGTCTTGACACGTATTGATATACAGACAAGCTGTACTTCAAATGCCGGCCCTTTAAGAAATTCATAATGTGAGGACAAATGTGAGGACAAATTCCTTTTTATAAATAAAGCTGACACCAAACTGTCTAGAGCTGGTAGCACGGGCACGGCGGAAGCAAAGCAACGGAGAGAGGGGAAAAAAAAAAAAAAAAAAAAGGACGTCAAAACATGCCGGGGCATTTGAAAACGCGTGTTGCAAAGGGTTAGCGAGGAAGTGAGGAGAAGCACCGCAGCCGTCTAAACACTACTGACGACTGCCGGGTGGGTGAGCTCCCTCGGAAAGGCAGAAGGAGCTCATGTGAAGGAAAACACCCTCAGGTGCCGTGTAAGGCAGGCAGGTGAATGAGCGCGTGAAGCAGGGATGGAGGGAGTAATTAAGGAGAGAAGCAGGTTGAAGCGGCAGAAAGTCTCTCTCTCTCTCTCTCTCTCTCTCTCTCTCTCTCTCTCTCTCTCTCTCTCTCTCTCCCTCTAAAATTCATTAAAATTATTTATGTAGCCCTTAATCACAGTGCCTTCTCAGAGGTCCCCACTTCACATGGCCTCAGCCTCTACTCTTGCAAGGAAAAACACCCAGAGAAGAAGGCAAAAACACATGGTCACCGTTGACCAGTTGACAGTCGACACAGCCAAATGAACTACAGTACCTTGATTTTCAAGGTTTTTTTTCTTGCCTCAGTTCTTTTCCTCGGAAACTGCATTTTGAGAGACGACGGATGCGAAAGACCTGGATATAATGGCTTCCGCACGGGTTACTCCCTCTATTACATAAAATGTTTTGTTTTGTCTTTTCCTGATAATAATCGCCCAAGGTCCTGAACAACGAAAAATACAGTCCACACAGCGAACGCATTAAATCCCTATTAGATGGGTGGAATGCAGTCTTCAACATACCTTTGGGTTCCAGCGTGCGGGAAGCATCTCCTGATAGATAATTGCATGCCGGGAGCTTCGGCAAATCAGATTCACCGCCTTGTTTCCAAGTGACTTTCCTGCTATGACAAAATACTCCGGTTTTGCGGAAAGCACGTAACTACCACGTGACACGCCACGGGACGTGACGGGACTAGAATTGTGAACTATATTTAAACATATTTAAATTCACTTGGCCCACAGTCATCTTGGAAAGACGCATGAAAGTACTTTTCTATTTGCTCTGGATCCATCGCAGTCACTACGCGCACAATTCACATTTCTAGGGGTCTCAAATTAGCACGCATCAGATCTCCATAAATACCTAAATAGTGGTTAAGCAATATCCCCCAAAGGAGAGAAATGAAATGGATAGCGAGAGACAGCGCGACTGTGACTCCCTCCATCCAAGTTATTCTGACTCCTTTATTTGTAATTCAAGCAAAATAATGCACGCGGGCCAAGGTTTCCACTGTTTTGAATAAAGCCGGCTGGATTCATGGATCGATCACAAAAAGCCCAAAACAAGGCGGCGAGAAGCCCCTCTCCGCTCAACTTCTCCCGACAAACGGACACAAGTGAAGCCCTTTTTTTCTCTTTGGCGGTATCGCTTTTTTTCACCCCCCTTCATCTGACATCTTGAGGCGCGACGTGAGAATAAAACGCGTATCACTATTATTATGAACAAGGTTCATTTTTCCTTTTTCTTTCCCTCCGTCGAACCTGGGAGGGAAGGGGAGGAGAGAGACGACGGCGGCGAGATAAGGGGGCCGCGAGACGAGAGCGCCGCGCGCCCGCACGGGACCACTGGACCTTGGCAGCGGTTCAAACGCTGATTTGACTGATTCCGTGGCTTCTGTCGTCCCTGAAACCAATGGCAACCCAAACCCCCCCCCCCCCCCCCCCCCCCCCACCGACTCTATCCATGCCTGCACACTGGGATGGATGTGATTTGTACAGAGGCCAGAGCGGTGGCAGGGAGGTGGGCAGATGGTCTGATGGAGAGAGAGAGAGAGTGAGAGAGAGAGAGAGATAGAGAGAGAGAGAGAGAGAGGGGGTGGGGGGGGGAGGACCACCGGGAAGAAGAGGAGTAAAGGGAAGACGGGGAGACGGAGGGAGTCGGAGGTGATCTTCAGAGACGGGGGGGGGGGGGGAGAAGGGGAGAGGGGTAGAGTTGGGGAGGGAGACGGAGGAACGGAGCGAGCCCCGATGGGGAGATAGAGAGAGACGGACGGACAGAAGCAGAAAAAAAAAAAAAAATGCAGACGGGGGAGGAGGAGAGCGGAAGAACAGAATGCTTCTTTTGTTCCCCCCACCGCCCCCCCGCTCCGTCAGTGGCGGCTTGCCCTTTCCTCCCCGTTCAACTCCGTCTTTTATCTCCAGCCACAGAGACGGACGGAGGGAGGGAGGGAGGGAGGGAGGGAGGGAGGGAGGGAGGGAGCGGGTATCAGATGAAAGTCGATATACAAAGAGGGAAAGGGAGCGAGGGAGAGAGTTGAGACGAGTGACCGGCGTGAGCCGAACGGAAATTTGGGGAGCAGAGGGCCGAGATGAAAGGTGGAGTCACCGGGCGTGGGGGCGAAAGCGCGAGACGGCGTTAGACGAGGAGGAGGAGGAGAAAGATAGAGGAGAGGGAAGAGAGGGGTGAACAAAAAGGGAGATGGGGGAGGGATGGAGACGGAGGAGATAAATGCGGAGGGGAAGGGAGGGTTACATGGGAGGAGAGCGGGGAAAGCTGAGGAAAGGAGGAGTAAACAACGGGGGGGGGCGGGAGAAATGAGGTTGCTGAGTCGGCGTTCCTCTCCTCCTCTCCGCTCTACCGTTCCCCGTCGCCCCCGACAACCTCCCGCGTTACCCTCGATGACTCCACATCCAACCACAGACCAGGACGACGAAGAGGGGAAAAGAGAGAGAGAGAGAGTGGCGAGCGCTGACGTTGCACGCGTAGAAATAGGGAGGTGTAGAAGGAGGGAGGTGTAGAAGGAGGGAGGTGTAGAAGGAGGGAGCGGTGAACCACAGAAAGGGGAGAGAGAGAGAGAGAGAGAGAGAGAGAGAGAGAGAGAGAGAGAGAGAGAGAGAGAGAGAGAGAGAGGGGGAAGGAGAGAGGAGAGGTTTCGAATACGCCCCCGGGTCCCTGACGCTGACTTTTAAGAGGAGGCTGCAAAATTGGCAACCATGCGTCAGCTGTCGGTTGACAAGACGGACTCTACAATATAAGTAGAGTCCATATTTAAATGATCTCCTTTTTTCAGAATTTTGGAGAGAGTAAATCATCGTGCCAGGAAAACTCATTTTCCTGGGTGGAAGTTTCTAAACATAAGGACAACGGGGCCACCAGACTGCACCAGATGGTCGACAACGCCCCAATCTGGCCGCCGGGGGAAACTGGGCAACCGTGATTGTCAACAGGGCTGGACGATATTGACAAAATCAAATATCCCGATATTTTTGGACGAATACATCGATGTTGCTAATTCGGCAGTATTTTGCGGATGGCTATTGGTGTTTTCATCATAATATTTATGAACAAGAAATATGAAGAAAGATCCCCAGTCATGTGGATATTATGATCAAGCAGACATTGATCAGAACATCTCGAACAGCCCATGAAGTTCAGAAACTTGCATTACCTCTCTGTAACTCAGTCTCTTAGACGACATTTAACTTCATCACAGAGTTTCCGTTTTCCGGTAATCGGACATATTTAAATCCCCCCGGTCATAATGTCCGGTGAAAATTATTCCCTCTGAGCGCAATTTGAATTAGAATTATTAAACAATAACGATAATTATCGACATATTCCTTTCCCCGATGTCCAAATAAAATAGACCCCATCATTTTGTTAAAAAGAATTCCGCAGACCGTTCGTTTCCACGTTCCGCGAGTGGCAACGGAGAACCTATCGGTTTGGACGATCTAGAGATGACCTGTGACCCCGAACCAATCACAATCTTTTGTCGATGATACAAATAAGCCCCGCCCCCTCCCTTGTGGACATGTTGCACATGGAGACAATGGAGACAGAGCGCAGCGTTCAAAACCCTGAGGAGAAGCAGAATGTTGATGCATCCATAGTGTGAGTCGGAACTTAAATATCCAGAAAACGGCCAAGCAGGCGGTAAATATATATATATATATATATATATATGTATTTATATATATATATATATTTATATATATATATATATATATATATATATATATACACGAGACATCAACACCGCAAACTTTATTTTTTTAGATTTATACCTACTTGCCATATTTATTTTGTTTTCGGATAATTGTTTGTTGTTTTTTGATTTTTGATCATTTGATTTAAGTCGTGATATTCCTAATATTTATTCATTTCTTTTTAAAATGCCGTTCACTGATGGGACTCTTTTTTATTTTGAATAATCAGTAAAAAAAATGATACATCTAAATGCCTTTAGGACGTTATTCTTTATATAAACTTCCTATTCATTGTTTTTAAGCTCAATAAACACAGATAGTATTTGACCAGAATCTCTCCCATTTGTCTGGGATATTGGAATCTCCCAGGACACGTAGACCGGCACCAATTTGTTCCAATTTAAACTCTGCTATATCACAATACTACATATAACCAAAACCCCAGACAATATCCGGTCTTGTACAGTATTCATATATTCATTATTATATCCATATATCACCCAAACATACACACTCTGCTACTGAAGTGTAGCTCCTCTCATTGACAGCAAAGCCGTGTTCTCTGTTTACGGAGGAGAACCAACCCTCCGAATCCCAGTGCCGGGGATTGTTCATCGCAGATTCTTGTTTTGTTTTTTTCTTCCTCTCACCCTCTCATGACTTGGGTGAATTATTCATGTCGATTTGCGTATTTTATCCCATTTATTTTCTTCCCGTTTGATTCTTCTCGACAAAATGAGCCGAGTTGCTCCCTTCGAGTTAATACGGCGATTCGGCGAGGTTCGCTGTCGGCCGCAGACAGCTGGCGGTGATCAATAAATACAGGGAGCGCAACGCGACTCCTCCGAGTGTTTCAAAGGCCTCTAATTGCGCACATGACAAAGAGAAACGCCGACAACACTGTAGAACAAATACAGTGCCATTGTTTTTGTATCGCCGCACATCCCATTCACTATAAACAATTCGGATGACCGCTGTCGGGCGTCTTCCGTTTTGCATAAATGAGTTTCTCTGATGTAATAACCCATCTCAGACATGATGTGGCGCATACAGGTGCTGTGAAAACAGAATTCAAATTTTTTTAAAGCATAAAAAAAAAGCAGGCCAAATGGTGTCCATGTGTATTTTTTTTTTTTTTTTTTACATACACTTCCTGAAAACAGCGCTTTCAACAGCTCGGACCCAAAAAAGTCGAGGGGTTGCTGTCGACGCGTCGGGGAGGACGGCGCCGAGTTTTGACTAGATCCAAATTTCAACCTCCCCCGTCGGGGCTCTGACGGCTGACAGTGCTGCGAGGAGGTGGACATACGAGGACCCGCCCTCCCCTCACTTCATCAAATAAGCCAGGGTAAAATAAATCTGCCCGCGAGAGTTACTCGTCACAAGCCGCGGCCCGAGGCTTTGCCGGGTGGAATGACGGACAGGTATGAAGAGGAGGAGGATCCTGTTTGGCTAAGCCGAGCAAACAGCGCATTAACGCCAGTGTTCTGCTGTGGGAAGAGGAGGCGATTGATAAGAAATCCCGGCGGATGCAGAGTGGATGGATGATGGATGGAAAATGAGAGGCGTCGACAAGAGAGTAAAGGTGCAGGCGGGGGGGAGAAAACGAGACGAGGGGATGACAAAGTGGAGCGAGAAGCGGAGGTGTAGGACCGTCGGGGAAAGCGCGAGGCGGACACGGGAATGTGGACGCCAAAGTGAATTTTCTCGAGCTCCCGTCATCTCCTGTCGCCGGGGACACCTTGCGCCGTCCCTCCAGCTTCTCCCTCTCTCTCTCTCTCTCTCTCTCGCTTTCTCTCTGTCTTCCTTTGCGGGAAACTCTACGGCGAAGCGCCGGCGGGTGCTTGAGTGCGTAAGTCGGGGACGGTAAGAGCGCCTCCAGGAAGCCGCTCGTCGGATAAGCGCTAAGAGCTGAGGCGGCTTTCAGCACCTCTCCCATCACGCACCGCTACGCCCCCCTCACCTTGAACGGTGCAGCGTAGGATGGAGCCCCGTCTCAAATTCCACCACGCGGAATCGAACGGGCGGCTGAAGCTCTGCCGACAGCGCCGGGTTCTCGCTCCCGGATCAGGGCCTCGGCGTTTTGCGAGGTGTCACACTGTTCTCCGCTAAGGGGCGGGCCTTTGCAAACCCCCTGGGAACCTGCGGCGATTCCGGGTTTACTGTTAATGGGTGGATGACGACTTGGCATGACACGTCCTATCAGACCGGGCCTTGGACCTCGAGAGCGGCGCGCGGTGCCAATCGAGGCTTCGGCGTCGCCGGGTCGTCTTGCGTAGCTCTGACTCAATTAATCATTAAAGGAACCGTAGTCTTTCTTTGTTATATACAATGTGAGTGACCGCTTCGCATCAAATAGCTGAAATAATGAATTCCCCAACAGTCCATTCCAAACATGGGGCCTTGACTTTTGACACTAAATAATCCAAAAATCTACTACTAGAAGGTATTACTCAAATAGTTTTGTGTTCATGAGCTTCTGTGCTACAAAAATACAACCCCCCCCACCAACACACACACAAATATATTATTGGATAGGAAATGTCTCGTATAGAAGTGTTAAATTGAGATAAAAGTAAATCCTATGTTATTCTGATGTCTAGTCCAGATGCAGTTCTCCTCAACCACTGAGATACCAACATTCGGGTTGAACTTCTTTTCTATTTATTTATTTTTATTTCTTGTTTATTTACAGTTTAATTGGAAAATCGATCCCCCTTGGCGTCTACGTTTCATTTCTTTATAAACCTACCTTCAGTCCGGGTATTCATGTACAAAATGGAGTGGGAATTGAGGTATTCATTTTATACGGATTGGAAGAAAGCGATTCCTTGAACTGATACTGTTCATTGTGTTTTCTCTTTGTGTTTCTCTTTTCCCTTCTCCCTTTCTCAATGGTCGCTCACTCGCTCGCCCCCCCCCTTGTTTATTTATCCCGGCAAAGAAAAGACGACACGAGTTCAAAGAAAAACACTCAAAGAAAATCCAACAGCAACACAGAATTTAAAAACAGGATTTGATTTACGGTTGCTTGTGCGAGGCCTCAGAAATGCCGCTGATGGAATGCAATCGCCACCAAACAATTTCAACGGGACTTTCTCGCTTTTCACAGAAGGAGGTGGAGAAGTAGGATGGTAGGATAGGTCAGGACGGGGAGGAACAATGACCCGATAGAGACCCGAGAGGACGTGTGATTGGCCCCCACACTCTCACGCAGATGGCTGAGCGAGGCTCCAAGCGCTCAGGGGCTGATTCAGTGTCCGGAGGGGGATCAGGTCAGGAGGCAGAAGGATCAATTCCAAACCAGAAGGATTTTTTGGCTCCGGTGCCGATCGGGCCCCAAAGCAGAGGGTCTGCTTAGCCCATTTACCAAATTACGTAGTTAGCTCCTGCTTGATCGTATTGAGGCATTTACTGTCAGGAGGGCGTGCGTGTTGGTATTGCATTGTATTGTAAGGTTTTGCATTGTGCTTTTGTTTTGGGTTTAATCACAGAACACTGACGAGCAATTCTTCCCTCTCTGCCGGGCTCGTCCAGGAGGGCGGAAAAGACGGAACATAAATCGACACTTTGATTAGGTCATTCTTTCCCACACTGAACAATGACATGCAAACGTTGACACATGTTTACGGCTTGACGCTCGCTGGGATTGTGCGGTTTATCGTGTGTGTGTCTGTGTGTGAGAGAAGAGAGGAGAAAGAGAAGAAATGTCCCATTCTCAAATGACCTAAATACAGATGCTGTACCGTGCTGATTCACGGATCAGGATCTGCCTCTCAACGCCAGCCATTGAGAAAAACAATTCCAAAATAATTTCTTGAATTTTACATTTGGGTGACAGCCTGTTCTTCCGAACACGACTGCATGCCATGCTATTTCCACACCAGGCTTATCCAATCTGAAATGGAAGAAAAGGGAACCGGTATTACAGCTCATTTCACAGGCTTTTCAGAAATTAAGGTCATTGGTACAAGCAATGACAAAGCCAAGTATCCGGTAAACAGGGATGAAATAAAGTTGAGATCTTGTTCATTGGTTCTTAAGCCACCGGGACAATGAATTCGGCTGCATCTCTATTGCCCCACTGAGCTAAATCTGGCAACCCACTGAATAGACGGAGGTAGAGAACAATGAGACACTGTAGGACAGAGCGAGGATGCCCATACTGAATAAGAATGCAGAATGGGCCATTTATGGAAAACACCATGACAACAGCAGGGAAATATGGTGCGTGTTTAATAGGGGCGTCACGATTTCGATTCCAAATCCAAAATCAATCGAAATGAGCGTTTGATTTCCGAACTTGGAAAGTCACAAAATCACAAATCGCAAAGCTCGAGCTGCAGGAGCCGGAGTTCGCAGATTGTGATAATTAAAAAAGAAAAAGTGTGCTCCGATTCAATAAAATAATGATATTTGGCAGAACAGAGTCCGGCAACTTGTTCGAAGTGCCGGTACGCACTCCATTAGAGTAGTTAACGTTATGGACATGATTTGGATTGTGATATCAAAGATCAGAAGATATTCACGTGAAACGGAACATGATGCTGTGATAAGATGAGTACTGTACAACTCAGATGAAAGGAGCGTACAGAGCGGACGTGGTGGACAGAGGAGAAGAGATCTATGAAATTGTACTGTATGAGATATTGTCTTTGTATCCATTTCACCATGAAAAAGACGTTATTTATAATGATTTCATGTGACTGGACTCAGGGTTACCTCTCAAAAAAGCTTTCTCTCCAAAAAAAACACGCACGTTGAAATCGAAAATCGAATTGAAACCTTGAAATCGAAAGTCAAATCGAATCGTGGATCTGGAGAACCAAGACACCCCCAGTGTTTAAATGGTTGTACATCATATATTAAAAGTATATTAACAGTTTCAGTTTCACTCGGTTGGAATAAGCCTCATAGCGCCTCAATCACAAACAATATCCTTTTCATTTTGTGGACATTATTCACACGGCCACAGCACAACCTTCAGAGGCGACCGGTCGGGGGATTTACTTGGGGGATTGCTCTCTCAGATGTTCTGCACCCTCCTCTAAAAAAGAAAAAAAATCGAAAAATCTAATTAAATTAGGGTTAAATGTTAAAAGTAAAAAAAAATAAATGAAGTGGCGCGCGTGCCCTATTTTTCACTTTTATGGTCATCTTTGAGGTTTCCAAAGTAAGATATCTTGCAGGAATATAAAAAAAAAATCAAAAGACTTAAAAGACCCAGACATATACGTGAGTTAGTTAATGACAAGTGTGACCCGCTCCCAATTTTCTTTCGCCGATGCAGATCCGGGGCGACGCTAATCAGCCACGTCCTTACAGGTCAAATTACGTCCAGAAATTTGAGAAGGAGAAATGACGCTTGGACACTTAAACCTCACGCGCCACTACTTGGGACACTTCCTGCCATCCGGATCAGGCCAAATTCACTTTTTGTTTGTTTTCATTATTTTAACTTCAACCCTTGTCCCCCATGCCTCCATTGACATCCCCCGGTGAATTGAGCGCTGGTTCATTATGGACATTCCATTAGGCACCACTTACACTGACCAATCTCTAATGCATCAAATGTACCATTTCCAATTAGCCACAAAAGAAAAAAAAAAAAAAGCCACTTAAAAAACTTGTCAAAACCACATTAAGAGGGTAGAAAAAAAGGTGATTTATTAAATGGCAAAGATAGGTGAGGGATGTCACCGGTAGCTTTTAAACATAATTACCTGAAGGCCGGTCGGCCGGAGCTGAAGTTAACAAGCACTGGCAACACAGAACTATGATGCGCGCGCACGCACACACACACACACACACACACACACACACACAAACACTACTACTTTGAAAAGTAATAAGAGGATGACTGTTTCACCGAGATACGCTTTATTTATTTATTTATTCCACCGAAATACGCTTTAGCCACTCGACAAAAAAAACATGATCAATGACTTTGGGCTACAGTGGTACCTCGACTTACGACTGCATCTCCTTACGACTGATCCAAGATACGGGCAGCGATAGTCGCGAAAATTTGTATCGACTCGCGACCGACTGCTCCAAGATACGACCGTGGAAATTTGCAGTCGGCGCGTCGGCGGCCAGTCAGCAGCCAGTCAGCAGCCAGTCAGCAGCCAGTCAGCAGCCAGTCGGCGACCTACATCGTGTGCGCACGTAGTTCGTGGCTTATCCATATTTTCTTCATATTTACTGTGTTTGTGCTGTGTATTTTGTTTATTTTCATCCTTCATGATTTCATAATTTATACAATATACAAGGATACAAGCCCGTCTCGCTTCCTGCTTTCGGGAAATCAGATCACGCCGCGATCTCGCTGCTTCCTGTTTACAGGCCTCTGATCGCGCGGGATCTGGTGATGACGAGGGAAGTGAAGCGGTGGACGGACCAATCAGAGGCTGCGCTTCAGGACGCTCTGACTGACGTAGACTGGGACGTGTTCCAAGCGAGTTCAAGTGACGTCAGCGAGTTTACGGAGGTTGTAGTGAGTTTTGTGGCTACGCTCGCGGATGAAATCGTTCCCACGGTGAAAGTTCGGATATTTCCAAACCAGAAACCATGGGTTGATAAATCCATCCGCTGCGCTCTGAATGCGCGCACGGCCGCTTACAACGACGGACTTGTATCTGGTAACATGGACAATTACAAAGCGGCGTCGTACAATCTGCGGAGGGCGGTGAGGGACGCCAAACGGACGTACAGAGACACCGTGGAGCTGCAGATGGAGCGGGGGGACACAAGACGCTTGTGGGAGGGGCTGCGAACAATAACTAACTACAAGAGCAGCTCCTCCCCAGCCACGAGTGTGGACGCCTCCCTGGCCAACCAACTGAACTCCTTTTATGCGCGGTTCGAGTCTGGCAGCAGCACCGCTAGCTCGCCGGCTAATTGGAGCTACACCGCTGGGGACGAGCGCGCACTCTCAGTGTCCGTGCACGAGGTCAGGAGGGCTTTGATGCAGGTGAACACCAGGAAAGCTGCGGGCCCAGACGGCATATCTGGACGAGTACTGAAGACCTGTGCTAACCAGCTAGCTCCGGTGTTCACCACAATATTCAACATCTCCCTGGCTGAATCAGTGGTCCCATCCTGTTTCAAGAGGTCCACCGTCGTTCCTGTCCCGAAGATCGCCTCTCCAACCTGCCTGAATGACTACCGTCCGGTGGCCCTCACCTCGGTGGTCATGAAGTGTTTCGAGAGGCTGATTAAGGATTACATCTGCGCCTCCCTCCCCCGCACCTTGGACCCGTTGCAGTTCGCGTACCGGCAGAACAGATCCACGGATGACGCGGTCTCTCAGGTACTGCACACCACGCTCACGCACCTGGATGGCCAGAAGGGGGCCTATGTGAGAATGCTGTTCATTGATTATAGTTCAGCTTTCAACACCATAGTTCCCACCAGACTGGCTGTCAAGTTGTTGGAGCTAGGATTGAATGCTCCGCTGTGCACCTGGATCCTGGACTTCCTCACAGGCCGCCCCCAGGTGGTCAAGGTGGGGAAGTACATGTCAAGCTCCCTCACCCTGAATACAGGATCCCCCCAGGGCTGCGTCCTCAGCCCCCTACTGTACTCCCTGTACACACATGACTGTGTGGCCAGGTCCAGTTCCAACACCATCATCAAGTTTGCTGACGACACCGTGGTCGTGGGCCTGATCACCGCCTGCGATGAGAAGGCCTACCGCGAGGAGGTGGCTGACCTGTCACTCTGGTGCCAGGACAACAGCCTCCACCTGAACGTCAGCAAAACCAAGGAGCTGATTGTGGACTTTAGGCGTGGATCACAATCGAGGACGCACGCGCCCTTGTGGATTAATGGGACTTCTGTCGATAGGGTGAGCAGCTTCAGATATCTGGGAGTCCACATCACAGAGGACTTAACATGGACTGTTCATACAGACACTCTGGTGAGAAAGGCGAGGCAGCGTCTCTACCACCTCAGGCAGCTGAGGAAATTCCGGGTCTCGGTGAGGATCCTCAAGTCCTTCTACTCTGGAGCAGTGGAGAGCATCCTGACAGGCAACATCACTGCCTGGTTTGGGAACTGTACTGCCCAGGACAGGCGGGCCCTGCAGAGGGTGGTGCGTTCAGCTGAACGTACCACTGGAACTACCCTCCCCCCCTTGCAGGAGTTATACACCAGGAGGTGTAGTAGCAGAGCCCGTAGGATCATGAAGGATCCTCATCACCCCAACAACGGACTGTTTTAGCTGCTGCGGTCAGGCAAGCGCCTCCGCAGTCACGCAGCGAGAACAGAGAGACTGAGACGGAGTTTCTTCCCTCAAGCCATCAGAACTGTCAACGCTGACCTCACCAGGGGTCCTAACTGAGCCATGCACTAGGCTCCACTACCTACTGTACTGTATGTAGCATACTGTACCGCATACCTTATCACTGTTCAGGGTTGTTCGTGATGCCGTATTGCTGCGCCGTACTGTTGTATACTGTGCTGTATTATCCCAAACACTACCTCACACTATTCACATTCACATGCCACTTTAATTCACATGCCACTTTAAATGCACATATCTGTATATACATAGGCATATTCCTTCAACCTATTCCATTTTATTTCAATTTATTTTTTATTGTATTTTATTCTATATATTTTTTATCTTATTCTATAAGTATTCCACTTACTGTATTACGTTTTAGGAGTCAGTTAGTCGGTCTATTAGAAAGGAATTTTCTACTTTTTATTTTATTTTATTTTTGTACTTTTTCCTAGGACTTATTGTGTGCTATCACCGTTGCATTACATTTCACTGCATATATGTATGGAAGTATGTATATGTATGTGACAAATAAAAATCTTGAATCTTGAATCTTTATATGGGAAAAATTATTGACATACGACTGTTTTAACAGACGACCGATCTTATAGAATGAATTACAGTCGTAAGTCGAGGTACCACTGTATTTCGCTTAACGTCTGTATGGTTGAAAAATAAATAGGCAGCACAGAAATAAAGGACAAGAATGCTTATCAGTTAAACTGTGTCCTTGCCGTATATTCCACTCCCATTACAAGACATTTGTACCATCATCATCCGCCGTGTATCTCCACATCTGCTATCGTCGATATCTATTCAATATGCGTCACACAATTAAAAACCTCCAATCGACTAAAATGCTTCCATGACAAGACCCCGCAGCTTCTCCGCCAGCCTGCGCTGCTCCCAACACGGAAAGCGATATCTTTTTTCTCTCTCTCTCTCTCTCTCTCTCTCTCTCTCTATCTCTCTCTCTCAAAAAAAGAAAAAAAAAAAACACAACCCGAGCTGTCACACATATTAAGGACTTATTTTTCCAGATTAAATAATGTCAAACGTGTCAGAGCGACTGTGGGCGAACACGAACGCCGTACAATAGATTAACAAACCGAGGTGCGAGGCTCGGCGGCGGCGGGTTTCGGAAGATGCCAGCGGGTGTCAGGAGATTAGGGACGGGGCTGGGATGCGACCTGTCGAGCCGGCTGCTTTCTGAGAGCTGACTGGGGGTTTAAGCCACGACGGCGCGGAGGCACTAGGTCAGCCACAAAAGGCGTTCCAAACGGGAAAAGGTAGAAGAGAAGTTATCTGCGTGCGATAAGAGAAAGAGAGGTGAGGCAGGCGGGGATGTGGGGATGACGTGGTAGGCGGCGCACGCAGCGCCGGGCAACTCATGATTCGATGCGACTCGAGTTGTGCAAAACTGTGTCATTCACCCACTGAAAGAGGGGGACGACGACGACACAAACGGACAACAACAAGGCATTTGCCTCGTCACGCTTGCGCCTTCGGTCCCCGCGATATCGCAGCCCTACGTGAGGCCGTTTCAAAGGGGAGGAGCGCGGACGCGTCACCGCCATCGCCATGAGAAAGGAGAGAGTGACGGCACGGCCTGGGGGCACTGAAACTTAAGCCTACGATAAAGACGACAACTGACCTTCACATGACACATGGGGCACAAATGATGCGCTTGGTGACCCAGGTCATCCACCCAGGCTGTCTGAGACTGGTGCCAAAGACTGACTGAACAACTGCGACGGCCACCGATAGGACCGCGGTTTTCGATCATGTACCCAGTACAGATGTTCCACACTCTACTGGAGCCATTGTACGAGGCGTGTCTGCTTTTTCCTGATTAAAAAAAAACGCATTCATTTGGCAATCCTGCCACCCTATCAAGGACGGAAGCAAAAGCAGAGATATATGGAACCGCAATGGGAAGAAGACAGGGATCGCACGGAGAGTGGCGAGGTAGATACATCCACGGTGTTGGAAAGGAACTCTGGAGCGGAGTGTACCGGAATCATTCAGGTAATGGTGAATTATGCTAAAGTACAGATTTTACATCCACACACACACACACACACACACACACACACACACACACACACACACACACACACACACACACACACACACACACACACACACACACACACACACACACACACACACACACACACACACATGTTTTTTATTTTTTTTCCCCCTCACACAAAGGGAATAGCATGGTGGACCAAAAACTGCCCACTTCAGGCGATTTAAATGACTAACGTTTTGGAGAGGAGGACCAGAAAACGGTCCCCAAACAATCACAGCGCGGAAGCTGTATGATCAAGAGACACAACTTTTAAAGAATCAACGAGTCCAACTAAGTGCAAGACCAACTCCGAGGGGGACGCTTGTACGGTGCATTGATTTCCTACTCCTTCAGTAAGTGTTAGTGTGTGTGTCCATGTGTGGGTGTGTGTGTGTGTGTGTGTGTGTGTGTGTGTGTGTGTGTGTGTGATGGGAGCCTCTTGATGATTTAATGCTATAACAGTTCTTAGTTGTCAATTCCTAGTTGCCGCAGCACTGTGCAGACACCAAATAGAAAGTCAGAAGTCATCAAAAATACAACTACATCTTTTATGACTCACAGCTAAACACATTATGTAAATGTATCTGTGTAAATATGGATTAAGGAGTGAGGGTGGCTCAATCATAATTGTTCAAAAAAATAACGTCTTAATACATTAAATAACATAATTTATGAGAAGATTTTGTCGCCACTAACAATAAGTAACTCGTCAGTAGTAGCTGAACCACGGTCGTCGCCGGCAGAGGCTTCTAACAATTAATATTAGCACAGTAACGGTCTGAGATTTATTTGTGAATATATTTTTTCCTCCAATCTCTAGTGTCCAGAAAGCTGTGCCTCACTAAGGCCCACATGTTCTCCTCACCGGTAATACGAGGGGTTGGAGGAATCCTAATAGGAGCTCAGAGTGTCTGGTGCTGAGATGCACGAGTCACTCAAACGCGCATGGGCGCACGCGCACGCGCACGCGCACACGCACGCGCACGCGCACACGCACACGCACACGCACACACACACACACACACACACACACACACACACACACACACACACACACACACACACACAGACGAGGATTCCCTCCATGGCACTGAAACCGCCCTCTTCAAGTCCTTAACGACCACTTTAGAGCTGGCGACGGCGCCACCCTCGGCGCCCTGACTTTGCCGGATCCGACCGGGGATTTAAACACTCTCCCAATCCTCCTTGCTGGGCTGCGGTGTGGGCGCCGAGGATTTCCTCATCCTCTCCGGCGACAGTTTTTCCCCCGCCACAGCCGCTGTTGCGGCGGGCGGTCCCCACCCAGCTCCGTCTCGGGGCCCTTTCTCTTTGTCAAAACTCCCTTTCGTCCATAGTCAGGGTGCCAGCCACTTCAGCTGCCAACGCTCCAACCTGCATCAACACCAAACCCCTCACCACCCTCCCGTACCTCACCTGGAAGAAGATTTGGAAGATGGATGGAAGATAACTTTGCACCAACACAGCGGCAATAAAAACCCAAGTCTTTCTCATTGGTACTAAATCTACCATCAAAGACTGCACATTTCTCTCCCAACATTGATGGCAATGATCCCCTCTCACCCTTTATCCTTGACCTGGGCCCTATCAACACCCTCAGGACCCTCAAAACTGGCTTAACATGAGAAAATAATGCACTGATAGCTAGCCTCAGCTCCCGATCACTGTGTAAGCTTCAGATGTTTCCGAACCGGCTCCCAACTAAGCAACGCATCCTCTTCAGAGTCCTCCTGCTGACCTCCAACGCCCTCCGTCATCTCCCCGACACCCTCCACCCCTAAAGGTCGAGCGTTCCCCCCGTTGAGCGCTCAAGACGTTAGACACTCACTTCCGCAAGCTCTCCCGCGACACCTGCCTCCAAACCCCGCTCCCTCCACCCTACACCTGCCTGTCCCCGTGGCCGCCGTTCACCCTCCAACATGCAGTGTGTATGACCTCTATGCACCTTTATCACGACGTGTTATCCGTACGTCTCTCTACCATATCGCCCTCATGCTGCGGCGTCTTGGAGTCTTGAATAAATAAATGAATGAAGCGAATGGGCACACGGTGGTTCGTGTGCATGTTAGCGTTAAGTGTTAAAGTAAGTGTGCTCCTGTGAGTGTGTCTCCCCTTGCATGAGATTTAGTGTGCGACTACATATCCACGCGTGCGTGTGTGTGTGCGCGCACGCGTGTGCGTGTGTGAGTATAAAAATGACAGTGTAGTCAATGATCTTGCCTCTTGAAGAAATGAGAACTAGAAAACCTATTTTGACAGTAGCGTAATAGATACCCTTTCAGATCCCCCCGGAGGACGACTAAAAATATGTATCTTGTACAAGACACATTGTACAGTTCAAAAGCCTTCCCAGCGAGGCTTAGGGGGACTTTCACGACAGCCCGCTCCTCAACGTTCAACGTCTTCAACATTTCCCTTTTGAGGAAACTAAATTGGGATTTGCAGTTTTGCCTCTTTGGAGTAATTATAATGTTATGAGCTCTGTAATCATTGCTCCGTTTCATGCTTTCTTGGCTTGATACTCATTCGACTCCAATAACCACGAGGTAATACTCTGTCCGCTATCTTTCATCTTTTCCCAATGAGCTGCTCCGACGATCCATTTTCTTGACCCACTTTCCCCACGGCGGCTACGATGTAGGAGGGAGGGCGGCTCAGGCCTCAACCATCCGACCATAAACGTCAGGTCCGGAGACGCCACGGGTGGGAGTGGCACTTTATCGCGAGCGAACACACACACACACACACACACACACACACACACACACACACGCACACACACACACGCACAAACACACACAGCTATCAGCAATTTAGAATCTCCAATTGGGTTAGGCTGCATGTCTGCGGAAATGGGAGGAAAACGGAGCCATGATGAGAACACGGGTCCCTGGAGCCGTGAGGCAACAGTGCTTCCCGCGGCGCCGCCGTGCCGCCCCCCCCCAATGACTAGTTACACGCATTTTAGTTCTGTGACAGGACCAGGAGGATTTGAATAACTTTAGGTAATTCAGACCCTCTAATTGTGATGTTTCCCTGAGATAAGCAGGCACTCCATACTATCTTTATTATTCCCACACTCATTTCGAGCCCTGGAGAGTCACGACTAAATCCAAAAAAAAAAAAAAAATACTTTTTTTAAAAAGCATTACCTGCAAAAACGCTGAAAAAAATAACTTCACGAGAATGTACATCCTCCTCCGATATTTTATGGCAAAGACTTTCTGAGTGGAACCGTTCTCTGCATCTGTTTGGGAGCAAGGAATATTCAGGGTTTGCTACATACAGTACCATGATCGTGGGGTCACCTCTTCCTGCGCTTTCAGCATACATATGGACAGTGTGGCAGACTCACAAAGCAACGTTTTAGATAATCTTCAGCTGTACTTGTCCGGAATACAGCTGAGCACCATAGAAACATGAATTATCGGTCGACCAAACTCTGCTATTAACGAGCGCCCCCCCCGATCCATTTCTTTCTCCCGTGACAATCGTTGATTGATGCTACCCTGATTCCGCGAGACATTTGATGGCCTACACCCTTGCGAGATCTCAATCGATAAAAATAGTTTGCAGATTTTATGGATTAAAAAAAAATAAAAAAGAAGCGTTCCCGTCGAAACACTTGCGCAGCCGGCCCGAGTTATAAATCGTGTTTTGTTTTGTTTTTTTCTCCCCCATCTTTCCTCGCCTGCCTTGTGCGGGTCAGGTATCCGATTGGGGGAAAGGGAGGTTAGCAGATGCATCAGCCTCTTCCATGTCCTTGAATAATGCGATGGCGATCGCATTGGAAAAACACAAGGCAACAGGGAAGCAGGGGCACCCACTTTCCCGCTGCACATTTTCTTTTGACATTAAATGTTGAAACACAAAAGCAAAAGTGTGGGGATCAAACTGTGTCGATGAGTTGTTTTCTTCTCTTTGTTTTCTTTCTCACTTCATTCAAAGGAGTCTGCTTCCCTCTCCCTCCGTTGAGCCTTTGCTAAAAGCCTCTTATAATCACCACATCACACAGGGAATTGGGAAGTGCCAACAAGTGGCTGCTGCTGAATATTGAAACGCACATAATCGGTCTGGGACGGTTAAGCCTTAATACCAAAAGGCACCCCACCCAGAGCCCCTCCCCGTGCGCGCGCGTTTGTGTGCACGTCCTTCTGACCCTATAAACGGCTCTATTCATTCCCGTTGAGGATGTGGATTCGCTGCAGACGACGCTGGGCTGCCTCCGGCATACTAAGATCTTCCTCCCGTTCCCCCCTACCCTCCTCTTCATCCTCCCACGTGCCGCCTTCATCTTTACCCTCAGCACGTTCATATTATCCTCCTCTTCTTCCCTTGATCCCTCAACACAGTCATCTTAATCTATTAACCCCCCCAGTCATTATGTGGATGTTTTTTTTTTTTTTTTTTTTTTTATCCAGGTCTCCTGGATTTGTGGAATTTGTGGTAATGGGGAGAAAATCAGCAGTTCCTCTCACTGTAATAATACTGGTACATGTGCAAAATCTGTATCATAATTTGTTTCAGTGTGATATGCCCGCTTTGGTCTTTCTTTAAGCGTGAGCTTAGTCCCATATTTATTTTGAAATCCAAGACTTATTGTATGATTTGAAACCATTTGCACTCTCTTGAATTAACAATTTATTTTACTTCATTTCTATTTAAAAATGTACTTTTATTATTTAAGTAAATTAACTACAGTTCAACTAACATAGAACTGAGAACTATCATAGAAGGAGACTCTATACACATACACAGTCCCTGCATCACATTCTTGACTCTTTTTTAACATAACTAATTTCTCTCAGTCACCTGTGAACATTCCCACAGCGACATTTTAATTCATAATTCAATTGTGATGTTAATTTTTTGTATCGCTGAAAATACCAATGACTTAAGTATTCAAGCCACCTATTCATAATGAGGGTTGGAATTGTTTACAGGCAGAGCATAATGTGAAACAGGTCTACAGACACAACAACCATACGATTGTCAAAAATAAAACATTTCCCAATTTTGTTTTCCGCGTTTGACTAGAAATTAGGGCTACTTTACTGTGGAAAAAAAATCATAATCACGATTATTTTGTCAATGATGACATCACGATAACTTAACATGATTACTCTGCCTTTGGAAACATCATGCATTTATTGAATTTTAAAAAAACCCAACATCTTTTAACATTGGATTTTCTTGAACTTTAAATATAATTCAACATTCGATTCAGCATCATCGGAAAGTAATTCCTGAAAACATGTGAAAAGACTGAACGGTGTTTGTGGTCCGCGTGTTTTTGCGCGAGGCTAAATCAGGGCGGGGTGGCGCACGGTGGCAGCCAGACGGCGGTGCTTTGAGGTGAGCAACTAGAGACACAGGACTGGGTTCAGCAGAACATTTAAATATGGAAGTCACTCCAATGTAAACTTTTAATACGATTAACGTGATTGGGCGTGGTTTCAGCACCTGCAGCGGGCACGCCCCCAGTGTCTCAGAGCAGATGGAACTGCATTATTTTTTTATTTTATTTTATTTTTTCACAATTTTGAAACTTAAGTTTATATACAGTACGTGCCAATTATTTTATTCATTCATTCAAATTCAGAGCACAATTTTATTTTTGCTTCACAGGG
>NC_137196.1:17697877-17732877 GCF_960531495.2 Zeus faber | reverse complement strand
CCACTGCCTACGCTGCGTCTCCAACCTGCTTCGGCTGATCTGCATTCCCGCCACACCCGCCGGCACAGACCCAGAGTGGGAGGCAGATAGAGCAGGGAGCCATGCTGACGGGAAACATGCAATGCAACATAGGGTCACGTGGAACCGGGCGTTCCCAGCGCTCTTTCCCCGTCTTTTTTTGGGCAAGCATAGCTTCATGTACAAGGAATTTTTCTCGGTATGAGTTGGTGCATTGTTGTACAATCAGTCAAAGACACAGGCGGCATGAAAAAGCTTATCAATCTAAAAAAAACACCATCAAAAAATCAACACAATATACTTAATGCGCTCTATGCACAAGATGAATGAAAAAGGGGAGACTAGATGACAGCATGGTTGCTGCGAGTACTGAGTGTATGTATACATATGATGGTGAATTTACTGTTGCTCGATTCATGCAACAGACTCAAACTCAAAAGTGCTTTATATGAAATAAAAATATTAGAAATACTGTAGAAATGTGCAATAAAAGGAGAGGTGAAATGACCTGATCAATACAAGGGACGTTAAAAGATGTAGATTAATCAACTGACTGTCGACGCGCAGAACCAAAATCCTTTAAATCAATTTTAAATCATTCTAAAAACGTTACTGTTTATAGTTTGTTCAAAACATTCAAAATAAAAGAAACAACTGACAGTACTGTTTTCCAAATGGGAGAGGGAACAGGAGACTATTTGGGTTAAACCCTAGTTGAACCCTATTATGGACCAGACTAAAAGACTATTTCTATGGTAGAGAGAACAAGGTTTTGGGGCATACAATACAATGTCATTTATCGTATTTATATTTGAAGTGAACTCATATTTGGATTTCTGAACTGAGATTTGACTGTGAGGAGACATCCGCCTAAAATCCTCCAACGCCTCGCGACCCCGTCTTCGATCTCTGGCGTCCCCCTGTAGGGGTCTAGCACCCCAGGTCGGGAATAACTGCTATACGGGGTTGAGCAGGGGGTAAACACGGCGACACTAAAAGAAAATAGGGAGAAGTGTTCGAATGGAACCCCCCTCTCCCCCGGCCATGTGGAGGGGGTTGACGCTGCCGAGAGCAAGGCACGTCTCTGAGGGCAATGCCGCCATTTTTTCCCGAACTATTTGTCGCCATTCTGCCCGTCAATCTGCTGCGTGGGAATTTTAAAGAAGGAATAAATCAGCGGTGGAATTGTTTTCACACCGCTCTGAGACGTGCGGTGTGTTATGTCGTGGATGAGGGCGGCTCAGGGCACGTTTCTGCCGCGCAGAAGACACTTAATTCCGGCTAATTAGATCTGATAGGGGAGACACCGCAGAGCTCCCCAATTAGAGCAGGATTTGAAAAATGGCTTTAAACCTCCCACGGAGCAGCGCACACACACGCACACACACGCACACACACACACACGCACACACACACACACACACACACACACACACACACTTTGCGAAGGCTATTTGCCAAAGGCTAATCATTAACTATCGTACTCTAGGGTCATTAGTTCAATAAAACAAATGTTTATGAATTACACAGCACATGCATGTCCCCACATCTGATAAACACATTCAACATTAAGCTGCTGTACATTATTTCAAAGTTCCCAGAATATTCCAAGACAAAGAGCAGAACGGCCGGTGGCCATGTTTGTCAGTGTGTAGTTCACATTTCTTTGATGAATAGTTGATTTGAATGTTCTGCCTACCGCTGTTCACACACGAGCCACTAAAGATGCACACGCACACACACACACACACACACACACACACACACACACACACACACACACACACACACACACACACACAACACACAACACGAGTGATCCCACACACACATCATACACATGCAAGTACACACAGACCCAGAAGCTTGAGCATGCTCCTACAACACCCCACATACACACACACACACACACACACACACACACACACACACACACACACACACACACACACACACACACACACACACACACACACACACACACACACACACACACACACACACACACACACAAAGTCAGTGGAGGCCAGCCACTTACACTGGCAGCACCTGTCAGCTGGTGTTCTGGGACTGCCAAGGGCTTGTGTGTGTTCTACTGCCTCTCTCTCTCTCTCTCTCTCTCTCTCTCTCTCTACCATTAATTTTCTCTCCCCCTCTCTCTCCCTATCCCCTCCCCACATTCTCCATCTCTCTCTCTCTCTCTCTCTCTCTCTCTCTTCCCCCGGGGGTGTCTTCCCTCCAACCCCAATCTCTTCATCCTCTTCATCTTTGCTCTTCTCCAGTTTTCATACCCGTCCATTTACGGCACCGCTATCCATTACATCTGTCCCTCCGCCTCTCCCCTGTCAAATCCCCTCGTTGTCTCCCCTACACCACCCACCAGCCCCCACCTCCCCTCCGCCGCCTCCCCCTCCTCACCCCCCACCCCCACCCCCACCCCTCCACCTCCACTCTCCCGCCGTCTCTCGCTCCCTTTGTGCACCTGTGACTGAAACACAGACAGTCTTTCTCTGCCTTCTTCCTCATTACAACCCCCAGGCACCCACTCCATCATGAGAGCGAGCGAGAGAACAAGGAGGGAGCGAAGGAAAAAAAACAACCAAAGAGTGGATCGGGCAGGGGGAGAGGGAGCGGGAGAGAGAGGCTATAGGAGTACACCTGTGCTTGGCATTGACGCCGAATCCTGAGCCACCGACAATTCCTGACCAAACATAACAAATCAGTGAATGTGCCTCGAAGGGATCACCTGGATGGATGTATCTGGAATCCCAATTACAAACGCTAAATAACACATTACAAACATCTCTACCGAATCAAATAGGGGGGCAGGCCAAAGACAGTATGGTATATCGAAAAATACTACATATCAAACATAACGCGTATTAAAACAACTAAACTGAACACACCTCGTCTCATTTTCTTGATGATTTGACTCATCATAAAGAAGACGCCGGAGAAGCTGGAAGGTGTACTTTCACAGCAGCTAGGCTAGTTGCTTCCCTCGGCAGCCATGCATGGCGCTAACACAGTTAGCATGCAGCCCGTCGCTACGGTCGTGCTGGAACACACAGGGAAGAAATTGCCATTGACCTTCTCGCCTGGATCAAAGAGCGGGTCCCATCTAAAGTTTCTGATCGACAGGCACTTCATGTTTTATAATTAGCCACGGCCTTTGTGGATGAAGGTCACCGAGCTTCGGCGGATTATTAAAAAAAAAAAAAAAAAAAAAGTAACCAAGACGACATCATCATTTCTAGCAGCCAGAAATCAAGCGATGTCTCTGGTGGAGGAACGGAAGATTTTCAGCTGAAATCTTCACTGATTAACAGACTTTTTTTTCACAGTGTGGATGTAGAATTTCCAGATAGTTGGGGGCATTTCTGATCCGATTTTCCCGGCGAGGGCGCCCGCTCTGCTGCCGCGAACAGTGTTCAGATTCCAGTCCGTTGCTTCTTTACGCATTGCGACACTTTATACTACACTTACAGCTAGAGTACCGTATATGGAAAAACCGAAATGAATTTACTACGCTGTCACAGCGACGTATCTGTGCTGTATTTCAAAAGCTTTTTTTTTTTTCAACACCCCCATATAAAGCCAAATCTTCGTGTTTTAATGGAGTCCACTTGGCAACTCGGCGCGTTTCAACAACACCGCCTGACCCTGCCTCCCTTGACCGCGGAAAATTGTTGCGCGTCCGCGTCAATAAATTCTCCAGTTTCTTTCGAGAAAGCAGGTGCACGAGCAGGAGTGAATATTCTGAATATTCGCCTACAGTTTGTATCTGACCAAAAATCGCAGCGCTTTCCCTCCCCCGCGATGCCATCGTGTCATTATTCATTTATCGGTGAATTGGCGAGTAAATCCATGTGGTCTCCGGCGGAGAGGGAGATGATTGGCGAGAAACGAGCCAAGCGCATTGTGAGCCGAGCTTAGTGACAAGACAAGTGTCCGAAAATCAATCCTCAAGGCGGCAGAACTGCCCCTCCCGAGCCTCCGGGGGCCGGTACGGCAGCACGACCCCATCTAACCAGGAGATCTTATGAGAGCGCAAAGTAAAGCTCCGGTAACATGGACAAGCTTGCCATTTTAAACAAATAGTACAAGTAGTTATATTAGTTTTAACAAGTGCGGTCTTTTGATTTGTGAGACATCGTTACCAAGACGCAGTAACGCAGTACATAGTGGTGGTGACTACGCAGGGTCTCGGTTTGAAGTATCGAAAAAAAAACCATTTTGTGGCACTAGCATCAATTTTTGTGATGGACGGAGAGGTGCCATCAACCACAGGGTGCCATCGACGGGGTCCAAAGTGCAGGCCCCCGGGTCTGCGACGGCGCCTCGATGGGAATAACTCAATCACCAGCCACAGACATTACAAGTACTTAAGTGGCAGAACCACATTAAGCTTGTCTCAACATCATCCCGACCCAGTTTTGAATTCAATCTCCTCTCATTAGCGGCCACTTACAGCGCTCCTCCATATTTCTGCTGTATTTTTTATTTTCAATGAGCTGTGAATGAAAAGCTTGAAGCGGAGTCAAGAATCTTTTTTTTTTTGGAATATAAATGATGTCTGACGTCCTCCTCATTGTACAAGTGCACAATTTCCTAGCTTGAAATTGCCTAAAAGATTTGCGCCTTTTGGATGTACCTGTGTGTGTGTGTGTGCGTGCGTACAGCATGTGTATTCGGGGTGGATAATGACAGTGCTGCGGTTTAATGAAAAAAAAAATGTAAAAGAGGTTGTGTGTTTTCTTTCATTTTTTTTTTGCTGATTAGGGTGTTTATTCCTGACTACAAAAACAAGACAAAAATATAGAATGTTATAAAATCAGAAATCCTTAATGACCCCCCTGGGGAAATTAACACGCCTCCTCCCCTTGCTAGCGTGTGTCAGGACCAAAATACTTTGCACGGAACAATTATTCCCCCGAACTTGGCGTGGAGAGAGGTAAAGTTTGTGGCATAAAATGCATTTTCTTGTAAAAAAAAAAAAAGTTGTGTGTAAGCAAAACAGAGAACAGCTTAGCTGAAGTCAAAACTTATGTGGGGCATTTGGAAACAATCCCATCGTCTCAAAGCGAACGCAAAGCCAAATTGATTAAAAGCTTTTCTGCGCTCCATATTTCCAATGCTATTACAATGTGTTTGATCTCGCCGCAGTCCATAGAAAATGAGAATCTTGTTTGTTTGTGTTTGTATTAGGCGTATGCGCCAGTTGCAGAGTGTGTGTGTGTGTGTGTGTGTGTGTGTGTGTGTGTGTGTGTGTGTGTGTGTGCGTGTGTGTGTGTGTGTGTGTGTGTGTGTGTGTGTGTGTCTGTGCGTCCGTCCACACTAATAGCACACCAGCGAGCAAATAAATGTGAAAGACAACATTGTAAATCTGCGGCATTAAATCAATTTTATGTTTCAGGTTGCCCTAGGAATGCAGAATGATGGCAGCTCTTGCTAGCCCGGTAATTGGGATAAGACCCTTCATTTACATTATGGGACGTACTGAAGACACCCCTGGCTTTAAACCCCCATCAAGGCCCCTCGCCATATAGTAATGACAGATCCCCCCAAGTTTACATTATTATTAAGCAGTGGGCTCGTAGAGGACATTTGAAGAACGTTAATATCCAAATTAATACAGAGAAAATTTAAGACATAATGGATACTTGTATAAGCAGTATGACTAATCCGCCCGATGAACCAGCTATTGCCGCACGTGATTGGAAAACCCAGCCATCACATCTCGGCGGAGGTTTGGGAGATGGAAGCCTTCAAACTGGTTACGAAGCAGTTCAGCGCACGAGGCAAAAAAATAAAATAAATAGCGAGAAACTGTAAAACCAAAAAAAAAACAAAGAAAAAAAAAACGAAGAGAACTCCCCTTGCCAAAAGCCGGAGCGGTCCGGACGGACGGGCTGACGAAGCACACGCCTGGCAGGTTACGTTAATGATGCCGTAATGGAGAGAACGGGGCAACTCTACGCAATGAAAAAAAGCCAGACCGCCAGCAGACTCGACAGTTTTTCCGTCTGATTGATGCGGACGCCCTGAAAGTATTTACCGCGCTTCTCTATATCTGGAGAACGGCGGCAAAACCCTGTTGAAACACTGACGCCGTCCTTCAATCTCGAAGCAGCTGCTTCTCCAAAAAGGCCGTCGAGCAACCGTTTCAGAGTAATTATGTGATTTCTACGTAATGACCAATGCACCTCGCAGGTACTGTTTCAGCATTCCTTCCCATCTTGTTTATGTCCTCATAAAACATGTCTGTTTGTTTTTTTTATCAGCAGAATAAACTTGGTACTAACTTGGTTTTTGATGAAGGAGGAATACGCAGATCTTCTTCCCCCTTGGGCTTCCCCCTCCTGCGCATCTTGCTCCTTCACGCCGACCGCCTGCACATCCTCCCCCGCCACATCCCATAAACCTTCTCTTTGGCCTTCCTCTCTTCCTCTTGCCTGGCAGCTCCATCCTCAGCATCCTTCTCCCAATGTGACTCTCGTCTCTCCTACACAGGTGTCCAAACCATCTCAATCTGGCCTCTCTCACTTTTCCACCGAACTGTCCAACCTGAGCCGTCCCTCTAATGCGCTCGTTCTTAATCCTGTCCATCCCCGTCACTCCCAATGAAAATCTCAACATCCTCGACTCTGCCGCCTCCAGTTCAGCCGCCTGCCTTTTTGTCCGTGCCACCGCCTCTAAACCGCGCGACGTAGCCGGTCTCGCTATCATCCTGTAGAGATCACCCCCCCCCCCCCCCCCACAATTCAAAGAGGAATACGCAGACGAGCGTCACAAATGTACTGGTGAGTGTGTGTTGCTGCAGCGCTTCCTGTCGCGGCTTAAGTTTGTTCTGGGACCTCATTCAGTTTTAAGCGGCGCTAGGCACATACAAAAAACGCCCTGCTGGTGATCTCCAAATGACACTGAAATTAAGCTAAGAATGTGGATAGTGACTCACCCAGTCCGGGCGGGATCTCCGGGCAGGGCGGCAGCGGCTTGGGCGAGGGCGTCTGCTCGGTCTCGGGCTTTGCGCTGGGCAGCAGCTGCTCGCCGGGCGCCAGGTAGCTGGCCAAGGTGGCGTTGGGTCTGGACAGGTTGTAAAAATAGAAATGGTGGCCGCCGGCCCCCGTGCCGCTCCCGTTGGTCCGGGAGCCGTTGCGTCCGTTGTTGAAGCGGCTGAAGAGGTCAAAGTGCTGCGAGTAGACGTCGAAGTACAGGATCATCATGATGAGGAAGTGGAGCAGGCAGAGAAGCAGGACGCCTTTACAGATCCGCTCCAGGGTCCGGCCCAGCATCAGCCGTGTCATGGCCGACGGCGACGACCAGTCCCTTCGATGGCCGGCCGCCACAGAGCTGGCCCGGCGCGGCACAGCTAAAGGCATGCGCTCATCCAGCGGGCCGGGCAGGTACTGGTTTTTACAGGTAAGACCTCTGATTCAGCTGGCCCTGATATCTGACTATCTGACATCTGCCCGGGTCATGGGGTCACGGTTCAAGACCTCGGCGGAAGGGACTTGAGTCTGAGCTAGCGCTCGGTTTCTGTTTCCCCATATGACAAGAGTACTAATATGCGTTCTTTGGAAAGTCAATCTCTCCGGTTTAGGTCACAGACTTCTACTCCATCTAGCAGTGTTACAGATATTCTAACAAGGCGTATTCACCCTTATTCCCATTTACGTAAAAATAAAGAAATGAATTCAAGATCATAAGGTCCTTGAAACCTTGGCTGGTATGGGCATGTGCTTATCTGGTGAATGAATCCCCAGGCCAGTACTTGATTTCTGCCATAAGTTTTACGGCTTTAACAGCGTAACCTACTTGAGGTCCAGTTCAAACGACGCCATTTGTATCCCACTGATATGAGCCGATCCAACAGGTCCAGCAACTGATGCTCGGGGCCCTAAAGCAATCTGCGGCTGTCTGGTGAACCGCCGCCGTCCACTGCAGCGAAACATTTATCAGAGTGCGGAGCCTCTGACACCGGCAGACGGGCTTCTGGAATCTCGTCGTTGGCCACGTTTCTTATAAGGCTACGTAGGCAGTCGGAGGTCGCAACCAGCAGCCGTCCTCGTGAGCAGAAGAAGTCGAAGGGTCCGGGCACCTAAGAGACAAGATTAGGGTTAGAATCTCATTTTGGTACAGCGAGAAAACGTGTTAAATGTAATAAAACGTTTTGGGTTTTTTTGTTGCTGTTTTTTTTTTTACGCTGCTATCCGCCGCATCCGGTATCATGTTTGAAAAGTAAAGCATTTCTCACAATATGAATTGAAACATCACCAGCGCTCTGCGAGCGCTCTTGGAGGTAAACAGCTCCGGCAGAGGAGACACCGTACACAAACACAAAGTCTGGAGCCGTGCTCGTCAACCGCAATTGACACGCCAACTCAATTTTCCAGTCACGCATTTTAAAAAGCCTTCATGACGGACTGAGATGACAAGAGGGAACAACCAGGGAATGAAAACGCAGTGGGAGAGAGAATGATGGAGGGAGGGAGGGAGGGGTGAGTGGGTGCGGTAGACCTTGCTCTTTGGCAATGTCTCCGCTAGGTCGATGGTTTTTTAATTAATTAGTGAATTGCAATGATGTTAAAAAAAAAAAAGCAAGTCCAAGTCCAAAGCAACAAAGTCATTCTACTTTCTATAACTTTTCATACTTCCTTGCACTGAATTTTGCATGTCATTCCTCTTTAATACCCTACTTTACTTACTCGATTTTTGGAAAGTAGGATGGCAGCACAAATGAATGCAGATCCGAGGTCTGTGCCGAGGTTATTTACATTTCTATGCTGTGTCTCGAGTCAAGATTCTATCTCTTGTGCTGAACCCTTTTCTTGAGAAATTCAACGGAGCATATATGTCAAATAAAAAAAATACATTTAAAAAACAACCCCCTTAAAGTGTGTTTATGTGGTTGTCTTATCACATAAACACACATAAAAACATATTTATGATTCACTTTATTTATAATTCCCCATTGAAATGTTACCCCTGTGCATTTCGTAAGCTCTTATCTGTTTTATCCTGTTATTGTAACGGACACTGACTGACTGAAGATTCTTTCCACACGCACGTTACGTGAACTAGGGCTGAACAATTTGAAAGTAATTGCGATTTATTTTTAGACCAATATTGCGATTGTGATTAAGTATGAGATTTTTTTTTCCTTATCTTCTGTATTATTCACTCAACACAAGCAATTAATCCTTCTATAGTACGACCTACACAACACTGGAAACAGTCAACATATAAAGTGCTCTTCTCTGTAGGCAAGGCCTACGTGTTATGATGAAATGAGATGAATTGATGCATGAATTGATACGAATAACAAATCTTTAACTATTGAATTGTAAAAAGAAAAACCTCCAATCACAGTAGAATATTGATTCATTGATTTAACTTCAAGCCTTGTAGGAGAAAATAATGATTTTTTCTATGAAGAAAAAAAAAAGGTCACAGCGAAAGCGTCCCCATTACGCACGGTTTCGTTCTATAAGGAGATGTAGAATAAAATAAAAACACACTGTCCCCGCGCACCGATCGCGGGCGGCCCCGTCACGACCACGCCCATCGTCGGTACCGTCGGAGAGGGAGACAGGTTTGCAAATCATGCCCTGCTCGCTCCCTCGGGCTGGAGCGCTAGGCGGCCGGCTTTTCTCGCCCTAGGAAGAGCCGGCCCTGGACAGCCCTACTGGCTCGATTGTGTAACATAAAAAAAAATAAAAATAAATAGATGAATGAATAAATAAACATTTTCTTTTTAAATCGCAGCCTTTGCGATTTGAAAATTGGAAATTGGATGTCGCCCAAGCCTGGCACGGCACCAATAGAGTGCAGCTCTATTTCCACAGGCAACACGGAGGAATTATAACAATGCAAAGTTCTGGTTCACAGCCAAAGATAGACGGTTGTTTTAAATGAATTTCATGTACATGCAGCTCCACGCAGCTAAAGGCAGCAGGCTTCAATTGAAAAAGGAGAAGGCGTTAAATGGTCACATTCCAAATCAATGTTAATGTCCAATAAATGTTGTCTGTATTGCATTACAGACAATTAATCTATTTAATTGTGTTCTTAAATTATAGGTTGTTAGCACAAGAAGTGCAATAAAATACAAATTGAATGTAGCAGTGTGGTGTGGGGGTGGTGAAGTTTGAGCAGTAGGGCTGAACGATTAATCAAATTCAAACCGACGTCGCAATTTAACCGAACGCAAATTTCAAATTGCAAAGCCTGAAAAAAAAAAAAAAGCGTTTTTGGTTTTTTTTGTTTGTTTTTTTTGTTTTTTTTAATGTTACACAATCTAACCAATAGAGCTGTCCAGGCGCGGAGAGGGAGCTCTCGGACGTCACCGACGATGCGCGCGGCAGCGATGGGGGGCCCCGTGATCACCGCGCCAGGACAGTGTGTTTTCAGTGTCCTAATGGAACTAAACGAGCGCATCGTCGTGCATGTGGGTGTATGCGCGCAACATTTTTCTAACAAATACGACATTTCTGCTGAAACACTGCATATGTCTTTAAATGTCAATTTTCAGATTAGAACAGCTACGAGACTGGACGTTAAATTAATGAGTCAATATTCTACTGTGATTGAAGGTTTTTCTTTTTACAATTCAATAGTTAAATATAGATATGTAATGCATCTTCATGTCATTATTATACATTAGGTAGTATGTCATTCATCAATTCATGTATCAGTATTCATCTCCTTTCATCATAACACGTAGGCCTCGCCTACGGGAAAGAGCAGTTTATATGTTGACTGTATCCATTTTTGTGTTGGTCATGCTATAGAAGGATTTATTGCTTGTGTTTAGTGAATAATACAGAAGATAAGAAACTTAAAAAATTAAATAAAAATAAAAATACATACTAAATCACAATCGCAATAATGGTCTTAAAAAAAAAAAAAAAAATCATGATTAGATTATTTTCCCAAATCGTTCAGCCCTATTGAGCAGCCACACCTGCCTTGGGTCTAGGTAACTGGGCCCAGGATCAGTGTGGCTGTATACCTGTTGCTCATCAGAGTACTCAACGAAAACTCCCATCCCCACACACACACACAGAGGAGAGGAGCTCTTGTCATGGCATGTTTTACATCTGCTCCGGGCTTGTTACATCTTTTCTCCTCGCAACAACAAAAATGGTGTGTTTTCAACACCATCGTCTGTGTCTCTGTGCCGGGGGGCCCCGAAAATGCCACCCGGGTGACGTGTGGCAGGCAAAACTTCTACGCACATGCATTTATTATGTTTGTGATATAAAATAATTCCAAAGTTTGTGTTCATTCGTGTTCCAGACGCCGAAATGAAGCCACGAGTCTACGGCAATAAAGAAGCAATCGCCGAAACATCCAGCCTTAGAGGTCACAGCCACGCTGTCCCAAAAGAAAATATCAAGTGGCATTCAAAAGAACTTTTAAAAAATTAAAAATTTGAAATGATATTTTTGAAGCGAAAAAGTCTGGTAGAATAATAGATAATGTTCCAGGGAGAATTTCTTATTAACATAACATTCATAATAACATCAGCTGAGTCGTTACTTGCTGTATCGGTGTAGATCACTTTGACTCTGCGTTAACAGAAGCGACATACAGTAGCTATGCCAATTGATGAAGCAATTCAGAAATGACTGTTAAATGATGATGATGCATGCTTATTAATATTTCTGGTAATACATGTGCAATTATCAAGCAGGGATCACATGCATGGGAATTTCTTGGAGATTTCAGAAGATTGTGATTTTTTTTGTAATGTAAACTTATTACAAGTCGTGCGATCCTTATAAATAGTGGGATATTTTGTTTGGTTGTTTTCACCAAACCAATCATCTATTTGCAAAATAAAACACATTCGACTTATATATGTACGACTGGTCTTATATTTAAAATTTAAGAATTTTATAAAGTGTGCCATTGGAAAGACGTGTTTGACAGAACCTCAACAAATTGAAATAGCTGCCAATACACGACCCGACCCGTGTGCAACCTGACCAAGTCCCATCGCCCTGTGCGGCGACCAGCCCACAGCGAGGGGAGAACAGAGTAGATCACCATTCCAGGGCCGTACAGAACTCATATCACATTCTAAATAACCGACGCTGAGACATCATATATCAGCCTCTGAGAGTACAGTTGTATTACCACAAGCCTCGTGGTGAGTTATACCAATGACAAACCGTGATTTACAGCCAACAAGCAGACGGTTGCTTTTTGTAATTTGTGCTGCGTTTCACAGAACCCGGGAAAATCGTAATAACGTACCTCAAACGACTAAATTGGACCACATGTATTGCTGCCTTCATGTATATTTAGGCCTGACATGCTATTGTTATTATTCAGACTTTTACTACTATCGTTTTAAAACGTCCGGTCGGGTGGTGGACGAGATGAGTTTGAGGAGTAAGACGCGTTGTGACATCATCCAAATTGCTCTAAATGTGCAGGTGGTGGCTACGAACATGCTGTGCGAGCTGGGTGGTGTAGACTCAATCGCTCTGTAGCGGTTACAAACTACGCGCATGTGTGTATATCGCCTTATCTGCTTAATGTCGGCGGGGCGTTCCGTTTGATATTTTATTATTTTTCCCTTTTTGTAAATATAAACACTGTCTGTTTTTATTTTAGTCCCTGAAGTTCTAAAGGTTGGTGAAATGTCTGAGGGACATGCAGTGTTTCATCCATTTGAATGGAATCGTGTTGTTCCACAGAGTCATTTCCTTCAGGACTCTGTGGACTACAGGTAATAGACAGCCTCCTTCTAATATTGAGGATAAAGTCATAACGCGCAACAAGTATATCCTTGTATTAGTAATTTAGCGCGTCACCGGGACTCACCGTGTAATTACGTGAGCCGATGCTGCGTTCATTGGAAACTGGGAAAATTTAACTTGTTGTGGATGCAATGCCGATATAAAGAGGAGCAACAACACCAACTGATGGGAACACGAACATTGGTAATTGGTGTGGATAAAGGACCCTGTGTATTTCTGCCTGCAGCTATCTTTAGGCTTCGGGATGAGACCCCTGTAGTTATTGTTGAGATTTGTATTATTTTCTTTCTCCTTGGCACATTTTGGGCTGAAAGGGTCTGGACCTGGACAACCACTGCTGCTATGGATACGGTTGAGGTCTCGTTAGAAACAGGACATCGCAGACATTTTGCGCTTCAAGTTTGGGACGAGATGTATACAGTACAGTATGGTATCTTCCAAAATACCACGGTATACAGTTTTCACAGTATTAATTCCCCCCATTTGTTTTCTGTATATTCAATTCATAAATAGTTGATATTAAAAAAGGAAAAACACACGGTGAAGCCTCTGACATGGCGCAGCACGGGAAGGCGCTTGTCGGGAATTTGGACTCATCGTCGTCACAAACTGCGTGAGCCGATGCTGCGTTCAATGGAAACTCAGAAAATGTTAAGGATGTAGAGATGAGCGACAGCGCGAATAGATGCTGCTTTCCATGGGAATTCAAAAATGTGTAATTGGTGTCAATAATGGACCCCGTGCATTGCTTTTTTAAATCTTGGCATTTTTTCCAGGTTAAAGCATCTGGAACATGACAACAGCAGTATGCAAAGACATGGTTGAGGTCTCATTAGAACCGGGAAATTTCAGACATCTTGTCATTTAGGTTTGATCTAGATCGATCCACATTTGGAGCAGAAATTTGCGAAAAACTGTCGCAATTTATGTTTCAAGAGCGGCCTGCTTTGTGACATCATCCGAAGTTAAATAAGTCCAAGCTTCAACTCTCGGAACTTGCGGATGTCACATCTAGACAGACAGCTTGAGCCAGTGCAGCATTTAATGGAATTGGGGAAAACAAACTCATGCTGCCTTTTACAAAACCCAGAAAAACTAAAATCGGCCAAAGAAGCCGTTTTCGAACCGCAGGAAGTTATAAGAACCTTTGGAGGAACCGACTCTTTCTTTTGTGTCGGCACTGTACGATCCAGGAACGACCGTAATTGTTAAAACACAGTTATTGAGGGATATTTAAACTGAGCAACAGAAGAGGACATAAGTGTTAAGGATGTGGTCAAGATTAACCCAAACGCAGGACCCAGGGTTTTAGGAGTTTGTAGAGGGGTTTAATACTATGCGGGCACATAGATGTAGAACGTGCGACAAGACATGCAACAAGGCGACACCTACTGAGTGAATGGGGCCCAGTAAAATACCGAAGGAGTGGCGAGGAAGATGGAGACAGGTGGTGAGATTACCGACTAGGGACAGGTGTGCAGTGAGAGGGATGCGATGTGACACCAGACAGAGACAGAGGGAGCCAGAGAGGGACAGAGGGAGCCAGAGAGGGACAGACAGGGAATCAAGGCAGGGGAGGAGCAAGACAGTAAGTGCACATTGAGCCTGATTAAGAAGTGGAAAATGAGGGATTCTGTTGAAACCAAACCACGGTCAGGTAGACCAGCAAAGATTTCAGCCACAACTGCCAGGAAAATTGTTCAAGATGCATGCATGACTCTCTGAAAAAATTGTGGTCTGGCTGTTTCAAGATGCACAATAAGGAGGTACTTGAAGAAAAATGGGCTGCATGGTCGAGTCGCCAGACGAAAGCCATTTCTGCGGAAATGTCACAAAGTATCCTGCTTACATTACGCCAAACAGCACAGAGACAAGCCTCAAAACTTCTGTAACAAAGTAATTTGGGACCAAAATTGAACTTTTTGGCCACAACCATAAACGTTACATTTGGAGAGGAGTCAACAAGGCCTATGATGAAAGGAACACCATTCCTACTGTGAAACACGGAGGTGGATCACTGATGTTTGGGGGATGTGTGAGCTACAAAGGCACAGTAAACTTGGCCAAAATTGATGGCAAGATGAATGCAGCATGTTATCAGAAAATACTGGAGGAAAGTTTGCACTCATCAGCCCGCATGGGACGTTTTTGGACATTCCAACATGACAATGATCCAAAACACAAGGCCAAGTCGACCTGTCATTGGCTACAGCAGAACAAAGTGAAGGTTCTAGAGTGGCCATCTCAATCTCCTGACCTCAATATCATTGAGCCACTCTGGGGAGATCTCAAACGTGCAGTTCATGCAAGACAGCCCAAGAACTTACAGGAACTGGAGGCTTTTTGCCAAGAAGAATGGGCAGCTTTGCCATCTGAGAAAATGAAGAACGTCATCCACAACTACCACAAAAGACTTCAAACTGTCATTGATGTTAAAATGGGCAAGGCATTAACAACTAGGGTATGTCAACTTTTGGTCAGGGTCATTTGGGTACTTTCTTTTGTCATTTTGATTTAAAAAGAGTAAACACAGTTGTTTGCCGATAAAAAGCTTCACCCAACCATTAACCATGGGTGGAAGAAAGGTTTTTGTGTTATCGTTCATATTCTCTGAAGAAATCATAAATTCTCCCAGGGTATTTAAACTTGTGAGCACAAGTGTAAATGCCTGAGCTGTTGATTTAAATATTTGCCCTCTGGAGCATCAGAAATTGTATTTTCATCGTCATTGTGATATGAACATGCGCAATAAACACATCAGGTGAAGTCTCATTGGGAACGGTATGTCACAAACAACTTGTGGTTGAAGTTTCATCCAAATCGATCCACATACGGAGCAGAAATTTGTGAAAAACTAACCAAATCTGACCCAAAGTTGGAGCTGCTTGACTAACATGCCACTATTCGTAAACAAAATGAACCAGATACGATTTACATTTAGACACTTTATGACCTCATCATACTATGTACTATAAATGTCGAGGTTCAGAATTCAGAATGTACATTAGCACCGAGTCCAGTGTGCGGTCTAGGCTCCGTCGCTCTGTTGTGGTTAGAGATCATAAACTATACATTGACGTGTGTATTTATGTACCTTCTTAGCTGGTAGATGTCTGTGGATCTGTTCAATTGGTATTTTATCTCTGCGGTCCCCATTACTTTGCCGGATTAATGGAAAAATACCAAAAAAAAGTAGTCCACAAAAACTTGTGACCACGTGGAGTCGAGTCCACTCGAATGTGCAAGTAAGCGATGCGTTCAAGATCCAGCGAGCCGTCGGTAAAATAGAAGCCGTGCAATGGTGATTACCCACAGAAATACCACAACATTTTAAGTAAAGGAGTGAATTTCAAGGAAGCAAAACTTATTGAAAATGTATTTGAAATATTATTCACGAAAAAGTCACCACTTTCATAATTGACGCACACGAGACCTAACGTCACCAGCCCGCACTGCACATATACTTACATACAACAAGGTAAGTTATAACAATGACAAGGTTTGGTTAAAAGTCAAAAATAAACAGTTGTGTTGAAGAAACATCATGTACAAACAGTGTCCTACAGCAAAACTTGGCAAACTTAAATTAAAAGACAAAAGGTCTTAAGTATTACAAAAGTTCTTCCATAAAAATTCTAATGCCAAATTCATGTTAGTGTTCCAGAAATGTTGTCTCCATTACAATATAGGCAAGTAATCTATTCAACTGAATTTTCAAACTGTAGATTATTAACAGAAAAAATACAATGAAGTAGTTATTACAACTTGTATTTATTGTGATTATAAAATAACATGTATTCATTGTTATTGTTATGCAAAATAATTACAAATGTTGTTTTTGTTATTGTTCCAGATGCTGAAAAATAGCCTAAAGTCTAAGACAATAAAGAAGCAATTGCCCAGTTGTCCAAAAATCCAGCCCTCAAGGTTAATCCGCGTTGAGTGGTGCAGACGTAAATCCACGATGTTTGTAACTTTTGTAACTTGTGATGTGTTCCACAGAAAGACGTACCTAAAACTAATAAACTAGACCCTGCGTATCGCTGCTTGCAGCTATATTTATTATTAGTGTTCTTATTTTCTGCTGTATATTCTCAGATAGACAAAAGCATGATGGGGAGGCCAAACCTCCAATTCGTCAGTCACTTCTCCAGACGGATACAGGCGGTGATACAGACAGACCGGCCTTTACCCCTCTTCTGCTCCATTCTGCTTCTGCACCAGCAGCTCAGTGACCAACTGCTCACCCCGGGCACCTCACAGGTGTCTTCCTATCAGGACCTCACCAGAGAAATAACCAATCCGCTCCGTTTACTGTTTGCCGAGCCGTTTTTCTCGGTGGATAAATGTTGAAAAAGTGTGATCCCACGAGCCTGACTGACGACCACGTATAAAAGATCCACGTACGTCTATTCATCTTCGTAGCCCTGTACGGGAGCACACAAATAAAAAAGCACATGACCCACCGACTGTTTTCCACGCCGGCATTTTTGCTCATCTGACATTACTCTAAAAAAAACAAAACACACCGGATTGAGGGACGGAGTTTGGCTTTTATTTACTTTCGGTGCTGGAAAGGGTTGATTGCCCCAAACATCGGGATATCAAAAGGATCAAAGGAACTACATTTTTTTTTTCCCCCCACTCGCTCCCTATTGTTCCGGCCCATCGTTTTTCCCTCCCTCGCCATCTCACTTTTGCCCGCTCACCCTCTCTCCGACCCTCCGTGGAGACCGGCTGATGAGGACGCTGGAAGCTCCGAGTGTCCACTTTCAACTCCGAAGGCAAACAATTCCCAGCGAGACATCCCAGATAAGGGGATGAATGCAGCGGCTGTATGAAGTATTTGAGGACGGCAACGGTCACAGAAGACGGAAACAGGGATGGATCCCTATAGCCGCTCGATCTATGTAGTTTATTCGAGCATCCACCCTATTATCCCCTACTTTTTTTAACGGCGGCAATAACTTTTAACAGCCTCGGACTCTCCCGATCATCCCCGATTCACATCCGTACGGAAATGAAAAGAAAACATCCAGAGTGGAACTCAACTGTCGGCTTCGATCAGGTCCCATCAGGGTTTCTATGCTAAAGGGTGAATGGGCATTGAATGCGGCCACTTTGAGGAAAGGAATAGCCCTGCTTTAGAGTAGCTCTCTGACAACCATTATTGCCGCCGCCATCATCCCCATCATTATCATACACCCAGAGCGAGTCGAACCCCCATACACGGCAAAAAAAGGTTGCGGCGGGGGTGGAAAACAGAATAGGACAAAGAATATAAAAAACGGGTTGATTGAAGACAATTGACTTAGATGCAGGGAGAAAAGTACAAAAAAAGGAAAAGGCAGAACGGGTGTCAGAGTTCAAGGAATGAACATTATTCTAAAGCACTGACTCACAGTTGGAGTGATTGCCGCCTCAATTTCCCCTCGGGGATTTGAGAAGTGTTATCTTATCTTACATTTTAAGAAGCATTTTCATCACGACGCGCTGTGTTGGAAGAAAAGCTTCCCCGGAACTTTTCAAGGTACAATCAGTCGCGGTTTGTCCAAGCATTCTGCTGCTAAACACCCGGCATTACACGCGTCGCGTTCGGCAATGCTGATGTAGTTGATATGGCTGCCTTTAGAGGGCGCAATTTGTCACTATTTGCGCCTTTAAATAATGCCAGCGATACATGATTGGTTGTCAAGGGAACAACTCATGAGTCACGGGACATGCAATCAATCTATTTCTGCATTTGATCAATTAACCTTGAGGCTTTAAACGTCAAGTGTTGATATGTTACTTTTTATTTAAAACATAACCTACGTTAATATCTCATTCTATGTACCTTTCTGTAACCGAGCAACCCAGTTTAAAGTGTGAAACCACACAGGACTATTGAACATTGCAAAGAATTTCCGACTGTAATTTACCTCAAATTACCACTTTTAGTCTTTTGGATGCTAAATGGATGTTGAAATGATTCTCCTCAATGCTCATGTCATTATCTGTTATCCCCAAACTTTTTTTCCCCGCCAAATCATCCCTTTTACCTGCAATCATCGACGATCTTTCTCCATAGCTGGGATTAAAAAGGCCCGCTTCATTATCTGTGGGAAATAGTCTGTAAATTGTTCTTGCTACCTGCTGCTTGATTGGCAAGATGCAGTGAGGAGTAATTGAAAGAAAAAATACAGATATCCTTTATTCCACCGAAATGGTCCACCGGGTTTAGTGATGTGTCAAAGTCATATTACGGTGAAAAGGGGTTCCGTTTTGACTGGTCCGCCTCCATTAGATGACTCCAAATAGACCTTTAACATTAACATAACATAATAGGAATTGGCTGGAACAAATTCTGTCCTTTGCTGCTGGAATATTTAACTTGGAGTGTGTACGTACAAGAAAACAATTACTTTTACCGTCTTGGATTCACCCATGAGCGGAAGGAATGGAGTTCAGTCAGCACTACAACCCAAATGCTGACCCAAAGAGAAACTGATTTATGGAAAGAATGAGAGCGAGAGAGAGAGAGAGAGAGAGAGAGAGAGAGAGAGAGAGAGAGAGAGAAAGAGAGAGGGTTATTTCGCTTTTTGCAAATACACTGCATAGATACTTGACTTTGTTATAATCTTTTTCTTTCTATGAATATTTGATTTGGTCCTGATCCTTTTTTCAAAAGGATACTCTTTTAAATACGCAAACAAACACACACGCACACGCACACACACACACACACACACACGTTCCACGTGGTTTGACAGGTACAACGGTGAGGAGTGAACATGGAATGTGTGTTGGCGCCGTAGGAGTAGGGTGTAGGACATAGGAATCACATCCATTCTAAAAGACGCATTGGGAGAAAAACTGTCTTTACTGTATTACAGCATCAAAATAAAAATAAGAATAACATCATCCCCCCCCCTGCCCTCCGACGCTCAATCCCTGTCGCTCTACCGCCCCTTCTCCATCAATTGTCACGGTTCAGTTTGAAAAGAAACGTCGGATTAATCAAGGAGGGCGTGGAAAGGCGAGACGCAGGCGGAGGTTTGTTGGCGCACGTTAGAAAGGCGGGAACATCAACAGAACCCCCCTGACAGCTGGGGGCTGACACGTGTCGGGAAACCAGTCTTTCACTGTTCCTACGCGTGTTTTCATGCCATATGACAGATATAGATATAATCAGAATTAATTCTGAATTCAACTTTAAATGACTAGGGGTGTGCTTATTAAATGGCTTCTACATAAAAAAATATGCTTTATGAGTAAAATAATACATGACCAAGGACCTTGTATGCATGGCGTCAGAGCAACATCTATTATATATACGTAGCTATACAGTACGCAGTAGAGCCCCTTAAATGCTGCATAACTGAGCATGTGAATAACTACTACTACTACTACTACTACTACTAAGTGTTTTAGATGATTAAGTTCTATGTTTGTGAGATAAATGTAATGGATGACTTAAAACACACACACACACACACACACACACACACACACACACACACACACACACACACACACACACACTAAAGAAACTCCAAATGAACTGGCCTCTAACGCAGAATGTTGACAACATCTGTATCTTTAAATTTTAATTGGTTGCCAGACGGGTGGCTGACTGGTAATTTGTGTGAGTGCATTATTCATCAGGCCCCCACCAAGCATATGCTGGTAGCACAGATAGTCTGGGACTTTTACTTTGGAAGGGAAATGATATGGGGAGCACCCCCCGGGTTTGGATGTTTTTGAGCAAAGTCATGCTTTTGGAGATGGAAAAAAAAATGTAGGCCTTGTGATTTTTTTTATATGCGCTTATTGAAATGATATGGACTACTGTTTATAAGGCCTCTAGAATCTATTTTTTCTCAAGTTTTATAATTTCTATAATAACAATATTGTGGCGTATAGTGCCTGTGTTAGTAGACCACTGGAGCGTTTGGGAGTTGAGCTTTGCCTCAGTCGTACGGTCACATTTTAAATATTGAAGTTTTAATGGTATTTGTATGGCCACATTTAAAATGTTCATGTTATTTTACAAAACATGACTATTTCATGAGGCCATGTATTTCTATGAATTGAATCCTGCAATGGGGGAAGGTTTGCAGGCGGAAAGATCTGCCATGGCACCATAGGTATAAAGCCATGTTCTTAACGGCTAAGGTTTATTTACTCACGTCTCCTTGTGTTCATGATCACTGCAAATGATGCACTGTGGGCTCTTTCCTTGGACTCGTAAGGTGATAGAATGAAGAAAATGTAACAAACAGATTTGAATGTTGAAAGCCGCTTTGGTCCGCTTCGTTTACCGGTTTAAAATTTTAAATATCATTTGATTTTTTTTTTTTTTCATGTTTTGCTTTTCCAAATTTTATAAATCAAATTTAAAATGTCCATATTTAAAATAATATTTTCTTCAACGTTTACAGATTCACATCAAAATTTCAAGTTCTGGATATTCATAAGATTATATTAAGGCCGCTCAAACTTGAATGGCTGAATTTAGATTTCAAATTTTATTTTTCGATATAGAAAACCATCCGATGATGGTAGTTAACAGATGGATATTAACTAAATGGAATTTAACGGTAAATGGTAATCAAACCTGAATGTTATTGAACAGCGTCAATTCCATTCTCCCAAGATTTTAATCCACCTCTATATCTACCCTTGATCCTATACTCGTAAATGCTTTGGGAAAAAAAATGCACCTCCCGGCACCTCATCTTCAGTTGACATCATGCTAGCACTGACCGCCGCAGCACAATCTTGCCAGAATTGGGTTGACGCTGGCTCCCGGAGTTTTCCCAGACTCGCTCTGAGCGAATTACCTGACTGGACACTGGCTCAGTTCTGTCCGACTCCTCCACGCCGACACTGCGGCCGGAATGACCCCAGATCACACCGATACTGTATTTTGTATTGCCTTCCTCCTGGTTCCTGGTTCTTAGCCATATATTTCTTTTTTACGATATGGAACTTACAAAATATAGGCCTCTGCCATTTCCCCCCAGCTACCTATCCCAGAGCTTTCCGACAGCTGCGACGATGCAACTTAGTGCTCTCGGTTACTCCGTCGGGGATGCTTTGTTTTATGCTATTGGATTATTTCATCGTTGCATAAAGTTGTGAGAACTCATACCCGCCCATCAATTAAAGTTCTCTTCCATTTTGGACAGACTTCTACCTCCTGCGATCTCATCATGTCATTGACTGCAATTTGTCAGGTCAGTGGCAAATGGGGTCAAAGTTCAAATTGGCCAACCTCTACAATAAACTGTGTGTCTGAAACCCCGTCCCTGTTCAGGGACCTCCGGCACAGAGACACCGACGACGGGGTTTCAGACACACAGTTTATTGTAGAGAGTGGGCTAGGTAGAACAAGCCCAGGAGCAGATAGAAGAAGAAGAATCTTTATTCGTCACATGACCGCACTACAACACATGCATATATATAAACACACACACACACACACACGCACATGCTTTGGGTGGTGGCCAGTGAAATGAGGCCTCTGCATTTCTTCCATCCTGGCTTGTCCTGACTCCGGGGGGGGGGGGGCAGCCAGGAGCAGTGGGCAGCATTCGTCGACGCGCTCGGGGACCTGGTACCGAGTGTCCATCGCTGGTCGGACGGTGGTGATGTGTGCATGTTTTTTTGGTAAGGGGTCCTTACTGACGTGAGGTGGAGGAAACCCCATGTGAGCACGGGGAGAACATGAAAACTCCACACAGAAAGGCTCCTATTTGGGAGATAACCCGCCCGGAGCGCGGTGCCGACAGCGCCCCCGAGCTGCGCCGTACTGTTGTATACTGTGCTGTATTATCCCAAACACTACCTCACACTATTCACATTCACATGCCACTTTAATTCACATGCCACTTTAAATGCACATATCTGTATATACATAGCCATATTCCTTCAACCTATTCCATTTTATTTCAATTTATTTTTTATTGTATTTTATTCTATATATTTTTTATCTTATTCTATAAGTATTCCACTTACTGTATTACGTTTTAGGAGTCAGTTAGTCGGTCTATTAGAAAGGAATTTTCTACTTTTTATTTTATTTTATTTTAGTACTTTTTCCTAGGACTTCTTGTGTGCTATCACCGGGTGCGTTGCATTACATTTCACTGCATATATGTATGGAAGTATGTATATGTATGTGACAAATAAAAATCTTGAATCTTGAATCTTGAATCTTGAGCAGGAGTCGAACCCAGGACCTTCTTGCTGTGAGGCCGCAGTGCAATGCATGTGTCATAACAAGGGCTCCTCACACTGGCTGTGAGTGTGGGGATGAGGGTTTTACCTGCTGCTCGTTAGACCAACCAGTGAGCAAGAGGCAGCCTCTCTGATCCCAGGCCCCAATTACCTAGACCCAGGACAGGTGGGGCTGCTCAAACCACACCACCCCCACACCGCCATTAGTTTAGCCATGAACATCATAAACAACCACCGTTTTGGTTTTTTTCATGGGGGAAAAAAAACCCGGACTGATGTGTGAGTATTATCTGAACACAATGAGGATATACTGTATCACCTAATAAGGAGATTGTTCGAGTGCTGAGGGTTAACTAATGAGGTTATAATACAGTAACTTCTAAAATCCAATTGTTTTTCAGTACATGTGATGATATACAATATATTGCAAAATCACGATTTCCCAATAGCGGTCAGGCCTTCCCACACCTCACGTTGTTGTGGCCACTACTGCCGACCTCATAGCTTCCACCGTGAGCCAGTGTGGACTGGTCACTGTGGGAATGTTAACACCAACGAAGGTTGACGAAAAACTCACAATCACAATCATCACAATTTCCACAGGTAAGGTCTTTTTAGGTGTTGTAAACGATAAAGAGGGAAAACAGGAAAACAGAAAAGGCTCGGTGGAATCTGGATCGTCACTATCCTGGCTCAATGAAAGTGAGGAACACTAAGGATGACAGGGGGGAAAATTGCAGATGTTTAAAAAAAAAAAGGACAACGCCATTGCATCGCCGCAGGCAGCTCATCAGCATATTTCTGTCCATCCGGCTTGTTGAATACACAATAAAACGTCTGAATTAAATAGGCCGTGAGGTCGGCCGTGACATCATCGAGGAAATGTGAAACTTGATGTGACAGAGCGGAAGGCGCCACTTTAGCCGTGTCCATGCCCCCCCCCCGCACGCACACGCACACACACACACACACACACACACACACACACACAGGCCCATATGTACATACATATAAACAACACTTCCAAACCGCGTGTTGCGTCGTGCGTCCTTGGCACCGTCTCCTGCTCCAGCAGATGCTCTCGGCAGAGCCCTTGGGCTACGGGCTTTTGTTTACTTCGTTTACGTTTCCTCACTGATGTGGAAGACCTCCTTTGTTCAAAGCCATCCCAGTCCTGGGACAACAAACCTATCATTTTATTTATTTACTTCTTATTTGTTTTTTGTTTTTTAATCCAGCATTTGACTCAAATTAGAGATAGCAAGTGGGGTGCAGAGACAGAGCTCATTTGACATTTCAATACAAATTTGCGACTTCAATCGCGGCAGACTGTGCCACATGTGCCAGCATGCTCCAAAACGAAACGGAGGATTCGGAGTAAAAAGACAAGAAATTAACAAGAGTTTGCAAACACTTTCCAGACCTCGCCCTGTCTGAATGTGGTGTAAATATTACATGGGTGATCGTTCAGTCGATCTTTCTTGGGTTTGTATTGATCTGTAATGAGAACGGTGTCCGGGGAGCTATTCCACGGAAGTTCATTTTCATAAACTTCTTTCTTTGCTGGGGCTCCCCCCCCCCCCCCAAAACTGACAGAATGAAAAAAAAGTTTCCATAAAATATTTTAAGTATCTAAAACATTTTTTTTTTTTATGTCTGGTAAACGCCTCTGTTGGTAATTTTGTCTCATTTTGTGAATGTTGTTTCTGCTCTTGGCGAATTTGTAGTGCGGCCACACCAGGTCTGCAAAGTGTTTGCAAACTCACGTCAATTTCTTGTCTTCTTCTGTTTTGTTTTTTCGAAGATGCTGGCGCGTCTGATGCAGTCTGGCGTGATCGAAATTTGTAATGAAATGTCAAATGAGCTCTGTCTCTGCACCCCACTTGCTGTCTTGAATTTGAGTGCCGGTGTTCAATGGAGGTGGGTGCTTTCTGGTGACGTAATGGTGTCACTTTGCGCCGGGAGCTTGTGGCAATCTGTGACCTCTTGTGGCGGTGGCACCACAAGACAAATGCCAACAAACCACAGGGAAAAAAGTGACAGCGGAAGAAGTGGAGGGAGTATTATGAATTATGAATCCAGCGGCGGGTGTCGATACGAAAGGCGGTGGACTTTTGAATCTGTTTCTAAGATGTTTGGGAGTTGGAAATAACGGAATGGAAGTAAATGGAAGCAAACAGACGATTTACAGCTCACTCCGGAGGACAAACGACAAACCGTAGGTTTTGCAGTTTGTGGTCTGACAGAGCGTTTTTTGTTTTTTTTTGTTTGCCACGTTCGCAGACACCGCGTGTCACCGCAGCGCCGAAATGACCTGGCGCTCCGTGACGGGATCGGCCCCGGTCACTGTGTGGAACTCTGAATATTCACGGCACTACACGCTTGAGTCCACACATCATCAGGCGACGGCACTCGTTCACCTCCAGTAAAGCTGTTCAAAAACGGGTTTTTAAAGGTCTGGTTTTGCATACGAAAGTTCACCGCCGCCCCGGCACGCAGCCGGAGTCCGCATTCAAATAACGAGCGGAGCCAAGAACAATGACCGTCCTGGAAGTAAACACCCGGAGAAAAGGTCCTTCAAGGGAGCCAGAATCCTCAGGTGGATCGAGATTACAGGCACACTTTCTCCGGCTCTTTCTTTGCGTTTCTCTTACCTCCCTCATCCTCCCTCCTCTCTCTCCCGCATCCTCCCCACCTCTCCCATCCGTTCTTTCTCTCTTTCACCGCCTCTACCGGTCCTCCTCCCTTCTCTCTCCTGCCTTCTCTTTAACTCTCATCCTCCCGTCTCTCTCTTTACCTCTCTCCACCCCCCCCACGTTCTCTTTGACCCTCTCATCCACCCTTCTCTCTTTACCTCTCTAATCCTTCCTTCTCTCTCTGTATTGCACTCCCTGCACCTCGCTCAATCTCCCTTCTCTCTCCGGCATGCTCTTTACCTCCCTCATGCGCCCTTCTCTCTGGCACTCTTTATCGCAGCCTCTCCCTCTCTCTTTTTAGTCTCTCTCCTCCTCTCTCTCCATCCTCCAGCTTCAGGCTCCTTGTGCTCCAACCTGCAGGCCAGCCCTCCTGGTCTCATCAAAAATGCATTATCCATGCTACACTTGATAGCGCGGCGCTTGGCTCTCCTGCCTCCAGCATCGCAGAAGGAGAGTCCATCTCCCCGGCCAGGCCCTCAGCACATCACTGGAAGCCAATTGTACCACGGCTTGTTAAGTATTTTAGAGGGTATAGCCAAGCTTTACTTAAAGTCACAATTTAAGATTTTCCTTGTGAAGAATCCCGTTTGGATTGCATTGACAACCAACTATGAATAAAGCTGGCACACACTATATGGAAATTTACATGAAGCCACTTAAGCCCCTTTCCCCACATGGAATGAAAGCCGTAAATCCACTGGCAATGTTCCATATTGACGTAATGTGTGAACACAAGGCGGTGTCAATGTTCTGTGAATGTCGTTCCGTAAATCTCCTCACTAGTACCATTTGCAGGGAAATGCGGTAGGGGTGTGAATGGAAGTGTGTGCGAATGGCAGCGGTAACATTGCCCGGACAAGCACGTAAAGCAGCTGTGGAGCCGAATCCAAATAGCGGCAAAGCATGAATAGTGTGTTTTTACGAATATTTAATCCGTACAAATAAATTATTAATAATAATAATAATAATAATAATAATAATAATATTTGTTTTGTGATACGATCACGCTGATTTAATAACATTGGGTTAGGGCTATTGCGTCCGGGGACGAGGCTCCGTCACCGCTCCATCAGCGGAGGGTGAGGCGGGGTGACGGGATGTGAAGCGCTGGTCTCTGAGAGCCAGGAAAAATTTTTTTACCAATTCAGATTGTACATCCGTAGCCGAAAGATTGTCCAAACGATGCCATCTACACTGGACTATAAGTACTAACCCTAACCCATTATGTACTGTATTCATAACGGTCACCTATGTGGGAACAGACTCCACACGGAACTTTTCCATAAAGGACGCCAATGTGTGAATGACTAAATACTGCTTTTTCCGGATATTTTCTATCCATCAATGTTATGGATGAAATGTGGGAAAGGGGCTTATAATTCTATTTACGATTCGAATACTTTGTGTCGGTACTGTTATGCAACACCAATAGGGCTGCCCCCTGAAAGTCGACGAGTCGACTCATCAGTCGGACTGAGAGTTTTAAGTCCAATAGTCGTAAAACAGATAGAAGCCTACAAAAATGCATAACATTTCAATGAGGGATTATAAATAAGGGGAATCATGAGATGAATATATTTTTATATGTGTGAATCGGCTCTCTGTGTGCCCCGATCGCGGAGGGCAGTGCCCCGTTACTGCAAATAAAACAACTGAAAACAGTGTGTTTTTAGTTGTTTTATTTGGAGGAACGGGGACGGGGCATGGAGGAACGATTGCTCTATTAACAGCTCGTGCCCGCATTCACATTCCTCCGTTACCCCCCCACTAAACATCAACACGTTACTCAAAACTTTACTCTTTCTGCAACAATGGCTGCCATCTCCACTTTTGATATTTTGAATTCAGAGTGCTCCAGACGGCAGGCGCAGTTTAAGAAAATTCCAGGAATTAATTTGTGTGAAACACTATGGCGAGCCACCTGGGACAAATCGCCTTGTGAAAGTGAGAGAAGGTTATCTTAACGATTTGCCATTTCCTCACTGTTGGCAAACAAAATAAGCGAAAACTCACAATGTGACCCACGGTCTCCATATTTAACATCGAAGCAGGTGTTGCACTGAGTCTTCTCAATTTCAATATTAGCTGTCGAGCTCAGTTTAAGATTCAAGATAAGATAAGACTTAATTAATTCCCGCAGGGGGTTCAGGTGTTACGGCAGCAGAGGCTGCCAGAACAGTGAAAGTCGATGATATAGATAAAGAGAAAAGATATAGAAAAAATGAACAAATGAATGAGTAGCACTTTGTTAGCACTACGTTAACTGGGCAGGTGGCGGGTAAGCTAAAATAAAGTTTAAATAGTATACAGGTACTACTCACTTAACGACCGAGTTCCGCTCCTAGAACCAGGTCGTTGAGTGAATTGGTGGACAAGCGAGGACCCGCGTTATTTCACGGTAAGGGGGCGTGGCCATTGTGAACACTAGTGTAGTGAATACTGACAGACTGTGGGAACGAGACTGAGAACAGTGATGAGATGAGATCTATACAGTGTATATAGTTTATAAAGTATATATAGTGTATATAATATATATAGTGTATATAGTGTATATAGTATATATTATACACTATATACTAAAATACACTGGTATTATACGCAGTGTACAATACAGACTGGTAGAGAGCTGGTTGTAAGTCCAAACAGTCGTTAAACAGGTACCCGTACAGTGACAATACGTAACAATAATATGCAATGATAGTACTAGTAGAAAGTGGTATGCTGAAATATGCTTATAATACGGTTTAATATGGTGGTATAATACAATATATGTATCGTCGTATTTTAAAAGATATATCTATGAGTATATATCTTATCTATAATAAGATATCATTGAATCGGGGATGATCTCCCTCCAGCAGCAGAAACCACAGTAGGGATATGATCATGAGATCAAGGTGCAACGATAGAGAGCGTGAGAATACAACAGAGGGAGCGTCCCAAGACATCGTGTGGAGTTGAGTGGAGATACGGAGGATTTGGGTCATGTCAGCGAGATACAGGGAGCTGATGGCAGCGATGAGACGGATCGGGCTGGAGCTGAGGAAGAAACCTTCCCATGTTTACTACCGGTCCCTAAGAGCAGATGAATATAGAGCTATAGCTCACATCCTCTTTCAGATACAATATCGATATCATGATCTGAGGCTAGATATCGTCTGGGATTTTGGTTGTCATAATATTGTGATACAGTTACATATGGGCTTTTCCTGGCCTTAACGGCAGTGTTCTGAACTTCGTAGGCTGTTGTAGTTGTTCTAATCAAAGCCTCCACCTCCTTGGCCTTGGTCCACGTTTAATACTGATGATTGTTCTTCAAATATTTATTTTGTGTCAAGCATCACTACACATCTCCAAAATATTGTCAGCAAATCTATATTACGGTGAAATTTCATATATAAATATCAAATATCACAGAAATATTTTGATAATTTGTGATAATATCGCCCCACCCCAGAATCATCTAATATACCTGTATAATCTCCTTCTCAATAACCTTAACCCGAACAATAAATCTATCCAACGAAAAAAATAATCTATTATAATACCGTACTAATACAGTCCCCATATCAGTCAGTCCTTTATTCAAAAAAGCCTTGACATTGCTGGAACTGTTATTGTATTGTGTATATTCTGAAGCAGGGGTTTCCTATTTTAGTTGTTTTTTTAGGTTCCATTTGCCACTGAATGAAACTCAATGGCCAGACAGTGGTGAAAGAACGGCTCTGTCGCCATGCCGACTTTTCAGCGCTGATCAGCTGAATGGAATCAGCCGTTTACTAAGTGGCACTCAAGGGTCAAGTTCAAGAGGTTTATTTGTCACATACATATACATAGGTTCATACATATATGCAGTGAAATGTCATTCCAATGCACCCGGAGAATACGCACAATAAGCTGTAAAAATACTTGAATGTGCGTAATCGACAGAAGGCGCTCGTGCACCATGTGGGAGAGAAAACAGTGGCGAGAAAATATGTGCCTGGGCGGAGGGTTAAATGTGATTTGTGCGGCACACACGATGGTGATACCACTAGAGTTGGGAGAGATATGGAATAATTTACCGCCACCATAATCACAGATCATTTATACCATAATATCAGACAAAACGCTCTGCAAATCTTTTCAATATGATATCTTCCCATCATCTTTAAATGTGAAGCAGTTGGAGTTGCATGTTTTGTTTGAAACGTGCTCTACAAAAAAGGTTATTAATATGATATTATTATAATTATTATTATTATTATTATTATTGGGACATTTTTTTATATTATTATATACATGTATGTATATTTCTGCACCGATCCATTGTTTTTCAGTTCCGATCCGATTCCGATACATATGTTCGGATATAGGTACTAATTCCGATACAAGATCTCTTTTTTCTTATGATTGTTGTTGTTGGTATTATGTGCAAGGTTATATAAGGCTGCAGTAAATCACACAGCACTTCTTATTAAAGGGCAAAAGATATACAAAAATCCATTACATTTAAATGTATTCCAAAGCAATTTATTATAACGGCATGTTAAGTAGGCTGCACCTACTTCACATTTTACCTTTGCATATAAACAGGTCTAGGATTTCAAAGTGAATATTTGAAAAAAATAAAATAAAAAGATCCAGAACTGGATCTGGACCTGGAAGTTTGGTTCATACGTCAACGTCGCTGCCATATTGGAACCGTGGTGGAGTGGAGTGTTTTTGCACTGCACATAGATCATAAACCCTTGAATATAAAAATGACTCATTGAAAGCGGTTGAGAAATGTAAACATTATGATGGTTTTTACCCTACTTGTAGTTGTTTACAGGCCAGTGCCCGTTCCAATATGGCGGCGAAGTTGACGTGGGATTATTTTGGTTTTAAACCGGACGCAAAATACGTATCTGTGGACTTTTTAATCCTCATCCGGTGATTTGTTGCAGTGAGCCGCTGCACGAATAGAACTACAACTCCCAGTAGCTCTGTGGCGCCGCTTATTATATACGTCTGAATCATAACGTCAACGACAATCAAAAGATGTCCGTAAAAGGATATGGTATCAGGGTTCGATATAAGCACTGGCCTGTAGAATATAGTTGCACCCAGTCGATAAAGCAGTATGGCCCGGTGTCATGATTAGTCGACTAATCAATTGGGCAACTCGGGCAGTGAAGTCAACTTCGCAAGTGACAAAACTATTCATGATTGATAAGTGTAGCACGCGCATCACGAGAAACTCCGCCCGTACTCTAATAAGTGTAGAACACAGAAGAACGTGCTTGCATGAGAGAACGATGGCCGCAAGAAGGAGCAAAGTGTGGCCTTATTTTAGAGTGCTCGTTGTGTGGGATGAAGCTGTCTTACCACGGTTCTGCTACTGTGATGCAGAGTCATTTGCAACTTTCCGCCACTTTTCCACAATTTTCACAGGTCACTGTAGCACTTGGCCTATTGGGAAAAATAAAATAATCATTTGAAATAGCACCAGTTATATCATTTATGTACCGGTAACTGTTTTGACGTGCGGTTAATGGTCGATGTTGGGGGGGGGATGACCTCACGGCTAGTCGACTAATCAAGTAATCGACTAAAACGGTTAGTCGTTGACCACTAAAAAAAAATGAAAACGCCTATCCCTAGTCAAAGGAATCTACAAGCTGAAGTTTTCCACGAATAATTCTTTATCACTTTGAATAATGCTGCATTGAAAAAATAGTAATTACAATTTCATGTAAATATGCCAGGCTGGTGAGACCCCTTCGATCTCTACATCAAGTGGTTGCTAGCATTATAGTGATACTGTTGAGCTAGTAAAATGGTTTTACAACCTCCTGGTCAAATCTATATAGGTTCTTAGTTTATACGTCTTCATATTAACCATCACATATACGGTGATAAAAACCCTTTACAAAGATCGTCGTTTGCGAGAGAAGTAAGAATTGGATCCGATCCTCAAACAAATCTGGTCTGAAATATCCCACAGCCGCTTTTGGAACAGTGGCCTAATGCTCCTGGAAATGAAAATTTTAATACGAATAAAACTTGATAAAGCACTTGCGGAAGCATCGCCTACAGGAAAATGACAAATGTGTTTATGCTGCAGGTGCCAAGGAGAACGATGAAAATAGACGAGGAGAGTTAAGAGTTAGAGAGGAAATAAACGGATGGGGATCGGCAGCGGCAAAAACTCAAGATGTCAGTGGTGGGGAAGAGGAGGAGAGCAGCAGCCCTGGAGAGCAGGTTGAAAATGTATCTCATTGTCAACCCCCACGGTCAGTATCCTAATTTCATGAACATCCCTAAGCGGCCTAGAAGCTCTCATTACAAGTATTAGTGTGGAAACAAGGAGACATCTTGGCTAGATGTCACCGCTTCCCAGCCAGGGGACGCACGCTCAGCGCCACAGTGATTTGTGGGTGCGCCGACCTCTCAGGGGACGCTCCCACCGCGAGCAGCCAGTCTCAAGGGGTTACTCTAAATGATCAGATTCTGCATTTTTTTTTTTTCCCCCTTTAGAAAGCGATCTGGATTGTGTGTGTGTGGGGAGGGGTGGGGGTGTTTTTGTTTGTTTGTTATCATGTTATTTGCATGTGTGTCATGTGTATGTGTGTATGTGTGTGTGTGTGTGTGTGTGTGTGTGTGCGGGTGTGCGGGTGTGTGGGTGTGGGTGTGGGTGTCAGCATGTGGGCAAAATGAGTCCAAGTCTTTATTCCCCACGAAAGAGGAAGGGAGAAGAGGGGAAGAGGGGAAAGAAGAGGAGAGAATTCCCGAAGAAAGAGCTCTATCAATGGAATCCATGTGTTTACTACAACTCCGTCCATCTATCCATCCATCTATCTATTTATTTATGTAGAAGGTGTAATTCTTAAATGACTCATTGAGAGGTTGTGTTTTTAGTGTGTGTATATTCTGTATTATTTTAAGACAGATCCTCATGTAAGTTAATGCAGCGCCACTATACTGGTTACTCAAAAAGTCAACTTTTGGAACAAAATGTGTCCCGTCTCCTCCACCCTCCGACCACATCCTCGTACCCTTTTTCCACCCCCACCCCCTCGACCCTCACCCAATTACAATTACCAATTACCAACTACAACCTGGACACCTCCCCACCAATCAAATGAAGCCAAGAACACAACAATCCCCCAATGAACCTTACCACAGCTACAGAAACACACACAGCGTTACAATATTTCCCTCTGTTTTCATCAGCATTGGTAAAAGGAAATCTATGTTTCTATGTATGTATGTATGTATGTATGTATGTATGTATCTATCTATCTATCTATCTATCTATCTATCTATCTATGCATCTATGTATGTATGTATGTATCTATGTATCTATCTATCTATCTATCTATCTATCTATCTATCTATCTATCTATCTATCTATCTATCTATCTATCTATCTATCTATCTATCTATCTATCTATCTATGTATCTATGTATGTATGTATGTATCTATCTATCTATTTATGTATCTTTGTATCTATGTATCTATCTATCTATATATGTATCTATGTATCTATCTATGTATCTATGTATCTATGTATCTATGTATCTCTCTCTCTATCTATCTATCTATCTATCTATCATGTATCTTTGAATCTATTTATCTGTGCCCGCTATTGTTTTTGAACTTCGGCCTCATTTATTACTGTACGCATTGCCTCAATATTTACAAAATGAGTGCGTGTGCGTGCGTGCGTGCGTGCGTGCGTGCGTGCGTGCGTGCGTGCGTGCGTGCGTGCGTGTAAGAGTGGAAGGTCGAGTGAAAAGGGGAAAAGCAGAACAGTCCTACGAGGAGCAGGTAAGACAAAAAAAAAAATAAAAGGAAAAGCCGTTGCAACACCACGGAGCGGAGCACAACCCATCGGAACCGGAGAGCGTGAAAAGTCGACCAAATCAGAGCCGCTGCTCCGGTTCACTGCACCCGCTGCTACATAAAGGACAGCAACTGGCTTTATTTGTTCATAATTTGCTGTTCCTAAAAACATCGAAACATCAGGTATTTATTTACAGAATCACAAAACAGGCGTTTGGCCTCACAGGCCATCCGCAGGCGTTCCGGTGGAACATCGATGTTTTCCCAGCATGCATCCTTCCACGAGCCACTCAGTTATTACAAACGTGTTGTCTATCGTCTGTCCGTCCCTGGTTCTTTTTACTGAGTCTCTCTCTCTCTCTCTCTCTCTCTCTTTCTCTCTCTCTCTCTCCTTTTCTCTCCATCCCTCTCTCCCTCCCTCTCTATCCAAGATCCAGCTGCTCATTTGGCAAAGATGCAAAGAAAGAAATGAAGTGCTTCAGCGGAAGGAAGGCTTTGCTGAGGGAGGGATTGTGGCTGGAGACAGAGAGAGAGAGTGAGACAGAGAGAGAGAGAGAGAGAGGAGAGGATTTTGTGCGGGGGGGGGGGGGGGGGGGGGGGGTTTAAAGACACTTTATTTAAATGAGTTTCCTCTTATTTTCAGGGTTTTTTTCCGCCTTTAAACATCATTAGGTTTAGCCTACTGCTGTCCAATTATGCCCTCGCCACTGCCTAAGCCTAATGAACTTGTTTCCTTGGATAGTGTTTTTTTTCCATTAAAGTCTATCGTGTGTGAATACCCGCAATGGCGGGAATCAGGGCGACAGATCAGACAAGGAAACCACAGCTGCATCACATACAAAAGTGAAGCCAAGATATAAACTGAGTCGCTTGCGATGCCAGGGCAATCGGATTGAAACAAACGGTTTTGAAACTGAAACTTGTTGGGGAGAAAAAAAGCAAAGCACACACTAGTAGCATTAAAACAGGATCCAATGTCCGGAGTGTTTGGAGAGAAGGTGTTTTAATATGTTTTTGATTTACACTTCCCTTTGGTGAGTAGTTGAACTAAGATGCCCAAATCAGTCACAAGGTTGTGTGGAAAGCACACATCCCACACCGCAACGTGACAAAATCTACCTAAGAGACCGTCATCCAGCTGAAAAAAAAAAACCCTTTAAAAACAAGACTCTGAACCTGTGCAAGTCACCAATTAGTTGTACCAATATGCTGTACCTCCTGTCAATACACGATCAAGAGAGAGAGAGAGAGAGAGAGAGAGAGAGAGAGAGTAAGCCCGTTCTTAAAAGGTGCAGGGCTGTGCATTGGAGGAGGATAACATGGAAATAGAATGAAAGAGAAAGACGAAACCCTACGACAAAGAGAAGCAGAGGTGGCTCAAGATTCAATTTTTAACTCACACACTCTAAACCAAGTAAACAAGGGTACACACACACACACAGGTGTCCGCGTCCCTCTCTGAATCCAGCCCTTCAGGTT